>NC_081414.1:862888455-863211205 GCF_030272615.1 Cryptomeria japonica | reverse complement strand
TCAAAGTGCCAAAACAGAAATGCCAAACACCAAAAACAAACAATTTCCAAAATATAAGTAATCTCTCCCAAAGTAACATTCTCTCCCCCTGAGAGTGACACGTGTCTTTCTTGTGTTTTTCCATATACCAATCTCTCCCCCTTTGACATCAAATTCCAAAGTAATATAAAAACCATTTTTAGATAGAAAATACCAATTAATTCAGTATACCAACTACTCCCCTTGAGAAGTAGCTTCCTCATCAAAGCCGGAGTAAAAGATTTTTCTGTTAATTCTGTCGGTTGATGACAAACATCAACTTTCTAAGTATCTACCAGTGGGGGTATGACCCCAAGCTAATCTCTAAGATATTCAAAAGTCTCCTTAGGAAAAGGTTTAGTGAAAATATCTGCAATCTACTCTTTAGTATTCACATAAACTAGTTTTATTTCTTTTGCTTCAACATTTTCCCTTAGAAAATTCAGTTTGATAGAAACATGTTTGGTTTTAGAGTGTAATACCGGATTCTTAGATATATCAATTGCTGCAATGTTATCACAATAGATAGTTATATTTTCCTTGCATTTTACCTTTATGTCTTTCAACATTTTCTTAAGCCATAGTACCTGTGTACAGTAAGTTGCTGTTGCAACATATTATGATTTTGCCATTGATAAAGATGTACAACTTTGTTTCTTACTCAACCAAGAAACTAATCTACTTCCAAGGTAAAATGCTCCGCTTGTGGTGCTTTTTCTATCATCCACATCTCCTGCCCAATTTGCATCTGTGTATGCACACAATTCAAAGTTTTCATCTCTAGGATACCATAATCCAAGATTTGTAGTGCCTTGTAAGTACCAAAAAATCCTTTTTATTATTGATTCATGATTTTCTCTAGGATTACTCTGAAATCTTGAAATAATACATACTACATTCATGATATCAAGTTTGGTTTGTGTCAAAAATAGTAAACCTCATTTCATAGATCTGTACCTAGTCGGATTAACAGGTGTAGATTCATCTCTTAGTGATAATTTGTCACTTGTAGTCATAGGTATGCTTACCGGTTTAGAGTTCTCCATCCCAAATTTATTTAGTAACTCCTTTAAGTACTTGGATTGACTCAAGAATATACCTTTATCTATTTGTGAAATCTGCAATCCTAAAATTTTTTTATTTCTCCAATCATAGACATTTCAAATTCTTGCTACATTTCAATAGAAAAGTCTTTACATAATTCATCTTCTCCTCCAAAGATTATATCATCAACAAAAACTTCTATAACCAAGATGTAATCATTAGTCACTTTATAATATAAGTTGTTGTCATTATTACCTTTAGAAAAACCAATCTTTAAAAGATACTTATGCAATCTTGCATACCAAGCTCTTGGAGCTTGCTTCAATCCATACAAAGCTTTCCTTAACCTGCAAACCATATCTTTGTTATTTGTCAAAGAAAATCCACCAGATTGTTCAATGTAAACTTCGTCTTCAAGATCTCCATTTAGAAATGGACATTTAATATCTATTTGATATACTTTGTAGTTCTTATGTGCTACAAAAGCCAAAAACAATCTGACTGCCTCAATTCTAGCTACCGGTCCAAAGGTCTCATTATAATCAATTCCCTCTTTCCAAGAATATCCCTTACACACTAGTCTTTCTTTATTTCTGATAACCTTACCATCTTCATTAAGTTTGTTTCTGAATACCCATTTGGTTCCAATTACATTTTTATCTTTATGTCGGAGAACTAATGTCCAAGTGTTATTCTTCTCAATTTGTTCTAATTCTTCTTCCATAGCTTTAATCCAATGTTTATCTTCACATGCCTCATTAACTGATGATGGTTCAACTTGAGAAATAAGACATACCTCTTCATTTGCCAATCTTCCTCTTGTCATAACTCCTTTATACTTGTTTCCGATTATCTAATCTTCAAAATGATTTAGTCTTACATACCGAGTTGTCTTTGTTTGTTGTTGTTCCTTAGTTATAGTGAAATTTTTTAGATGATACCATTGTAACTGGATCTTCATTCAGTACCGGTGTAGTTCTGATTGTCTTCACAAAAACCTTGCTTCACCTTCAAATGATGTCTGTGTGTATAGCTCTAATTAATCTCGCATATACCTTCACACAATCTTTTTTGCATTCCACATCTGATCTTACAAATAAGATCTTACATCTATATCATAACCTAGGACCAATTTTAGTAGGTCAGCTCTAAAAGATATTACAACAAAATCAATTTACAAATGAAAAAATATCCGATGCAATACCGATTCAACATGTTGGCTTGATGCATTTACAACAATAATAAAACATTTCCATAGTGTGCCATGCTGATCTGGAAAAGATAATCCTGTCAGTGTATAACCTGGACCTATTTGCCAACAACAACAAATATGCAAATACGAATATGTCAATGAACAAATATTCAAGACAAAATGTCCAAATGATGTCTACGACATAACCAGGTGTTTTCCATTCCATTCCGAGTGCCGGTGATCATTATATCCTGTCAGTGTACCAGATACCAGTGACTGTACATAAGTCATTTGTTTGCCGGTGAATGTTGCTGATTCTCCAAAGTGCTAGAGTTAATAAGTGTTAGTAGGTGTTGACATCAATGGCAAAACCATACCAAAATACCAACATATATATGTATATATATTTGTATATATATACCCATTTATATATACATAGATACATGTATGTTTATATATACATATATATATATTTATATATATACATGTATGTGCATATATACATGTATACATATATATATATATATATAAAGTATACATGTATACATATATATATATATATAAAGTATACATGTATATATATGTGTATACATATATAAATTATATATATATATATACCCATGTATATATACATGTATACATATAAATATATACATATTTGCATATATATATGTGTGTGTGTGTGTGTGTGTGTGTGTGTGTGTGTGTGTGTGTGTGTGTGTGTGTGTGTGTGTGTGTGTGTGTGTGTGTGTATAATGAAATACCAAAACAAAATTGTAGACCACAATATGAAACCCCTAGCCAAAGTTACAATGATTGCAGAGAGGGGAAGTCATGAGGGGAATTACCCACGGCTATGGGAAGATCCCTCCCCATGGTTGTAGGAAGGCACCCCACTACTATGGGTAGAGCTGCCCATAGTTGTGGGTGGACTCCCCACCATGGGCTCTCCCCATGGTTGTGGGAAAATCTCCCCACAGTCATGGGTTAGGCACAAACTAGAAAGCTTCAATCTAGAAGTTCAAGGAAATCTTCCAATATCCATCCCTCAATTTTTGTTTTCACTTTTTTCTTTTCAAATCCAGATATTTCCCCAAAATTCATTTCAAGACCCCCATATCGAGAAAAATACCCAAGCATAGAAATATTCTTCATGACCAAAAACAAGTCCTCCCCATTTTCAAAAGAAGAATCTCATTCTTTTCCAAATGTAAGTCCTCATTAATTTGCATGCGAGATATTTTTCCACTAACTCCAATAACTCCAATTTTTATTTAACTAAAATTTGTTTAAAAAAAACATTTCCTCCTTAAATTTTGAACACTTAAAATTTCTAAACAAATATATTTTAATAAAAGAAAACAATTAAATATTAATGGTTTTTAATTAGATTATATCATGAGCACATTAAATAACAAAATAAATATTATAATTCCCTAATTAAATAATCCTTTCAAAAAACTTAAATAATTTAAATATTTTGACTCCACAAAATTAAATTAGTATTATGCTACAACAAATCATAATTCATTAATTAATTAACCTTTAATACTTAAAGACACTAATAGATATTAATATTAATTCTCTTCCTAGAAAACAACATTTAATAAAAATTGCCTCATACTCCTGAACAATGAATTGTAGACTAACATATCATGAATACCAACAAGGCTACTAACTGACATGATCGGACAACCAAGGTACAAGGATACCTGACAAGGATCTCATTCCCATAGGAATGATGGTACGACAAGGGTCTGGCTGATAACTCTAGTTTTCCACCTTACCATTGGGTCATAGAGCATGCTCAGACCTGAATGTTCAGGTCGAGTCGATGCTCAGTACCTGCATCTGCATAAAGAAACTATGAAACATATACAAATAATCCATATAATATCATATAGGGAAAAGAGAATGGAAGCGACATAGCTTTCCCGTAAAGAGTAGTCTGGTGCTTTTCCCTTTCGCCCAAGCACATCAAGGATAAAGCACAGTGTATGTCAAAACAATTAAACATTGATAAATATAATGATTAAATCCTTAGATCATCTATATATAATCCATCTTAATAATCATCTGACTACCTCAGCATAAATAACTTCATATATTCACATCACAGGTATCATCATGGAGAACATCATCAATCCTTAAAGAATATATCATAAATAGCGACATAAAATACAACAAAGGTCATCCAGAGTCATGCTAGGTTAAATCAAGTCTAATCAAGCAAGGGGCATTACAAAGGAAACCAACATCGTACTCAACAATATGCAAATACATCCTCAATAGTGAGGCAACCCATCCCACTGGAGCTCATATGAAACATCATCAACAACAAGGCATTCTCCTTGTTGTTAGAGCTAAGTCAATCACATATGCACAATCTTACATGACAAGGAATTAACCATCTTGTTGGAGCACAAAATAATAATGAAACAATCAAACCTAAGCAATACACAAAGATAATAATCTCAATGACATCATCAAGAGTTTCTTCTGCAAAGCCAAATCCAAGAAAATTCACCATAGATTGATGAAGTCATTAAAAACTTAGTAAAACTACAAATTGGTGCATCTGACACATTTTTTGGCACATTTGACACATATATTGATGTATTCAACAATTAAAGTGGCCCATTTAACTCTTTTTGTGGTGCATTTAAAACATTTTGTAGCACTTTTGAAAGAGAGAGCAGAAACTCAAAAAGATGGAAGTAAAAACTTGTGACTGGCTCAAAAAAATTACTAAGGCATAAAATAGGACTCAAATTCAATCTAGAAAGGTGCAATGATGATCATAACACAAGGAATAAGTACAAAACCCAATCAATTAACCAAATCATGAACATAAAATCTATTTAGCAATGCTACAGAAAACACATGACAAACTTAGAGAGAGAAATGTTAAAATAACCAAATCAAAACTATGATCGGGGAAAATAATCATTCCAACTACACTTAAGGAAGGATAGCAAGTTATTTAACCAATACCATAGCAAAATAAGAATCCACAATAATCAGAGAAGTCTCAATTGTTCACAGGGTCATTCAAGACAAACTACCAATAAAATGAATACATGTAAAATTAAATCCTCAACCTTATTATATATCAATAATAATATTCTATATTTAGCTATGTTTACCCAAATCTCCCGCATCAATCAACATAGACACAGAGTAGACAATTCTTTCAAAAATTAAATACACAAAGGATAAAATGAAACCAACCTAGAAATAATAGAAGTTATGGTCAAGAGAAAACCGATGAAGAGCAATAAAAAAATCAAATTTAGCAAGCTCCAATCAATCCAAAATCCAAGCTCAATCCAAAATCCTCTATTGTACAAAAATTCTTCCCAAAAGCCAACCCGAGTGAATGCATAGTAAAATAATTAAATTACAAATTAAACTTCGGTCTATAGAAAAAACTCCACTAATCAAAATACTCCATTAAACTATATTATTTACCTACCATGCACAGTTTCGAAGTAAATAATATAAATAGTATTATATACTTACCCCCACAAAATAAACCAATGGGATAAACGGGTAGGTAACAATTATATTATATTGATTAACTAAATAGTAACAAAGGAAATAATAAATCAAAAGCCATTTAAATAAAATAACCTTATGGGCAATTAAAATATAAAAGCCCAACAAACATAATAAATCAAGTGCAATATAAAATAAATATTGTAATCCTTATTATATAATTATATAACCAATTAAACATTAAATCCCAAAATAAATATTAATAAATAAATAATAACCAAGGATCATGAAACTATAATCACACAATACAAATAAATATTAAATCTCAATAATAAACTATCAATACTAACTAAATATCCAAACAATAACATTAATAAACTATACAAATCTAATATTAATTAATTAAATGATCAAATACTCACAACACCTCAAGACAACCTGACACAAGGGTCGCACAACATACTGCAAGGCACCACAAGACAAGTTCAACCATGACACAACTAACAAAGATACGAACTTAGACCTAGAGTATTAGGAAGGAAGCTCGTGCCATCTCCAACAACTTGCCATTGGGATAAAGACATGCTGAAACCTATGAGACTATGTGGAGTTCATGTCTAGTACTTGCATTCCTACAACCACCAAAAACCATGATACAACATATACAATAATATATCATAAATAACCAGGCAAGTGATAGAGAATCACAACATCCTATCATGCTCCTAATGAGTGGTATGACATTGTCTCTAACATGAATACACTATAAGATAATCATGATAATCATAGCATCAACTCAATCATCATGATCATGGAATAGTATTACCATAACCAAGATACTATCGAAATCCCATAAACAATATGATCCATCATGAACAATGAGCACATATAAGATCATCAAGTGAATCCATCATCATAATAATCTACAATGTCACTGATCCATAAGAGTCATTATATAACATATGCCAATATAAAATGTCTATCATCATCCATAGCATCTAATAATATAGATAAAGTCATGAATATTCATCAAAATATAAATGATATGTCTAAATAAGTCTATTGATGCATAAATAGAAAGATAATTCTAGGAGGGACACTACATAAATATTTTGTTGCCAAAGAAATATGAAAACCCCTTTTCTATAATTTGAAAGGATGGAATGATAATATTTACTATTCTAAAATTACATTTGATTTTTGTGAGAATGATGTAGGAGCATCCCCAGTCAGTGAGCGATCTTGCATCAACCAAAAACATTTCCTTTCCTGTTTAGTTCTTTGTGCAGTTTCAATATTCTTATCGGTATGTACCAGTAGTTGCTTGTTCTTCACGAAAGATCTTGTTTGTAGTTTTTTGGTGGTTTCATGTGTTTAATTCCAGATTTCTAGTTCATTTAGGTTCTTCTTCGGTCAGTTATTGCTTCCAGTTGGCTATTTTTGGGTTTCTAGGATACTTCTTGTGCTTACTGGTTGGTTTTCCTTCATTACCGGTGTGATTTTTGGTGTATGGATCCACCTTGGGTCTTGTCCAATGTTCTTTGGCATGTGGCTGACCTTCTTGCTGATCCACATCCCTTAGTGAATGTAATATTTTGAGGTAGACCCAGATATGTTCCAGTAGGTATAAATATGATGTTATGAAATCATTTGTAGTGGTAGAGGAAGTAGAACTTAAAACAAGGATTGTGATTCGCATGTTATGATCTATGGCTTGAAGATGATCTATTTATATGAATTTGTTATGTTTTCTTACTACTTTTGTTGTGTCACTCTTGTTGCATAAGTCAGTTGACTCTTTTGAGGGTTTTTACTAGTTATGGCTACATCAATTGGTATTAGAGATACTTATGGACCGATTGGTGGAAGAACCATTTGTGAGCATTGAGGCAATCCTTGAGGTGGATATATTGTCGATTGAATGCAAACTATGCATGTGTTCAATAGATCACCAAGGGGAGACAATTAAAATTGGTAGTCAGATCACTGAGTTGAGGAAGTTCACCAGAGTGGAAGGAGAGATGCCACCAAGGAGAACAAACCCCCAGAGGGTAGAATAGGGGTTGAAAGAATTCAAGAATGAAGTGAGGAATGAAATCTGGAATGCTTTGGCTGGTTTGCAAAGAAACCTTGACTCTGAGGATGAGTATGAGGAAGCCAATGAAGAGCTTGAGGAAGCCAAAGGACTGGAAGATAAGAGAGAGAAAAGATTCCTAAGAGCAGTGGCACAAGAAAGTAAAGTTCATAAAGTTGAGGTTTCTAACTTTTCTGGAATGCTAAACTCGGAGGATCTGATCGATTGGATTGGAGAGTTGGAGGACTACTTTGACTTTTAGGATGTCAATGACCCACAAAGAGTCTGGTTGGCATAGACCAAGATAAAAGGGCATGTTACCTTATGGTGGAAAGAGTTGCCGAAAGACAGAGTGGAATAATGGTGAATTCAAGACTACCCAGTGGAGATAGATGGTTGCATGGTTGAAGGCCAAGTTTGTTGGCCATTTGGAGGAATTGATTATGTGTTGCATTGATGTTTTATCATTGATGTCAACACTAGTTGTTTTGGCTACTTTATTAGTATCCTTCTGGTCCTAGTAGGTTTTTTGGTTTCTGGTTGGTTAGATCATGATGATCCGGTATGCTCTGATATGTTTTGGATTATGTAATTGGCTTAGATCTTCTATTCATGCTACTCAATTTCATATTTAGTTAGTTGGTTTTGATTTTATGATCGGATGCTATCATGTATGCTGGTAAGCTTGGTTTGTTGATCCGGTGAGGGTTTCACCAGCAAAGCTTTGATGAAGATCTTTTAATGTTATGCATAAGTGGTGTTGGTGTGGCTTCTAGTAGATATTCAGGATGTTGATGGTGATTGTATTTAAGAATTGGTTGATTCGGATCATTCCTTTAGCATGTGTGGACCTAAACTGGGTTCGTTTTATCTAGGTTATGGACCGGCTTAATGTAACGTATTGATTGGACTTCTCGATGTGTTTCTAGGATGTCTTATGGGTTGGATATTATTTGTTTGGTCTTAGGCTGACATGTTTTGTAATTATGTAATTTCTTTACTAACTGGTGGCCGACCTTATTGTTTGTGGAGCAAATAATTTAATAATCATTTATGTAGAGGATTTGGTTGATCATTGGTGATCGAGTGGGGTTTATGCAAGAGGATTAAGTCCTACGATATTGAGCTTAACTGAAACTATAATCAGGCATAGGAGATGATATCATTGTAGTTCATTATCTCTTCCGAATTGTAGTTTGTATTCAATGAGACTCCTTTTGTAATGAGCAGTGTGCTCTACACTATTGGGCTTCCTGCAAGTACAGGCCCCTCAATTTGTAATCACATACTTACTACAAAATTATTATCTGACTATGGGTAGGCTTCCCACTATGATTTTTTCCTTTACCGGGTTTTCCACATACAAATCTTGTTATTCTCTAATTGTTACTTCTGCTTAATTAGTGTATCTGCTATTTCGGTAATTGGTTTATGCATCCTGGTATTGATCTTTTGGGTTATGGTATTAATTTTTTAATTTCTTAAGGTTCCAGTAATCTGGTAACAACTGATTCACCTCCCCTCCCCCCCTCTCAATTGTCTTCCAATTATTTGAACTGTCTAACAATTGGTATCAGATCTCTAGTCCTCTCTGCAAAAGCTTAACCACTTGAGGAAGATCCTATGGCAACTAATAGTTCAAGTTCATCTAGTTCATCTACTGCTATCTTTCAGAGAGAAATTACTAGGCTTGATGGAACAAATTATAGAGTACGGAAGATTCGAATGAAGAATCATCTGAGATGTCTTGGTAAGGAAATTTGGGAAATCAGAGAGAATGGAGTAACCCCTTTTAATATAGCATCTGGAAATCTTCCTCCGATAAACTTGGATAAGGACCTTGAGAATGATTGTAGAGCTAGAGAAGCCCTCTTGTGTGCACTTTTTGATCAACAAATAATGGGATTAACTGACAAATCAATAATAAAGGCTATATGGGATAAGTTGGAGACTCTTAATGATGGTGACCCTACTGTTAAGATTTCTAAACTTGATGGTTATCAGATGAGATATGAAAAATTTGAAGATGGAAGAAGATGAAAGGATTACTGCATTCATAGAAAGGGTAAATGAAATTGTTATGGGAATTCAATGTTGTGGTGGATCTCTAAGTGAAGATGAAATAATTTCTAAAGTTCTGAGAGCCTTTCCACTGGCTTATAAAATGAAGCCTACTAAAATTAATGCATTGAGAACAATGCCTAATACTGTTGTCAATAGAGATACCTTGGCTGGGAAATTATCTTCTTTTGATCTTGAAGAAATTGGACCTTGTGGAGCTGTGAAGTCTAAACCTTCTTTTCATGCATCTACATCATCAACCAACAAGCAAGATTGGAAAGCTTTGTATGCAAAGGAATTGAATGATATGAAAACTGAAGATGAAGAATTTGAGTAACTTAAAGCCCAATTTGCTAGAAGAGTACCTAAAGAACCCATAGGAAGTAAGTATGAAGAAAAATCACATTTAAATGTTTTGCATGTAATAAGATAGGTCATTTTGCATCTAGATGTCCTGAAAGGAATTCAAGATTTGAAGAAAGAGCTATAAGATCTTTTAAGCCTAACCCTGGATATCAGAACAAGTATAAGTACAGGAAAAACATAGATAAATCATGCTACATTGCGGATGAGGAAGGTGTGACTGATTTTGATGATGAAATGGCACAAGACTCTGCTAGTTGTTACGGCAATGGAAAGGAATGGGTGTTTCTAGCTATCAAGGAAGATGATCCTGCACTGGAAGAAAATGTTCCTGAAGAGAAGGCACTTTTTGATAAAATTGAAGATAAGGATGAATGGGTAATTGATAGTGGATGTTCACATCATATGACTAGAGATAAAAAGAAATTTCTATCTTTGCAAGAATTTGATGGTGGTCTGGTTAGATTTGGAGATGACAAAGCATGTATGATCAAAGGAAAAGGAACTATATCATTAATGGTAAGCACACTATTGATAATGTTTATTATGTTGAAGGTTTGAGGCATAATCTTTTGAGTGTAGGAAAATTGGTGGATAAGGGATTTCAATTACAATTCAAGGATGAAAAATGCAAAATCATTAATAGATATGGATTGGAGATTGCAACCAGTACTGAGACAAAAGGTAATATATTTCATTTTAGTTTCAGTGAGAAGACATGTTTTATTGTACAAATTGATGAGAGCTGGCTATGGAATAAAAGGCTATGTCATGTGAATTTTGATTGCATGGTAAAGATCAGTTCAACTAAGATATACCTAAGATTGTGAAGCCCTATAATCTGATATGTAAAGAATCTCAAATGGGAAAATAGGTTAGAACCTCTTTTAAGAGTATACAAGACAAATCTAATGATGTTCTTGATCTTATTCATACTGATTTGTGTGGCCCTACTAGAATTAAAAGTTTTCAAGGTGGTAGATATTTTATGCTAACGATTGATGATTATTCTAGAATAATGTGGGTTACTTTTCTAAGTGAGAAATCTGAGGCTTTTGAAAGTTTTAAAATCTTTAAATCTAAAGTTGAAACTAAGATAGGATTGAAGATTAATTGTTTAAGGTCAGATCATGGTGGATAATTCACATCCAGTGAGTTTAATAACTTTTGTGAGAAGCATGGCATAAGGAGATAATTTTCTGCTCTCTAGACACGTCAACAGAATGGAGATGTGCAAAGGAAGAACAAAACTATCTTGGATGCTTCTCGAAACATGATGATGGAAGCTAATATACCTAATATATATTAGAGAGAAGTAGTGAGCACATCACTTTATACATTCAATAGAGTGCATATCAAAGGAGAAACTAGTAAGACACCTTATGAATTATGGTTTGGCAATACATCTACAGTTAAGTATTTTAGAATCTTTCCTAGTAAATGTTATATCAGGAGAGATGATATCATTGGCAAATTTGATCCTAGATGTGATGAAGGAATACTTCTTGGTTATTCTAATGAAAGTAAAGCATATAGATGTTATAACAAGAGATTGCAGAGAATTTTGGAGAGTGCTAATATCAAGGTGGATGAGCTAAATATAAGTCAAATAAGAGTTTATGAGAAAGAATTGGTAGTGGAAATGATCATAACTGAACTGGTAACACCTTTACCATAACAAAATGTTGAACCAGCTACTCCAATAGTATCAGAAAATTCAATAGTAATTGAAGAACATGAAAGAGAAACAGAGAATTAGAAGACTCCTATGTATGTAAGGTTGAATCATTTAGAAGATCAGAGTGATGACAAGAAGGAGATTGACAACTAACAAGGTATGTTTAATTTCACAAGTTGAACCAGTATCAATAATTGAAGCATGTAAAGATGAATGTTGGATGAAAGCTATGGAAGAAGAATTAGATCAAATAGAGAAGAATAACACATAGATTTTAGTTCTCCAGCCTAAAAATAAGAATGTTATTGAAACTATATGGATTTTTAGGAATAAATTAAATGAAGATGGACAAGTTGTAAGAAATAAAGCTAGATTGGTTTGTAAAGGATATTCTTAGAAGGAAGGAATTTATTATGGTGAAACTTTTGCACCAGTAGCTAGGATTGAACCTATAAGATTATTTCTTTCCTATGTTGCACATAAAAACTAAAAGGTTTATCAGATGGATGTTAAGTGTGCTTTTCTGAATGGGCATCTTAATGAGGAAGTTTATATTGAGCAACCTGATGGTTTTTCACTTTCAGATGATAAAAACAGGGTTTGCAGGTTAAATAAAGCTTTATATGGATTGAAATAGGCACCTAGAGCTTGGTATGCAAGGTTAGATAAATATATTTTGAAGCTTGGTTTCACTAAAGGTAATGTTGATAGTAATTTATATTATAAAGTCATTGATGATGATATATTTATTATTGAGGTCTTTGTCGATGACATCATTTTTGGAGGTGAAGATAAGTTGTGCATGGAATTTTCTAAAAATATGTTGAAAGAATTTGAAATGTCTATGACTGGGGAAATGAAATTTTTCTTAGGTTTGCAGATTACTCAGACTGATAAAGGTTTTTTCATATGTCAAACTAAGTATGCTAGGGAATTTTTGAAGAAATTTGGTATGGTAGACTCTAAACCGGCAAGTACTCCTATGGTTACAAGTGAGAAATTGACAAGCAAAGATAAATTTGCACCAGTAAATCCTACAAGATACAATTCTATGATTGGAGGTATACTTTATTTGACTCAGACTAGGCCTAATATAATGAATGTTTTTTGCATTGCATCAATATATCAAAGTAATCCTAGAGAAAATCATGAGTGTGGTGAAAAGGATTTTTAGATACTTGCAAGGTACATCTAAATATGGTTTGTGGTACCCTAAGGATTAAGAATTTACTTTGTGCTTATATAGATGCATATTGGATAGGTGATGTTGATGACTAGAAAAGTACTTCTGGTGGAGCTTCTTTCTTAGAAAGAAACTTATTTCATGGATCAGCAAGAAACAGTCATGTACTTCTTTATCTACTACCGAAGTTGAGTGTGTTGATGCTACTACTAACTGTACACAAGTCCTATGGATGGACAAAATGTTGAAGGACATAAAAGTGCATTTGAGTGGACTAGTAGTTATTTACTGTGATAACTTTGCTGCTATAGACATATCAAAGATTCTTGTATTTCACTCTAAGACAAAGCACATATCTATCAAGTATAACTTTTTGAAGGAGAAGGTGGAAGAAAATGAAGTTAGACTAGTTTATGTGAACACTAAAGAGTAGATTGCTGATATTTTCACTAAACCCTTGCCGATAGAATCATTTGAGTACCTCAGATATAGATTAGGGGTTTTTGCCCCTCTGTCAAAAAACTGATTGGTGCTATTTGGCATCAGTCCAACATGCATTATCAGAGATATTATTCATTTAGGATAAATGTGGTGATGCTACTACTTGGGGGGAGTAGTTAGCCCTGTGGTTCAGTGGTTTTTTATTTTTTCTTTGATATTTATGCCAGATATTTGGCATTGATGTCAAAGGGGGAGAGATATGTTAGATAGTTCAAATAAATGGAAGACAACTAAGAGGGGGGGTGAATCAGTTGTCATAGACTACTGGAACTATTAGCAATTCAAAATTTAAGACCAGAACCCAAAACATTAATACCAAAATAGTAGTTAAACCAATTAAACATAAACAATAATCACAAAATAAATACCATCCACATGACACCAAGATTTGTACGTGGAAAATCCAGTAAAGGGAAAAACCATGGTGGAAAGCCTACCCATAGTCAGATAATACTTCTGTAGTAAGTATGTGAATTATAATTGAGAGAGCCTGCACTTGCAAGAAGGCCAACAACCTAGAGCACACTGATCATCACAAAAGGAGCCTCACCGACTACATAGAAATTCAGACTACAATTCGGAGAAGTGTTGAACCACAAAAGATAGCATCTCTTATGCGTGAGTACAGTTCTGGTTAAGCTCAATACTAGAGGATTAAATCCTCTTACATAATCCCAATTTGATCTCCAATGATCGACCAAATCCTCTGCTTGAATGATATTACATTATTTGCACATTACATTCCTTGACCATGATCTCTAACATAACCATTATGATCTACAATGAGATCTTACATCTATATATACAAACCCTCGCCCATAAACAGGCCACCAGATAATAAACCAATTACATATTTACAAACCATGTCAGCCTTAGACTAAACAAAAAATATTCAACATATAAGTCATCTCATAAATACATCGAGAGGTCCAATCCACACGTTACATTCAAGTCAGTCCATAACCTAGAGCAACCAAGACCCAATATAGGTCCACATGCTACATCAATGATCTCCATTTGCCAAGTCTCAAACATGATCACCAACAACATCCTGAAGCTCCACCAGAAGCTACACCAACACCACTTATATAATTCATCAAAGATCTTCATCAAAAGCTCTATTGGTGAAACCCTCACTGGAACTAGAAACTAAGCTTCTAGGCAAGTAGGATAACATCCCATCACCATAACAAAACCAACTGACCAAATATGAGCATGAGTATCATGAATAAGTGTATTCCATCACCAAACTATACCAGAGCCCACCAGATCATGTTGGATCCAAATCAACCTGAAACCACTCAACCTACTAGAACCAAAAGGGTGTCGGTAAAGCATCCAAACATCCAGTGTTGGCATCAATGCAACACATAATCAAATCCACCAAATGGCCAACAATCTCCCTCTTTGGCATTGATGGAAACACTAGATGTGAAAAGCATTTAAGTACCAATAAATGCCAAATAGGTCTCCCCCAATGGAAGACAACCAACAATCTCCCACATACAACTTCTGAATATCAATATATCTCTCCCTTTGACTTTTTCTTTTTCTTTCTTTTTATTTTTCACATAAACATCACTCCCCCTTTGACATCAATGCTAGAAATATGAAAAAAATATCAAAGAAAAAACATAGACCACTAAATCACAAAGCTAACTACTCCGCCTGAGCAGTAGCATCCCACATCAGTGCCAGAATGAATAGTATCTATGATAGTGCATATCGGATTGATGCCAAACCACATCAATCAAGTCTCTACCAGAGGGGAAGAAACTCCCAATTTGTCTCTCAAGTACTCAAATGATTCCTTAGGCAAAAGTTTAGTGAAAATATCTACAATCTGCTCTTTAGTCTTCATGTAAACAAGTCTAACTTCATTTTCTTCCAACTTTTCCTTCAAAAAACTATACTTTATAGATATTTGCTTTATTTTAGAATGAAATACTGAATTCTTTGATATATCAATAGTATCAGAGTTATCACAGTGAATAACTACCAGTGCATCACAATCCACCTTTATATCCTTCAACATTTGCTTCATCCATAAAACTTGTGTACAATTAGTAGCAACAGTAATATATTTAGCTTCAATAGTAGATAAAGAAGTACATGACTGTTTCTTGTTGATCCATGAAACCAACTTCTTTCCAAGAAAGAAAGCTCCACCAGAAGTGTATTTCCGGTCATCAATATCTCTAGCCCAATCATCATCTGTATATGAACATAAAGGAAAGTTATCATCCTTAGGGTACCACAAGCCATATTTTGATGTACCTTGCAAGTATATAACAATCCTTTTCACTACAATCTCATGATTTAATCTAGGATCACTCTAAAATCTTGAAACAATACAAACAATGTTCATAATGTCGGGCCTAGTCTGAGTCAAATAAAGAAGACCTCCAATCATAGATTTGTATCTTGTAGGATTTATCGGTACAGAAATATCTTTTCTTGTCAATTTCTCACTTGTAACCATGGGAGTACTTACTGGTTTAAAATCCCCCATAATAAATTTCTTCAACAATTTCTTAGCATATTTAGTTTGATAGATGAAAATACCTTTATCAGTTTGAGTAATCTTCAAACCTAAGAAAAAATTAATCTCACCAATCATAGACATCTCAAATTCTTTCTCCATATTCTTATAAAATTATATGCATAACTTATCTTCACCTCCAAAAATAATGTCATCAAAAAATACTTAAATAATTAGTATATCATCATTAGTGGTCTTATAATATAAATTACTATCAGCACTTCCCTTAGTAAAACCAAGCTTCAAAAGATATTTATCAAATCTTGCATACAAAGCTCTAGGTGCTTGTTTCAGTCCATATAAAGTTTTCCTTAACCTGAAAATCATATTTGTATCATCTGATAGTGAAAAACCATCAAGTTGCTCAATATAAACTTCCTCATCAATATCCCCATTCAAAAATGCACATTTAACATCCATCTGATAAACCTTCTAGTTTTTATAAGCATCATAGGCAAGAAATAATCTTACAGCTTCAATCCTAGCTACAAGTGCAAAAGTATCTCCATAATAAATTCCTTCCTTCTAAGAATATCCGTTATAAACCAATCTAGCCTTATTCCTTATAACTTAACCATCCTCATTCAATTTATTCCAAAAAACCCATTTAATTCCAAGAACATTTTTATTTTTTGGCTAGGGAACCAAGGTCCATGTTAGGATTCCCATAGATACTGAGAGGGGGGGGGGTGTGAATTAGTATCTAACCGGTGTATAGAATTTCTTATAGTAAAACATGCAGAACATATTATAACAGTGTACCGGTATGCAAGAAATAATGCAATGAACAAAATCAAAAACATCCACATGAAAAGCACACCATGACACAAGGATTTAATGAGGAAACCCGGTGTGGGAAAAACCTCGGTGGAATTTGTGACCCACAATATCCACTTACTATCCAATAAGAGAATATTACTTACAAGAGGTGCCTGCACATGCAGGAAGGCCAACTGCCTAGAGCTCACTACTCAGTGGGAAGTCTCATTGACTTACAATGTGGATTATACAAATCCAATATCTTGTACTACTTTACAATAGCATCTATAATGTCTGATCTAGTGCCGGTTGCTTTGCTCCTTACATAAACCCTTTAACCTATATTTCACATAATAGGTCTACCTTAATATTTTGCATACATCACTTTCTTTTATGCTTCCTATTTCCTTTTTTTAAATGTCTACAATGATCTCATTTATACATAAGAGTCATTTTACAACATGCCAAGTTGGCTGACAAAGTTTTTGCAATAATAAACAAAAATATAATCTAACAAAATCCTGTCGGCCTCTATGCTGGTATACTTCTTTTCTTTGTGCTGGTGTAGAGTGTGATCTGCTGATGCTGGTGAACTATCCTATTTTTGTAATGCCTTGCCGGTGCCATGGGATTGTAAGGTTGCCATCAATGACAAAACCTTCAATCACCTACAATGTCTCATTGGAGTGTGCATATGCCAACAGTCCATGTGTTATTTTTCTCAATTTGATCTAATTTTTCTTCCATAGCTTTCAACCAATATTCATCTTTACATGCCTCAATTATTGATACCAGTTCAACTTGTGAACTTAAACATACCTCATTAGTTTCTAGTCTTCTTCTTGTCAACACTCCATTGCTCTTATCCACTATGATCTGATCTTCTAAATGATTCAATCTCACTTACCTAGGAGTCTTCTGACTTTCTGTTCCTCTTTCCTGTTCTTTAGTTATTGTATAATTATTTGATACTACCAGAGTAACTGGTTTAAGACTCTATTCTGGTAAAGGGGCTACCGGTTAAGATATAATAATTTCCATTGCCGGTTCCTTCTAATAAAGTTTGATTTGACTTCTGTTCAACTCATCTACTTTGACATTAGCACTTTCCATAATTCTTTTCAATCTCTTGTTATAACATCTATATGTTTTTCTTTCATTAGAATAACCAAGAAATATGCCTTCATCACATCTAGGACCAAATTTCCCAATGATATCATCTCTCTTGATATAACATTTACTACCAAAAGTTCTAAAATATTTAGTTATAGGTGTATTGCCAAGCCATAATTCATAATGTGTCTAATCTATTTCTCCTTTGATATGTACTATGTTGAATGTATAAACCATTGTGCTCACTACTTCTCTCTGGTAGATATGAGGTAGACTAGCTTCCATCATCATTGTTCTAGAAGCATCCAAGATAGACTTTATGTTCTTCCTTTCAAAAACTCCATTCTGTTGAGGTGTCTGGGGAGCAGAAAATTATCTTCTTATACCACACTTCTCACAAAAGTTATTAAACTCATCGGATTTGAATTCTCAACCATGATCTGACCTCAAACATTTAATCTTCAATCCTTTCTCAGATTCCACTTTAGCCTTAAAGATTTTAAACTTTTCAAATGCTTCAGATTTCTCTTTTAGAATAGTAACCCACATCATTCTAGAATAATAATCAATGGTTAGCATGAAATATCTATCACCTTGAAAACTTTTAACTCTAGCAGGGCCACACAAATTAGTATGAATAAGATCAAGAACATCATTTGATTTATCTTATATACTCCTAAAAGAGGTTTTGACCTATTTACCAATTTTACATTCTTTACATACCGGATTATAGGGCTTCATAATCTTAGGTATATCCCTAACTTCCTTATTTGAACTGATCTTCACAATGTAATCAAAATTCATATGATATAGCCTTTTATGGCATAGCCTTTTAAATATATTACCATTTGTCTGTGTGCCAGTTGCAATCTCCAAGCTAGATCTATTAATGATTTTGCATTTTCCATCCTTGAACTGTAATTGAAATCCCTTATCTACCAATTGTTTGACACTCAAAAGATTATGCCTTAAACCTTCAACATAATAAACATTGTTAGTATTGTTCTTAACATCCAATGATATAGCTCCTTTTCCTTTGATCATACATGCTTTTTCATCTCCAAATATAACTAGACCACCATCAAATTCTTGCAAAGATAGAAACTTCACTTAATCTCTAGTCATATGATGTGAACAACCGCTATCAATTACCCATTCATCTTTGTCTTCAATTTTAGCAGCAAGTGCCTTCTCTTCAGGCACATTCACTTCCAGTGGTGGATCATCTTTCTTGATAGCCAGGAACACCCTTTCCTTTCCATTGTCAGAACCACTAGCAGTGTCTTTTGTTAGTTCATCATCAGAATTAGTAATGCCTTCCTCATCTGCTATGTTGCATGATTTGTCTCTATTTTTCTTGTATTTGTACTTGTTCTGATATATAAGGTTAGGCTTAAATGATCTTCTAACTCTTTCTTCAAATCTTGACTTTATTTCAGGACATCTAGATGCAAAATGACCAATCTTATTACATGCAAAACATTTAAAAGGTGTGTTTCCTTCATACTAACTTCCTACCGGTCCTTTAGGTACTCTTCTAGCAAATAATGCTTCAAGTTGCTCAAACTCATCTTCTTCTTTGTTCATATCTTCTAATTCATTTTTATATAAAGCTTTCCAGTCTTGCTTACTGATTGTAGATGTAGATGCATGAAAAGAAGGTTCAAACTTTATAGCTCTAGAAGGTCCAAATTCTTCAAGCTCAAAAGTAGATAGTTTCCCTATAATACCCTAAAAATGGTCATCTAGAACCATAGGCCCCCCTAGTCTTGATTTCATCACCAAGGTCCTAACCAAAGGCAATTAAAATTAATCTTGAGCACACAATTAATTTCTTAAATGATCAATGTCACATGGTAAATTAATCACTCTAAATTAATTAAATAATTATTTAATTAATTGATCATTTCAAGTAAACCATTTTTAAACAATTATCCTATTTATTTTATTAAATATCCTAGTATATTTAATTAAATAAATCAATTTGCCATTAAATCATAAAAAATGGAATTAATTGGAAAAAAGATATAAAATTGAGAAAAGAAATCAAATGGAGATAATCTTGAAAATCAAATTAAAATTTGAAAAAATATCAGAAAAGCAATTAAAACAATTAAATCTCAAAATTGAATAAAATAGAGAATAAATCAATTTTTATTTTATTTTATCTTAATTTTAGTTCAATTTCCTTTAAAATTGAGAAAAGCCGCCAATCACATTAATTCACCTGGATTGTGCTTCTTCTTGAAAAATCTTGATCGCTCATCATCATTTGATCTTAGTCGTTGGTTTCTTTTTGAATTTTCTATAAATTTAGGTTCTCATCTCCTAATCAAGGATTTTGGAGACTATATTGTTATTATGTTGTTTTTTCTCGAGGCTCATAAAGACTTTGTACTAAGAATATTTGCATATTAGTTATTGCATATTTGTTGAATCATTTAGCTTAATATTTATTCATAGCTTAATTATGATTATCCTAATATTCATTAATCTTGCATATCTTGCATATCTAGCTTAATCTTGCATCCATTTAGCTCAATTTTGTACTCATATAGATTAAATCCTTCATTTAGGTGTTGTCTAGTCACAGACATTGCATATAAAAATCTGAGAGCAAGACTAAACTTGCATCTACTAGAAGGCAATAGGTCGCTTTGAGATGGTTTATTGTTCATTGTTGATTGATTTACTAACCATGCATTTAATGACTTATTGAAGTGTTGTGTATTCCAGATATAGATACTTATCCACTTTTCACACAGATTTCTAGCACCCACCATGGGGCTCGAACCCATAAATAGAATATTTCTAATGTTGTTTGAATAGATTTGATGTTTGGTCTTTATAACTAATAAACATGTGTTAAATTTGCAAATAACAATATTTATTTTTGCTTGTTCTTTTTTTATAGTCAAACATGATCTTTGTTCGGAGGGCATAACATTTTATTGAACCATTGGAGATAACCCAATTTTTTATATGTTGTTTAAAATGAAGTTGTCTATATTTTCACCATAGAGATATGTGTAATCTTGTCTGGTTTGAAAGTTATGAATGATAGAGTATAGTACTATCATTTTACTTGTTCTTCTGCGACAGTCAAAAATAGTCTTTGTTCAGAGGGTATAACTTTTTATTGAACCGTGGGATCTAAAAAAATTTTTGATATGTTGTTTCAAACCAAATTTTTTACATTTTCATTGAAGAGATTTATCTAATTTTGTTTGGTTTGAAAGTTATGAATGACAGAGTGCAGTACTATCAAAACTATCATAACTAGGATAATCGTATTGAATGGAAATTCTTGTTAGATTAGTTTAATTTATAGTTTGCATGCTAGAATTTTATTTTGATGATTATTTTATGTTATTTTGGAAAATAATTTTGGGATTTTAATGTTTGCAGGTTTTCTTGACAAAGAATTCAATTATTAAACATATGCTTGCCAAAGATTATAAACGCGAACTACTGATATCTTTGTGTTTGCAGGTTGCCTGTGGAGATACAAACAAACATTTTGTCTTCTTAATATTTTTAGGAACACTTCAATTTATATAAGGGAAAGAACTTTGTTTTACATGTTTTTGGGAAAAATATAGAGTAGGATAGTATGCTCTTGTCCATTTGGACAATCAGAAATCCAGACCTTGAGGTTTTTTCTATTAGAGTTTGAGATCTATTGATACCTTTAGAGGGCCTGCCTCTCAAGAAGCCCCTAAGGTTTAGTGAGAGGGAACAACCCAAGTGAGTCCAGCCAAAGCTAGGAGTCCAACTCACTATAATAAAATGCTTCTGCGGTTAAAGTCCTAGGAGACAGAATAATCAGTGACACTGCTTCATTTATGAGGAGTGTCTCATGTTGAGCATCTTGTAGGGCCTCATGGTCTAAATCATGCTTGTGTGACTACATGGTTTCAACATCCTACTAGGTTTTGTATCTAAATCATGCTTGCATGATAGTCAGACAGTCCTTTCAAATGGAATCCTTACTAATAACTATAAGATAGAGGCTACTTGATTCACCTCTAAAAGCGGGATAATCTTTGTGCAAGAGACATAGTAACTCTCCCAAGACACTTGCCATATCATTCCCCCATTAGTGTTTAGATTTGGCTACTATGGCATTGAGAATCCGTTGCGTGAGACTCAACGGTCGTATTTAGATTAGCTATTGGCTGTGTACCTAAGTCAACAAGCAAAGGTTTTCTTCTTTAAGCCAAATTTCATAGGGTTAGCATGTTGTGCTTGAAATTCATTATACATCTTGCATGTTTACTCTATTTTCATCCCTGAAACTAAAACTAAAATACTAAAACTAGAGAAAAAAAATCAACAACTCAGTGATCAAAACCTTGTCCGTGTCTAAAATCTAGTCTCTGTCAACTATCAAAACTCTATCTATGTTAGAATCTTGTCTTTGTCCAATCCTCTATCATACGAGTCTACTAAATTGTCATTTGGATGCATACCTATTGTCATACAAGTCTTCATTGATCCTGTCAGTTTGTCATTTGACTCTGTTAAAATTGTCATCTGACTATATAGAATTGTCATTCTACTATTAAAGAATTGTCGTCTAGGCCTTAACATATTGTCGTATGAATAAATATCATACTCATCAGATTTTCATCTAGAGGTCACTAAACTATCATCTGATTTTAGGCAGCAACTCGTATGATAAACTATCTCTATCATTTAGGCACTGCTAAATTGCCATATGGGTCTGAAAACTTTGTCATATGAATTCTTGATTTTGTCAGTCCAGAAACTTGTTTGTCTACACAATTTTCCAGAATTTTCATACTTGTCTAATTAGTCTACAATGAGCATAAAACTGGTCATCATAATCATGAGCATAAATAATCTTGATAGTGTACCCCTGCCATTGTGTTGCATGATTTTGTCGATCATCTTTTAGCTAGTTCAATTAACTATTTATCAAACCTAAGTTACTTAGATCATGTCTTATACAAGATAGATCATTTTTGAAACCAGACTGAGTCTTAGTCACTTTCCTCAATCACTACGTCAAATGAACAACTAGCTTCAATTTGATCTTGACTTCTACAACACATCTAGCTCTCGGTCCCATTGGTTGTAAATGGTTGTTCAAACTAGAAGCCCTTCTAAAAACTCTGACTAAAGTAAAAAGCCCATGGCTACCTTGGCCAAACAAATTCAAGATCTCAAGAGAGAAATATATGACATTCAAGCTCAACAAAAAGATTCAATGACACCTCTTGAGATAAAATTTCATGATATTAAGAACGCCAGGCTTCAAGAAATGCTAAAACAATTACATAAGGTAGAACAAAAAGTAATTGAAAATAAAAAGTCAAATCTCATACAAAATCACAAAAAATATTCACCAAGACAAAAAGACATATATCCCCTAGATAAATAGTTTACAACTTTGGGGGAATCTATTATGTTATCTTTGGAAGAGCTTCTTAAGCACAATCTTATCATATTGCCTGAAAATACCATATGGGGATGTGAAATTTTGAGTAATTACTATGCATACCATAGGCATAAAGAAAATAAGACTTCAATGTGTATGGAATTAAAACATAAAATTCAAGACCTCCTTGATGATGGTGTTATTGAAATTGAAGATCCTAAAAATTCACCTAAGGAGAAACCAAATGTCATTGCCAAGCATGATCAATATTATGAACCTGTGTCTATAAATGGCCCACATGTAGCCTCCATGTCTTCCATGATGCCTCCATCTCCTAAGGCTTCTCAAAAACAATCCATATCATATCCCTCAAATAATGAACATAATGATGAAATTTTTCATGTTGACCCTCAAGGGCTATCTCCAGCACCATCCCATCCAATGGTTGAAAAGGATCTTACCTCCCTAGAATCCTATGAGAATCCAATTATACCTTTCCATTTCTTCCAAGATGTTCCCCTTCCATCTCAAGAGCAAATCATCCTTCCTAAACAAGATCATGATGCCTCTTCCACCTTTTCAAACAATCCTATTCAAAATGAAGAGTCAAACACCCTTCCTACTCTATCCAATGGTCCTCTTCCATGTCAAGATCAAATTATACCTTCATCTCCTTGTCATAATCCTCCATGTTCACCTCAAGGATCCATTATGCCTACAAAGCCCTCTCATGATCCTACAAGTCAAAATATTTATAAACGCAAAGGGGTAGACCTTCACAATCAATAACCTCTCCATATTAAAGAGAGTATTAAGGGTCATGGCTTTAGTGATATTCCTCAAGATGTTGGTATCCCTATTAAACCAAAATCCAAATACATGCCTTCCCCTTCATCTCTTCCATCCAATTTAGGACCCTATATTCCTCCATCCCTTGTGCAGGATCAACAAAGGCATACACTTTTGTGTACCTTCCATCGATCTAGAAGGACACAAAGGCTCACTAAAAAAAAAAGAAAAATCAAAAGCTATATGGGTTCCTAAGGCACCTGTAGAAGCAATGCATTCCAAGAAACTACAAAAGCATGAAAAATCAAAAACCATGTGGATCCCTAAGCATCTCCTTGAAGCACAATAGTCTAAATAAAAATCCAAATCAACAACTACTATTGTCCTTCCTCCATCCAAACCTTATAAATCTATTTATCCATCACCTCTTTCATCCATTTTGGATTGTTATGTCCCAAAATCCTTGGTTGTTCCTCCATCCAAATCTGAGATCCACTTTTCCTCCATCAATCCACCATCCCTCAAGATGTGTGCCAATGGTGATTCTGCAAATGTTTCCATTCACTCATGAACCAAACTTTCAATATATGATCCATTATCCAACACCTCTTTTTCATCTTCCCATACCCCTTATCTGATCCTTTGCATAAGACTTTACCCTAGGTTCATCATAAAATTGAAAAACTAAGGAAATCAACTTTGGAGATGCTGGACATGTACACTTAGCTGAGTCCTTCTTGGAAAGACATCTTTATGCTGGGCCAATGAACTACCTACACAAAAATATGCACGTTAAATGATACTATATCTAAGTCTTGGGTTAGTTCAGGTTTTTCTTCTGCATTACATATCATTTTATTCAAAGCACTACATCATATATAGTTTTTAAATACATCACATTAACAAAAATTTTGCATTTGCATATAGTAGCATCAATAAAACAAGGCAACTATCCATGTTTATCACCTGTTTGCATTCAAGACAAATATGGGTCATCTCCTTTCTTAGATATTCAGACATGAAGTCCTTGAGGTCATAAGGTCATTCATTTTCAACATTACCCTACGACGATGCTTTCCTTATGGTTGGGTAGTGATTTCACTATTTGAGACTTGTTAACCCAAAATCTATCAATTGCTATATCTCAAACACATTAACAAAATCTCTAATTCATTCTAGACACCTAGGTGATCATATGACTAGTAAATAATCTAAAATTCTACTTCAACACTACTGTAATTATCACACCCAAGTAGGTTCCATTACTTACAAGTCAAGGCAAAAGAAAAAAAAGAAAAAGAGAAAAAGTGTTATGCCAAATATTCATCTCAAGGCAAAAGAGAAATGATATATAATTGAAATATCATGCATACAAGTGTGAAAAAAATCTTGACTATGGGAACATGTGAGTAACTCCATCAGAGCTATGGATGCCTACTGGCTATGGAGCAATATTCAAGAAATTACAGTCTATAACTTCATCGGAGCTCTAAAATCTTGCTGGCAGTGAGGCTCTATTCGGGATGCTTTTGAAGTTAGAATAATCCACGTAGCTAGTCATATACGATGGTATGGATCTTGAGTTAACATAAGAGAAAGAATTAACTCATTTGCACTCACATGGGCAAAAGAAGATCAAAATTTCAAGAATCTATGGGGATGTTTTTCCTGTCAACATTTGTAAATCCTAGTCACTAAGTGTGTTAATTTGGATGTTAGAAAGAGACCTTAAGGATCGATTAACCGCTTATCTATGAATTTTTTTGTACCTCTAATTGAATTGGTGTATTATAAAATGTTGAACAAACATGGTCATTCTTGTTTGAATAGGAAATGCATCTTCATCATGCATATTGCATTAACATAGGTCATATCAAAAAATCATTGTCTCCACATGTATTCTGTAGATCATCATGTCATATAGGTCTTCATATTGGGGGCATAGCTGAGAAAATCCTAAAATAATCATAAAATGTCCTGAACAAACTCCTAAAAATCATAGAATGTCCTGAAAAAAAAAAAACTGAAAAATCAAAGTAAGAAAGCATAGACTATCCATCAAACCAAACCAATCATAGACAAACTCTCAAGGTCTGTAATCAAAATTATTGCATGTCTTGTTAATCAATCTATCAAACTCTATCAAACATCAGCATGTCTTATACAAGGAAGGGTACACTCAAAACCAGACAAATCGGTCTTATATAGGGTACTTACTCTTTGAAACTAGACATTCCTATCTGTGATCACACAAATCAAAATGATGATATAGATCAGTATAGCTGCTAGATTTTGTCCAGGTTGGTCTTATCTCTTCTACTGAAATCTTGCATATTTTCTTTCGCTTGTACATATCTTTTAGTCGCTTCTGTGACTTCTGGTTCTTTTCAAACCCTCATGGCTTGAAACCGATCAATTTCCTAGTCTTACGGTAATCAATTGGTCAATTTACATGTCCTATGTAATATAAACCAAGTCATCTTTCTATTGGTAGTATTAGGTCATCCAATTTGAGTCAGTCACCTATCTCCAAACTACTAAAGAGTCTTATCATTGAGTAAACAAGCAAAACAAGATTACTAAAAACAATCGCTAAATTGTTTGAGATATGATTGACATTTTCTTTTGTGGTGTCTTTTAAATTGGTTTTTGATTATTATTCCCTCTAAGTAACTCAAGGAATTCTATCTTGACTAAGAGGAGAAAGGATTTGATGCATAATACTTTTCTTTGTTTTCTGCTTGTAGGAATAAATCCGATGATCTAGAAACATCTAATCAGTTGGGTGTCTGTGATAAGTGCCTTCACATCAAGGTGAAATCACCACACATACCTCGACTCCACTTATTTGTATGGTATAGGGAGGTTGGAGTCATTTCTTTGGCTATTTTGTGGAAATTTCTTTAATGTGCAATCTAGATGCATGCGTAATTTGTCAAAGGATATGAACGAAAAAAGGGTCATTGCGGACAAGATAATTAATATTGCATATGAAAAGAAAGGAACTCTATTTTACCTGCTCTATTTGTAAAATTCTTAGTGATGAAAATTAAGCATACCAAATCCAATGACTATGTTTAGGTTGCATCCATTCTAAATTTTATGCATTTAAAGTGATTTCGGCATGATAACAATGATCTCTTTATCTTTTGAATGAGAGATTGAAGCAATTGTCATTTCTCAGCTAAGTGGTCTCTTTTTCATCATCGTTTCTCTGATCGAGTACTTGTCTATTGAGATGTTAGTTGCATACATGAGCATCTTATATAGATCCATACATTTCATTATATACTTGTTTGCATTGATATTATATCATGAAAAAATAAACATTTGCATTACTAGTTACTCATTTTCATCATTTATTTGCATACGAAAAAGAAACAAAAAAACAAACATTCATATTCATCTCCATTACATTCATCCATACTGAAAAGATATGCATACATATAGAATAAAGCATATAGAAAGACATCTCATAATCAATCAACACAAGTACGATGAAATTAATTCAAGAGATCGTATATATCATTGAAAATGACACATGGAAACCCTTATATAGCCTAAACCCTAATTTTTCAACTTGCTCTGATGGATATAAAACTTGTACCCTAAACTAAATCGGTTGTCCTGAGTCCATTGTCGGGATCGAAATTAAAATCTGACTTCAATTCTCTAATCGAAATTTCACGATGTTGACCACTTAGCACTTTCATCCTCAAGTAAATTTTTGAATCATTTTGCACTCAATTCAATTTTAAATCTCAATTTAAATTCTCAAATCAACTCTGATTTTAATCTTCAACATCAATCTTCTTGCTCAAATAATTATCATGACTAAAATTTGCCTAGAATCATTGTACCCTCGCTATCTTTCGATTTCACTCCTGAGGGGCATACTCATAGCACCTTTGCCATAATCATCATCATCAAAAGTCGACAAATCATTAAACCTAGTTACTAGGGGCATCTTAAATAAATCACGTTGTATCAAGTTGAGATTCTGCGATGTCAAATAAAGAAATCTCTTGGGGCATATCAATATTTTTTCTTATCTGAATCAATCTTCAAATCGATGTTCAGTTTCAATCACATCAAATCAAGCTAGACATTTTATCTTCCTAACCGGTTCTTGTTCAATCAAGTTCGGAATCGGTTTTATCACTTTTCTTCATAGATTCTTGTTTAATCAAGTTCAGAATCAGTTTCATCTCCTGCTCAATATAGTTCAATCAAGTTCTAGATCGATGCTTGTTTCTTGATTAGTCAAGTTCAAGAATGTTATCTCACCCTTTGTCGATCCTAGTTCAATCAAGTTCTGGGTTGGTAACGCTTAATCAACTCTATTCAGTTTCATCACTTCAAATCAAGTTGAACATCTCTCTCTTCATCGGTTTGTGATCCATCAAGTTAAGAACTAATTTCTCTCTTTGACATCAAATTTTCTTTGAATCAACGCGTTGCTCACACATTAATTCAAAGAGGGGCAAATGTAATACCCGAAAAATGGTCATCTAAAACCATAGGCCCCCTAGCCTAGATTTCATCACCAAGGTCCTAACCAAAGGCAATTAAAATTTAATCTTGAGCACACAATTAATTTCTTAAATCACAAATGTCACATGGCAAATTAATCACTCTTAATTAATTAAAAAATTATTTAATTAATTGATCATTTCAAGTAAATCATTTTAAAACAATTATCCTATTTATTTAATTAAATATCCTAGTATATTTAATTAAATAAATCAATTTGTCATTAAATCATCAAAAAGGAATTAATTGGAAAAAAGAATTAAAATTTGAGAAAAGAAATCAAATGGAGTTCATCTTGAAAATCAAATTAAAAATTGAAAAAAATCTCAGAAAAGAAATTAAAACAATTAAATCTCAAAATTTAATAAAATAGAGCATAAATCAGATTTTTTAAAATTATCTTAATTTTAGTTCAATTTCCTTTAAAACTGAGAAAAGAAGCCAATCACATCAATTCACCTAGATTGTGCTTCTTCTTGAAAAATATTGACCGCTCATCATCATTTGATCTCAGCCATTGGTTTCTTTCTGAATTTTTTATAAATTTAGGCTCTCATCTCGTAATCAAGGATCTTGGAGACTATATTGTTATTATGCTATTTTTGCTCTAGGTTCATTAAGATTTTGTATTAAGAATATTTGCATATTAGGTATTGCATATTTGCTAAATCATTTAGCTCAATATTTATTCATAGCTTAATCATGATTATCCTAATATTTATTAATGTTGCATCCATTTAGCTCAATTTCATACTCATATAGATTAAATCCTTTGTTTAGGTGTTGTCTAGTCATTGGTATTGCATATAAAAATATGAGAGCAAGACTAAACTCACATCTACTAGAAGGCAATAGGTCTCTTTGTGATGGTTTATTGTTCATTGTTGATTGATTTACTAATCGTGCATTTAATGACTTATTGAAGTCTTGTGTATTCCAAATACAAATACTTATCCACTTTTCACACACACATTCCCAACCAAAGTATCTCTATTGACAGATGTATTATCCATTGTTCTCAACTCATTAATAGTAGTAGCCTTCATTTTGTACGCTGGTGGTAGGGATCTTAGGACTTTAGAAACAATTTCATCTTTGCTCAGAGTTCCACCACAACATTGAATTCCCATAACAATCTCGTTTACACTTTCCATGAATGTAGTAATCCTTTTAGCTTTCTCCATCTTGAGGTTTTCATATCTCACCCGATAACCATCAAGTTTAGTAATCTTTAGTGCAAGGTGGCCTTCATTAAGAGTCTCCAAATTATCCCATATAGCCTTTCTAGATGATTTGTCGGTTAATCCCATTATTTGGTGATCAGAAAGTGAACACAAGAGGGATTCCCTTGCTCTACAATCATTCTCAAGCTCCTTGTCTAGTTTTGCTAGAGGAGGATTGCTTGATCCTGGATTATAAGGTGTGACACCATTCTGTGTGATCTCCCAAATCTCCTTGCCAAGACATCTCAAATGAGTCTCCATCTGAATCTTCCATACTGTGTAATTTGTTCCATCAAGCCTTAGAATATCCCTCTGAAAGATAGATCCAGAAGAACTAGATGAACTTGAACTATTAGTCACCATAGGATCTTCCTCATGCAGTTAAGCTTTCTACAGAGAGGACCAAAGCTCTGATACTAATTGTTAGATAGGTCAAATAACTAGAAGACAACTTAGAGGAGGGGGGGGCGGGGGGTGAATCACTTGTCATAGATTACCAGAACTATTAGCAATTTAAACTTTAAGACAGGAACCCAAAAAATTAATACCAGAATAGAAATTAAACCAATTAAGCATAAACAATAATCATAGAATAAATACCATCCACATGACACCAAGATTTGTACGTGGAAAACCTGGTAAAGGGAAAAACCATAGTGGCACTAATACATTTGGACTAGATTTTTGACTGAGGTTTCCGATGGAGAAGGTATATTGTGGCAAAATTTGAATTTTTTTGAAAAAATGCCTGCATTTGTTGTAATTCGAATGGAAATTTCGCATTTGGTTTCGACAAAGAAGGCATTAGCAATGAGAATTTTCTTTTTTTCAAAAAAGTGCTTGAGTTCGTCTTAATTCCGACGGCAGTGGCCATTACAAAATAAAAAAAGAGGTGGGGAATTCATTTGTGAATTGCAATCACGCATAGGCGTCTGTGGCAAATTCAACCCCCAAGAACATCAAACTTGTGTCGAAGGTAATCCCACGCAGGAGGTAGATTCAAATTGCCCTATTTTTTAGTTTCATGTTGCAAAAAATATACATGTGGTGGTTAATTGTCCTAGTTTAATCTCGTAAAACCATAGAACTGTGATTGAGGAGTGAGCGTTCAATTTTGTAGCAGCAATCCCTTCCTCCCATATACGCGCGTGTTGATTGTTCACATGAGATCATATCTCTTTGCAGCATCATATCAAACAATTCACAAGCCTTGTCCATGTTTCCACATTTTGCATTCATGTCAAGCAGGTCATTTGCGAGTACAACACCTAACAAAATTCCTCTATCCGTTATGCTTTGATGGATGTCCATACCCTGTTCCAAAGCTCCCATTTTTGCACAGGTAGGGAGGATGCTGGCAAAGGTTGTGGAATTTGTCTTTATGCCTTCCAATTTCATTTTCTTGAAAGTGTCTAAAGCTTTTTCGATAAATCCATTTTGTGCATATCCAGCAATTGTTGCAGTCCATGAGACAACATTTCTTTCAGGCATTCTATCAAATAGTTCATGTGCCTTGTCTATGCTTCCACATTTTGCATACATGTCTACCAGGGCAGTTACAACTACAACATTTGACAAAATTTCTCTATCCTTTATGCTTCGATGAATGTCCATACCCTGTTCCAAATCTCCCATTTTGGCATAGGCAGGAGGATAGTAGCAATGGTCATGGAATTTGGCTTTACACCTGCCGATTGCATTTGCTTGAAAGTTTCTAAAGCCTTCTCAACAAATCAATTTTGTGTACATCTGACAAAATTCCTCTATCTTTTATGATTTGATGGATGTCCATACCCTATTCCAAAGCTCCCATTTTGGCATGGGCTAGGAGTATGCAATGATCAACTCCAAAGACATCAAAACCACTACTAACAAAACCGAGAGTCTAAAATATGATAGGGAATAGTGTGAGCTGTCCTGAAATAAAATATTTTATTTTCAATTTCAACTAAAACATAATTACTCAGCCATTTAATGTTATTAATAAGTGTTTAATTTATGAAAGAGATAAATGGTTGGCCACAAGTACATGAGTTAGTAAATGCACACAAGTAAGTGAATTTGATATTCAAAACTATCTACAATGAATTCAATTCTTGTCCATTAGTCATTTATATTTCTAATAAGCATCTTTCTTTGTTTTTCTTAATCTTTATTCATAGTTATGTGCATATTTCACATTCTATAATTAGGATATCAATTTCTATGGATGAACACTAGCATGATGTTTGTGTTGAGGTATAGATGCATGGAAACATAATTATGGGATTGTTATAATATAGAGATCATAAATTTAGATATCGCATATTAGTTCTAGCTCTTCTTGGATTGAGTCTAAAGTTGACATACAGTCATAAAGCCATTATTAACAGATCTATCCATTTCTAGTAAAGACAATTGAGAAAGTCATTTTGATATTGAGAGTTTCTTATCTGTTTACCTATTGATCATTATTAAGCCATAATATTTAGGTCTATTTATCTCTCTTGCAAACCCTTTGTAAGTGTCCTACATTGTCCCTACTACTCACTTTTCAATGAAATAGTGGAGTTCTAAAGATTTTTTGCACAAGATGGTGTTGAACATATCAACAAGGCTAGCATGGAAGGCATGTTCAAGCTTCCACTTGTACAACTTACAATAAATGATTTGTTGATAGAAGAAATTCTTGAAATAGGAATACAATCGAAAGACAAGTAAGTACATACAAACCTCCTGAGTTGAAAGTAAAATCTATGTATAAAAAGAGTACATTGAATCCCAATCCACAAACACAATAGAGATACCAATGGAGACTTAATTGGATGTAGCATGTCCCACCAAAGTTGTCAGAGTATGCTAAGCTAGTACATAATGTTTCCTAAAGCCACATTAGTATTTTACCCAGATCATTATCTACCAAAACTAACTATAGTAATCCTTTTGAGGATTAATTTCATGGTGCTAGATCTTCATTTAGTTCCACTTCTTGTTGGAGAAAAGAATAGTTATTTCTTGAGGTAGATGAATATCACATCAACAAAGGACAAGACCCTTTCTAGAATATAACAAATTCTACTCCAGCAAAAGATCATGGGGGTTTCACTAGAGATATTGAATAAGAGATAGACTTCTACTACTACATTAAAAGCATTGGCATCTTCTTCATTTATTGATGTAAACTCTTTGTGACACCACCACAACCAACAAAGGTGTAAAAAGTTGTTTGCAATGCATGGATTTTTAGGATTGTCCTTTGAGAAAACATAATTAAAGTATGGAAGCAGGATTTGCCAGCTCCTGAGGGAATCTTGATGAAAAATAACTATAAAATATCTGGGCAAGCTTATATGCAAAATAAGCAAACTAGAAATCTAAATTCAATAAGATGCTTTGTTGAATGATGATAATTTCTATTTTCTTGCCAATGAAGAAAGACCATGTCAAACAATATCAATGAACAACAAAATAAGGAGACAATTTCTAGATTGTGGTCTAACTTGAAAAGAAAAGGTGGTGGAAAATGTTATTGTCCGTGCAAAATTTGTAAGGGGTTAAAGACTAGAAAACTTCTAATCAAAACATTGAAGAAACATTATAGGCTGCATGGTCATGTTGAAGGTGGACATGATTATTATCCATTGGTAATGTTTTCGTTATATCGTGGCGATAATTTATATACATAATAAATCATGTGATGATGAGAACATGATAATGGTTTATTTGTTCCTATCAATTTTATATATGTCAAGCATCTTGGAGCACATGGTATGGATCAACACAACCCTGAGAATATGGTTTTCAAAGTGGATGAACATCGAGGTGTGAATATCGAAGCTGAAGATAATGATCCCATGGAAGATGACGATCATGAGCCAGAAAACACAATTGAAGATGATGGTATTGTAGCATCGGAATTAGGAATCATCAAAACAAGTAGATCAAAACACTAGACATGATAACTCAATCATGAGAGCACTCATTGCAAATGAACCTAATCCTAAGCACACTCAATAGAGATATGAAAACAAAGCATTCAAAATGAAAGATTATGCAAACCAAATGCAGAATTGAATGCTCCTTCCATGCGGCTCCATTGTTCTTCTTTCCTCTTCAATGGATTTGTGGATCTTACCTACAAGTGCACATACAATTGAAAGCAAGATTGATGAAAAGCTCAAGAGTACTAGAAGCATAAGTTTGGTAGTTTGATTAAGGATTCGGATTGAAGGGGATTGATTGAAGAATATCATCCAATTTATAGAGAAATTGGAGAAATGACAAGATTGGCATGATGCAATTCAAATGGAAATTGCAAATCAATATGACAAATTATGACAAATTATGCACTTTCCATGCACAATTTGATTGATTGATAATTGATGACAAATTATGACACATTCTATGTCAAATTTGATTGATTATCAATTATGACAATTTCATGACAAATTGAAATGTCATTCCCATAAATTTAGGAGAGCAATAGGAGGGAAAAGAAATTAGAAAAATTAAGAAATTAGAAAATTGAAATTGATGAAAATTAGGAATTACAAATTGATGGAAAAATAGGAAATTAGGAACTAGAAGAAATTAGGTAAATTAATTAATAATTTGTCATTTATTAATTAATTTACAAGAGGAAGAATAATTAGCCAATTAAATAAAGATTTAATTGTAATGAGAAGACTTAGGATTAATAAATAATTTAGTAATCCTAGAGGAAGAAATGACAAATTAGGTTAAATGAATAAATCATAAAACCCTAGAAGACGAATTAGAAGTGCAAAAATAACAATTAGGTCATGATTGAAGATAATTAATGTCGATCATGATTTGATTTTGGTTTGATAAATGACCAATGTGATAAATGGTTTGATTGAGAAAATGCGTTAATTGACGAGGAACAATGACAAATTGATCCAAATTGACATAATCGAGACAAACAATGATCGATAGCGAAATGATCGCAAAATGACAAAATTGACAAGAGGACGAGGATCGATGATAAAATAGATTGCAAGATGACAAGATTGGTAATGACCACGATCGATGACAAATCAATCGCAAAATGACTAGATCGAACATGACAACGATCGATGACAAATCGATCACATGATGACAAGATTGAAAAGAGAACAAAACCCTAATTAGGATTGACGATGTCCAAAATGATAAGATTGATGATACGATTGATAAGATTGACAGGATTGATAAGAGGACAAAACCCTAATTAGGATTGATGATGTCCAAAATGATAAGATTGATGATACGATTGATAAGATTGACAGGATTGATAAGAGGACAAAACCCTAATTAGGATTGACGATGTCCAAAATGATGACAAATTAGCACGCACATTGATGCAACAAGATAAGATCGATCAAAATCATGACTGAATAATGTTGTCGACAAGACCAAATTCGAAAGTGATAAAAATGAGAAATGTAGAAGAATGACTCAATGCTCGCAAATGATAAAAACCAAGTGCGTGACATAGGAGAATGTTAATGCTACACAAAAACCTAAAATGAGGCAATGCACAAATGTTAAAGTATGACTCCACAAGCATTGACCATTTTTGGGTGTCTACATTTTGCCCCTCTTTGAGACAATGTGATTCTGAGCATTATTTCAAAGAACAATAACGAAAATGCCCTAGACAACAATAATGACATATGCATGCCCCCTCAAGGAATTGGCCGGAAACATGCGGAAAAGAGGCCAATTGATCGATAAGAATGATAGAAAATGATAGGAGGAAATAGATTAAACTGACTGATGGAAGAAATGTGAGTGAGAAAAAAATCAAACATAGGACAGTTAGAGATGAAGAAAAACTTTATTTCAGTAATGCATAGAAGTAGGTGAGAACCTTTATTTTTATTTAGCAAAATGGATGCATAGCGTCATGGCATTGAAGGCCAGAGCTGAAATGCAACCCTTTTTGCAAAAGACAGACACAGCATAGACAAACAACAATCGCAATCAAAAAAGAAAGGGACCATGAACCATCCCAGTCACTCTAAATCACTCAATGACATCATCGAGCAACATAGGAACATGATCAAAGATAAATCAATAGAAGATAAGATGCACAAATTCAAACAAATCAAACAAACATCTTGATCTTCATTGTCAAAAGTTGAACGTGATATCGATGATCATGCTGTCTAGTTTCAAGACATGTGGTACCCCGTCTAAGACAGGACACAGTCTGGTTTTGAGTATACCACACCCTGTATAAGACCCATGATAGAAGTGACAAAGGACAAATGATTTTATTTTGATGCTGATTGATTGATATGACAATGTTGATCAGTTTGAACGTCTAGTTTTGATAGAAAAAGTTCATCTGTGAATGCGTGATTTTAGGAAAGCATAATGTTGGATTGCGAGTGTCGTTGGATGAATGCTCAGTGATTTGTCTATGCACAAAGGATCACTTATTTTTGTTTTTCTTTTCGAGTCTTTACAATTTTTTTGTTGTTCATTTTTTTTTTATTTTTTTTTTATTTTTTTAAGACTTTCTTCAGGACTCTTTTTTTTTTTTTTTTTTTTAAGGACTTTTTTTCAATTTTTTTGTTTGAATTATTTCAGGTCATTTTTCAATTTTTAGGATTTTGCCCCCAGTGTCTAGCAAGGCAAGGAATATGACAGGTGAATAAATAGGCTTTCTGAAATGATGGTGGATAGAGGGAAGACAAAGGCCTTTTATTATGGAGACAACGCAGATGCAATTTCCAAGAGCTATTGCGTGATGGGACAATAGACTAGATATGACAATGTAAAGGAGTGACATGGCATGAGGGACATATCAAGAGGTGTTTGAAACCATGTTTAAATTTTGTGTCCTTATGTCAGATCAAGATCAAGAGACAGAAAAAGAGTGTATGGATAGTGATAAGATATGGATAGGATAAGCAAGACCAAGAATGGATAAGGGACATGGACTGAAGGCCAGGATTGGATAAAGGATAAGATAGGGAATATGGATGAAAGGTTATAATAAGAAAATGGATAAATGACCAAAAGCTATGATGGACTGAAAGCTGTGAATAGGATGCATGACGCTCATGAAGATCCTCAGCCTTGTCAAGATCAAAGGTGGAAAGGGAAACTGGACATGAGGGACAATAGGATATGAAGGGTAATGGCATGGTATGATAGGATAATGAAGGGCCATAGGATATGAAGAAATAGATCTACCCCCAACTGTGGTGTGCAAGAAGTTCATAAATTACACATGACGCCTGTTTGCCAGGTTTTCATCATGGTACTTGCCCAAGGCGCCTGTTTACCAGGTTTTCACCAGTGGATGAATTATTTTTCTTTACTTTTTCTTTTCTTTTCATTTTTCTTTTTTTCACTTTTTTTTTTTTTCACTTTTTTGACTTTTTCAAGAGAAGATGGACACATGATAGGGGATGGAAGAAGGACTCAAGCGTCTTTTTTTCTTTTTTTTTGGATAGTAGCCTTGAAAAAAACTGGACCATGACCTTTAAAAGTATGCTTAAAGACGTTGGTAGGATAAGGACATGGAAAATGAGATGAAACTAAGGCAAGGATTTATGCAAAGGATTGGACCAAAGGGATGGAAGGATGGAAAATATGCATTGGATAATAGGTAGGGTACTGGAAGAAGTGGACTTGACTGAATGGAAATGTTGGCAAGATCGACATTGGCACACACCTTGATGGGTGGTGGATTGATGGAGGAAAGATGGATTTTGGATATGGAGATTTTGATGAAGGAACGACTATGGATTTTGGGACATAAGGGCCCAAAATGGATGAAGGAGGTGGTGGAGAAATAGACTTGGAAGATTTGGATGGAGGAATAGCAATTTTGGATGCCAAGTTGGATGTTTCTTTAGGCTTTTGTGCTTCAAGGAGCTTCTTAGGGATCCACATGGTTTTTGATTTTTCATGCTTTTGTGGTTCCTTGGAGTGCATTGCCTGCACAAGGGATTTAGGAACCCATATATATTTTGAATTTTCTTTATTGTGCTCAGTGGGCCTTTGTGGCCTTTTGGATATATTTTTTTCTTTATAGATCATATTTTTCTTTGTTTTGACATGTCGATTAGATTGGACATGTTGATCCTTGAATACATGTGGATTGCTAGACTTATGACTTTTATGCTTGGCATCCAAATTGCTTGGAAGAGGGAATGAATGTCGGTGTGGATGGGAATGATATGGAGGCCTGTAGGATTGATGGAAAGTTCTCCAAGATGTGTGCCTTTGCTGATGTTGCATAGGAGATGGAGGGATATAGGGACCTAGAATGGATGGAAGCGATGATGGGGAAGGTGGACATTTGGATTTTGACTTTGAAGGGATACCAACACCTTGAGTGTGAGCTCTATAGCCATGACCATTAGTATAATCTTCAATATGGAGGGGTTCTTTCTTGTGAAGGTCTACCCCTTTGCCTTTATCAATATTTTGACTAATAGGACACTCTTTGCTTTGGGAAGAAGACGCGAGTCCATTATGAGGTGGATATGATATGAGAGAAATAATGAGATCTTGAAGTGGATCGGATTGCACTAAAGTGGAAGAACCCATTATGCATGTCGAGGGTTCATGAACATCTTGCACTGACACGTTAGAATCATGAGGGGGTTTAGGATCATGAGGGGGACTAGGATTGTCTAGTGGACATTGTTCAATGACAGGCTCTTCAAGAGATGGAATGGGAGAAATAATGGGATCACCAAAAGAAATGTGATCTTGGAGTGTATATGGAGGATTAAGATGTGGAGATGGAGGGACAAGTGGATCTTGTGGAGGATCTGAAGGAATGATTTGATCTTGACAAGGAGGAAAATCATTGGATTCCTCTTTAAAGGTACTTTGCTCTTGACTTTCAATGGGATCATCTGAAAGGATGGAAGGGATATCTTGATCTTTCTGAGGAAGTGGAATGTCAATGGGATTTGAAAGGACATTGTGTTCATGAAATGGAGGGGGATCGTTTGGGATTGGATGGACTGGGATATCTTGATCTTGCTCGAGGAGTGGAATGTCAATAGGGCTTTGGATAGGATGGACAAGAATAGGGGAATCATCATGAGTGTCTAGGAACATGGGGTCCTGGTCAACAATTGGATGGGATGATAAGGTTTCAGGATCTTGATCTTGATCTGTTTTAAGACATGTTTCTTCATGCTCTAAATTATCCTCTTGACATGGGGTTGGACTTTGGATATACATGGAGGATTCTGACAAGGGATCAATGTTTTGGGATGAAGGAAATGCACTTTGAACATTTGTGATGGATTCTGGCAAGGAATTAATGCTTGAATATGAGGAAGAGGGACTTGGAATGGGGTCCTCTAAAATAGGTAATGGCAATAAAGTGCATAGTGGCATTGGGTCTTGTATTTCTGAAACATGACAAGGATGTGCATTATCTTGGCAATCAATTATGGATAGCCCTTGGGTAATTGCATCCTTGGGTGTATTGTTTGATGAGGACAATATGGAAGGTTCTTGTGAAACTTCTAAAGGTGTAGGGATAGATGCCACTGGAGAGTCAATTTGCTTGCGAGGGGATGAGGCATTGCTAGACATAAGTGTATTATTTTGATCTTCCTCAATAAACTCACTTGGTAGGCTCCTTAAGATCATTGCAATAAAGCCACCTTTCTTTCGAGGTTTTGACATAGTTGGACCTAGAATTTGAACTTGTTTTTGGTTTGATGTCATGTTTTGATATTGGACTTGGTTTAATTGTTCTGACATGTTTGAAACTTGGCTTGGTGTGTGTTGTAACCTTTGTTTTTGAATGTTTGGTTGTAGTTGTTGACATTGATATGTTGATTGAACTTGTTGATATTCCACCATTGGTTGAACCATTTGTTGACATTGTATAGTGGGTTGGACATATTGTTGAAATTGGACCATTGGTTGTGTTGGTTGCATACGTTGGACCATTGGTTGTGATGGTTGAAAATCTGATTGATAGTAAACACCTTGTTCTTGTTGTGAAGGCACATAATGTTGAAATTGATGTTGTCTCCTTTCTTGTAATTGTTTCATCATCTCTATTTGGGAGAGGAGAGCTAGTATGTCTGATCATTCAAGAAGAGATCTTACATCAATTGGCTCAATCTTTGGATTTCGACCTAGAAATTTTTGAAAGACTTTGGACATTTGTGATCTATTCTTCACAATGTTTTTCACTCTTTGTTCCAATATCTCATGTTCTTGAGCTAGTTTCTCCTCTAGTTTTTGTATTTGGAGACTTGTTTCATCATAAAAAGTTTGATCAATGTTGCTTTGTTGTTGGGTTGGATAGAATTGTGATTGCATTGTCGGTTGATATGTCAAACTTTGTTGCATCATTGGCACTTGGAACCTTGTTTCAATAGACATGTCACTATGGAAATGCAATATTTTTGGAATTTTTCAAGGATAATATATGATATGCAACTAAATGCAAACTTAAATAAATGAAAATGCAATCTATGTTTTTGGTTGTTTTTGAAGATTTTGACAAACTTATGAATGCCAATCTAAGAGATGGACCCTTAGGAAATTGGAATGATATCTAGACCTCAAAGGACAAAAGGACTTAATTGACAAAGGACAAGATGATAATGTCTCCCCTATATGCTTGGATACTAAGCTAGGTTTGACGAAATGATATTGATGACAAAAGGACAAAAGACTTTGATAAGGTCTAGACTTCCTAACAATGACTTAGGGTTTAATCAAAGATTTGGATTACTCAAGTATGACAAGACCTAGGTTTGACACTATATGCAAAAGGACAATTAATATGCAAATGATCTTAATATGATATGACAATGACTTAGGCTTAATGAAGAGACTTGGGATATGCAAATGCAAATGTATGACAATGTCAACCTAAGATGAAACCTAAGGTTTAATTATGAAATGATATTACTCTTATGCAAGAGGACATATGCAAATGGATGACTTTTATTGATATGCAAAAGAAGTATGACTTAGGTGAAACCTAACCTTGATACTTGATAATGACTTTGAAAAATGCAACCTAGGATGAACCTAAACGTAAGTGACATAAGAGTTGAGACAAGTTTTAGAACAATGTTGGATAACCATGTTGGAAGATGTGCTTTGAACCTTGTTGAATGTTTGTTGGATGAATGTCTCTTGTGTTTAATCTTGTTTTGATTAATGTGTTTTGCTTTTGAAATGGGATGCAATTCAGCTTTTGACAATCAAAGAATACAAGATGTTACAACTTAGACTCAAGACAATCATGCTCATTTCCACATTCCTTAGGGTAGGCAAAGACATTAAGTACTTGAGAGGTAGACTCATTATGGGATTCAAGGAGAATACATAGATGCTTGACCCCACGGGCTCCCCTCCACGGCACTCACTTCTCAGGGCAGCCAGGCATCAGTCCCCATGGAATCTCCCCATGGCAAACTTAGTATCTCTTCCAAGTATCCTAATTTGTCCTTCTCAAGCAACTAGAAGGGTTTTTGGCCTCTAAAAACAAGGTGTTTAGTAAGGATTTCTGTTAAGCGTTACTCCTTGATGTCATGCAAGCATGATTGAGACATTAAGCCCATCAAGATACCAAACAAATGTAGTCACGCAAGCATGATTTAGACCAAGAGGCCCTACTTAGATGTTGATATGAGAAAGAGTTCAAGGGTCATCACTTCCCAAGTAACTGCAATTCCCACGTAACGCTTCCTTCAAAGCTTTCACTCATTGGGTATTTTTTTATAGTGAGTTAGAATGCCAAGGAATTCTAGCCATACTCACTTTGGGTCATTCCCTTCTCATGATTATCACTTGCTTGCTAAAGCAAAGTGGTCGGGAAGGCAGGCCCTCTAATGGAGACACTCAATCAACAACACAAGCATGGTATCGAAGATCTGGATTTCTGATCACCCTAAGAAGGATGAGAGCATACTCTCATACTCCAATGTCATACTTAACAAACAAAGCAAACAAGTGTTCATTCCCACCTATTTATAAATCACTAAGTGCCTAATTAAAAAACACAAACACGAAAGTTTGGTTGTTTCTCCAAGGCAACCTGCAAAACCCAAGTTAGAGGTTTGATTTGTTGTCTTTGACCATTGAATCTGCACAAAACATGTTAGTAGTTTGATTTTTAGTATTTTCCATGTGTATGCCAAGATTCTGCTCAAATAATTAGCACCAAAATCCAAAACACAGAAAACAAAATGCAAAAACATCAAAAATTTCAAGTAAACACTGCATTTTTCACCTCTGTTCTAGACTTTACACAAGCACAGAACTCATGACATAGGCGCAAGATGTCTAACACAAGCACAGAATGTTGTATACACAGGCGCAAGATGCTCAACACAGGCACAAAATGCTTCACACAAGCGCAGAAGTGTCCAGAATGCACTGCACGACCCTATTTTTGGGTTTTTGACCTGCAAATCAACTTAGAAGCACTCCAAAACATAGTAAAAGGTTTAGAAGGTTAGTATTCACGTCAGATTCACCAATTAATGTAGCATCAAAATTAGGAATCATCAAAACAAGTAGATCAAAACACTAGACATGATAACTCAATCATGAGAGCACTCATTGCAAATGAACCTAATCCTAAGCACACTCAATAGAGATATGAAAACAAAGCATTCAAAATGAAAGATTATGCAAACCAAATGTAGAATTGAATGCTCCTTCCATGTGGCTCCATTGTTCTTCTTTCCTCTTCAATGGATTTGTGGATCTTACCTACAAGTGCACATACAATTGAAAGCAAGATTGATGAAAAGCTCAAGAGTACTAGAAGCATAAGTTCGGTAGTTTGATTAAGGATTCGGATTGAAGGGGATTGATTGAAGAAAATCATCCAATTTATAGAGAAATTGGAGAAATGACAAGATTGGCATGATGCAATTCAAATGGAAATTGCAAATCAATATGACAAATTATGCACTTTCCATGCACAATTTGATTGATTGATAATTGATGACAAATTATGACACATTCTATGTCAAATTTGATTGATTATCAATTATGACAATTTCATGACAAATTGAAATGTCATTCCCATAAATTTAGGAGAGCAATAGGAGGGAAAAGAAATTAGAAAAATTAAGAAATTAGAAAATTGAAATTGATGAAAATTAGGAATTAGAAATTGATGGAAAAATAGGAAATTAGGAACTAGAAGAAATTAGGTAAATTAATTAATAATTTGTCATTTATTAATTAATTTACAAGAGGAAGAATAATTAGCCAATTAAATAAAGATTTAATTGTAATGAGAAGACTTAGGATTAATAAATAATTTAGTAATCCTAGAGGAAGAAATGACAAATTAGGTTAAATGAATAAATCATAAAACCCTAGAAGACGAATTAGAAGTGCAAAAATAACAATTAGGTCGTGATTGAAGATAATTAATGTCGATCATGATTTGATTTTGGTTTGATAAATGACCAATGTGATAAATGGTTTGATTGAGAAAATGCGCCAATTGATGAGGAACAATGACAAATTGATCCAAATTGACATAATCGAGACAAACAATGATCGATAGCGAAATGATCGCAAAATGACAAAATTGACAAGAGGACGAGGATCGATGATAAAATATATTGCAAGATGACAAGATTGGTAATGACCACAATCGATGACAAATCAATCGCAAAATGACTAGATCGAACATGACAATGATCGATGACAAATCGATCGCGTGATGACAAGATTGAAAAGAGAACAAAACCCTAATTAGGATTGACGATGTCCAAAATGATAAGATTGATGATACGATTGATAAGATTGATAGGATTGATAAGAGGACAAAACCCTAATTAGGATTGACGATGTCCAAAATGATAAGATTGATGATACGATTGATAAGATTGACAGGATTGATAAGAGGACAAAACCCTAATTAGGATTGACGATGTCCAAAATGATGACAAATTAGCACGCACATTGATGCAACAAGATAAGATCGATCAAAATCATGACTGAATAATGTTGTCGATAAGACCAAATTTGAAAGTGATAAAAATGAGGAATGTAGAAGAATGACTCGATGCTCGCAAATGATAAAAACTAAGTGCGTGACATAGGAGAATGTTAATGCTATGCAAAAACCTAAAATGAGGCAATGCGCAAATGTTAAAGTATGACTCTGCAAGCGTTGACCATTTTTGGGTGTCTACAGGTATAAATACATTGATCCATGACTCATATAGTACTCGTGTAGCTGATCATGATGATGAAGATGACCTTGATGTTTTTCATGATGTCCCTCTACTTGAGAAGGCATCTGAGGCCCTTTACGAAGGCTCATAGGCAACTCTTCTCTCCATTGTATTGTTGTTGGTGAACTTGAAGGCTATGAATGGTTTATCCAACATAACAATGTCACGTATGTTAAGGTATGTCATATATGTCATAATAAACTATGAATCATGTTGTACCATTAATCTTCTTTATTATAACAAATTATAATTTTTTGCTATAGATTGATAGGTGAGTTTTTGTTACCACCATCAAATATTCTACCTCGCTCATACCGAGAATTATCTACTGTTATGAAAGATATTGGAATGGAGTATCAAGCAATAGATGCTTGTCCCAATGATCATATTATATATCACAAACAACATGAATTTCAAACTGAATGCCCTGAATGTCATATCAGTAGATATTGAACAAATCAAATAACAAAAAGGGTTCCTCGCAAGGTTCTTTGCTATATTCCCATTATTCCACATATGCAATGATTATTCAAGTGCACTAGCTTGGTAGAATTTATGGATTACCATGCACGTAATAGAAGTCTAGATGACATTATTTGAATTCCTGTACATGGTTCAAAATTTATGGACATAGAGGAAAAGTGGCCACACTTTAAAGAAGAACCTCATAATCTCAGGCTTTCATTGGCAGTGGACAGTGTCAATCCATTTGGAGAGATGAGATTTGTTTACTCAGTGTGGCCCGTTTTTGTTATCAACAATAACATTCCTCCATGGATGTCAATAAAAAGGGAGCACATAATGTTGGCAATGATTGTTCCAGGTATTTTATCATTTAAATATAGTCTTCTAAATTTAATTATAAATATTGCAGTAAAATGGTCATAATAATTATGTAATGTTTTTGTTCATTCGATTAGGTAAGTACCAAGTTAAAGATATGAATGTATATATCGAGCCTCTTATCGACGAGTTGTCAAAGTTATGGAATGGTGTCACTATGTATGACATCTCTAGACCAATAGGACACAGACAATTTCAATTCCATGCGATGCTTCTATGGACAATACACGATGCCCCAGGGCTAACACATTTTTGTGGTATGTTATAGTGTTTAAGTTGTGCATATGAACATTATAATTCAAAAAATTATCATATTTAATCCAATTATACATTATCTTGTAGGTCTTCAAACAAAGGGAAAATTTGCATGTCCTGTTTGTGGTCCAAAGATGAAATCTCGTCATTCAAAAAGTTTAGGAAAGTAGGTGTTTGATGAGTATAGGCACTTTCTCCACAAAAATCATAAGTATCAAAATACTAAAAAACATATTTTCAATGGGAAAGAAGAGAATACATCAAAGCCACGAAGAATGACACCTCATCTGTGGAAGTTGGAATATAATAGAATTAATCATCAAGGTAATGCCATTCCATCTATTGGTTTGTCATAAAACATCTTTTCTATTTATTTTTGTTTACTGATGATGTGATTGATGATCATGAAGGTCGTGAAGGCATAAATGACCACCTTCCTAAGGGAATAAAAAGTTATCCTCGATAATTTAGTAGGTTTCCCTACTACGAGTAGTTACAAATTGTTCATTTGTTTGATATTATGCATATTGGAAAGAATATAATAGAGACAGTATAGAAAATATTGGATGGAAGGCGTGACAAAGAAAAAATTGTCAAAATATGTAGTGACATTCAGGATTCCAATCATGCAATGATAAATGTCATTCAATCAAATAGCCATGGAGACCAGATTCATATAAGTGAGCTTCCTTGGTTATTAACGGACCAGCAAAGCAATGCTATAAAAGAAGTCATATGAAAAATTTGATTTCCCATAGGATTTTCTCTGAGCATAAACAATATCATATCAAAGAAAAGTGAATTTGGGCCAGGGATGAAAACACATGATTGGCATACCTTCATTAAGGTAATTCATGTTCTTGTGTTTTTAGTATGTATTTAAGTACTATGCGTACATGTACTTTTCATTATGTTCCAAAAAATGAAAAGATAATTTTATAATTGTTGCAGTACGTTCTACCTCTATCTCTCCTAGACAACTTCAACAATAATGTCAAGCAAGTCATATATGATCTTGGAAAATACATGAGGTAAGTAGTGATATTTGTTTAGTTTGTTGTATAGATATTATATTTGTGATTTGTTTTACTTGTTATATAATATATTTTTTTGCGTCTTGAATACCTTGTAGGTGGTTGTCATGTAAAGAAATCCATAAAGATGGTATAAAATATTGGAAAAGAAAAATTCCTCATTTAATGTATGAAATGCAAAAGTGTCTACCTCCAGCTTTTTTCAATGCACAAGAACACTACCTCATACACCAAGTTGAGGAGATTGAATTGTGTGGACCTGTACACACTAGGTCAATGTGGATGGTTGAGAGGCACTTGAAATTTTTGAAGGCTTTGGTTCAACAAAGAGCACATCCTAAGGGTTCTATGGTGGAGGGACATATGGTATACCAGACTATGGTGTACATTTTTTAATATCTTCCTAAGTTTGTAGCCAAGATCCACGTGGATTGCATTTGGGATCCCAACACCATTAACAAATTCAAAGGGGAGTACTTGACGGGGAAAGGAAGATTGAGGAAAGTGAGAGGTAATTAGAAGATGTTATTGTATTTAATTAATTCTTAATCTTAAAAATAAATCAATTGTAAGACATCTATTTATTTTTTGTACAGTTGGTCGAGAGTGGGATGCACTACATTTGTATATTGCAAACAATCTTGATTGGATGACGGTATGGATTGAACATTGTCAACATTCTAGATGCACATTAACATGGGAAGGTGTGGCTTCACTAATTAAAGAAGCACATCATAATGGAGATTCCAATGTTACGCAAAGGGAAATTGATTTAGCATATGGTTTAAGAGATAAACAGGTATGTATAAATTTATTAATCACCCATATGTTTATCAACTCACAATGCAATAAATTTTACATGTTTGACATATCGCAGGTCAAACACCACAACGCTATGTGCTGCAATGGTCATAAATTTTGCATAAAAAAGTTGGATGACACGAAGAAAACTTGTGATTCTGGCATCACTGCAGTCTTTGAGGTGACAAATATTTCATCAAGAAATGACATTCATCCTCAACATTCTCAAAATTGATACTATGGCATTTTGGATGATATACTTGAGTGTGACTTTAATTCCTTCAAATTAGTTTTGTTCGTCATCAAATGGTACAGGCTCTGATTCAATAAAAATGATCCTGATAGAACTGTTATTGAACATGATAATGGTTTTATAATGCTAAATACAAGGTCATTTGAACTATTTGGGGATGAGCACTATGTTCTTCCAAGCCAATGTGAGCAAGTATTTTACTCAGAGGTTCCACATAAACCGGGTTGGTCATTTTTTGTTAGACATGATCCAAGAGGAAGGCCAATAAAGTATAATGTGATGGAAGAAGAAGATACCGAAGAAGTAGAAGACGAAGTGGATGATGATCATGATCGACAGTTTCTCAATGATGATGAAGAAGAACAAGAAGAAGAAGAAGATGATGATGATGATGATGACGACGGTGATGGTGATTGTGATGGTGATGGTGATGGTGATGGTGATGGTGATGGTGATGGTGATGGTGATGGTGATGATGGTGATGATGATGGCAAAGATGTTGATGATGATGATGATGAAAATGATGATGATGATGGTGATGATGATGATGATGATGATGATGGTGATTGTTTATTACCTATGTGATGGATGGTGATTTATGATACATATGTGATGGATTACATGTTTGTGATGACACATGATATGTGATGCTCAATTACATATATGATGATACATCATGTGATGCTTCTGATGCTTATAATACGTATGTATTTATTGTTTATCAACTTACAAATGTAGTAATGCTTATGATGCTCAATTGATGGTGTTGATTTTAGGTATAGTCCCTGTGTGATGTTGTCACCCTTGGTGGGAATAGGTCATTGACTACATACATTGTCAACCATTTAGTTGAGGATCCTGCACAATCTACATAAAGTAAAGGTAAGGAATTAACAAATTTACAATGATTTTGATGACAACATCTTTTTATTATTAAATTCTCTTTTTGTCTACAAAGTTCATGTTGTTCATGTTGTGTACTATGTAATTTTGCTAACGTTTTTTATATTTTTTCTTTGTCACAAGATGACATGGATCCATCACATATCGCAGATAGAGATGTAGCTTGCGACACTTCTACCGATTAGGTAAACGTCATTGTAATTGTACAAATTAGACAGAAGCAAACTGTTACTAATTTGTAATTGTTAATAATATTCTTGACACAGATGAATGTTTAGGGAAAGGGAAAGGGAGTTGTAGTACCTAAGCACCTTTCTATGGATGTGGAATCATTAGGGTTAAGCAATGATGACCCTGAAGATCCCACAGACCTTGTGAAATTATTTAAAATGCCTCTTATAAAAATTAGAAAAGAGATTGTTGCTTTGGAATCTGTGCATCCTACCACTAATGAGATACGATAGGGGGTGGAATTATTGTTTAAGACAGTAGAAAACTTGCAAGTAAGTAGTAATGAAAGCTTTAATTATAACAAAGGTTCAATAATGGTTTATATTTTATTCTCTTTTATGTCATTAACTAAAATATGTATGTATTGTTTTTACAGCAATTTATCCGCCCTCATGAAAGTCATTCCCACGATCAGGGTGTTGCAGGATCTTCAGGTGATGATGATTTTCTTGTATTATCACTTGCTTGGCTTATCACTCTGAGTACTCAAAACACATCATACTTGATACTGTCAATTTTCAAAATAAAGGTTCATCCTTGTTTACAATTCTTGCACTTTTAATATATTTAATGTTTGATTTATTTAATGTATTATTCTTTAGGTGTTGTCAATGTTACTGTGCAAATGCCACCACCACCTCATCAGAGGTCACCCTCACTTGTATTGTTGACTGCAATGTCGGCAACACGTAGCATACAAACATCCTCTAGTGCACATCATATTGGCCTGCCCACTGTTGGTAGATCCCTCTTTTTCTCTATCTTCTGTCATGTGTTTATTTCCCTTCAAGCATTCTTCCTTGAATTCTAATGCCATTTCATAGTGGATTCATTTTTTGCAGGAGGAGATGCACATGAGGATGTGCCAGATGCGACTACTGTTGATAACATACCATCATTTCTAGGATCTTCTCATATTGCTAGTATGGGAATGTTGCAGGCCACATTGGTGGTGAGCGACGAAGAAATGCTTCCCTTAAAGATACAAAAGGTTCTAGGTACTTTAAAATTATTATTATATATACTCTAATTGTAATTTACTTTATGATCACTTGTTTTGGACTAATGATCCCATGAATTTTTTGTAGGCAATGATATTTTCTATAAACATCTTAGTGACATTGCATTGCAGATATTTGGGCCCGCCATACATAAAAGGTGGTACATCATATGTGAAATAAACCTTATCCACTTTTGATTTCATATCATTGCTAGAATAGTTTTCCTTTGATCCATTTCTTGAAGTGTAATAAATGTAGATCCAGTTCATTTCTAAATCTAACAGGTTTGTTTTTGCTTTAAAAGGTGGAATGACCAAGAAAAAAGATTAAAAGATGAATTGACAAACCAAATGGTTGAGTGGTTTGGAAATGACACCTTTGACAAAACCAAGCTCCTTGAAAAAGCTGGCACATGTCTAAAGTATGTGAGGGACCAATACAGGACCCATTTGGAGAGGAACCTAAAGTACAAGCGTCCCCCATGATTCTTGAGAGGGAGTGGAAGGACCTGATTTTGGATGCCAAGGAGAGAATTGAAAGGAAAAAATGAAATACACCACTAGACGCCAGAAGAAGGTACGGGATACTATTAAGAATGTAATTATGTACTAATTAATTACTCTTTATATTTATATAATCTAACATATTTCAAACTTTTTATAGACTGAGTGACACATAAAAGGCAACCAAGGCAAGGAAAGAAAAGCATGGGCAACACAAACTCAGCTTTGGTGGTTACTTGAAACTTGCTACATGAATTGTAAGTATCTCATGTAAACAAAATATTGCATCAAAATATTAATAAATTGCAAACATTTTTTTTTTTATCAAACAATGCAAGAAAAATTCATGGTACCAAGCAAAAATGCAGGGCTTTGATATCAATAGAGTGCCCATAGAAGATGACAAGAGAATTGCCTACCAGCAAGGCTATTCAGTCGTGGTTGATCGGCTACAAGAATTGAGTGGGCATACACAACATTCGAGTGCATCCATCACACAGGTAAATATGGTAAATGGAAGTTGTTTCAAATTGAATACTTTACCAATAATCTAATTGGTGTTGAGTTCCAAAATAAAGTGACTATATTTGTTTTAAATAAGCAAGCAATGATAACAATGTGCATGTCATTGGAATGCAACCTGCTAATTGTGAAACACCACCTACACATGAAGGTCTAGATGTGCATCCCAGTAGTGGAGGTATTCATTTTCTATTCAAATTTATTTATTTAGCTATTAATACAAGTATATATATCTTAATTTGTAATTAGAGTAGTAATTAATGTAACCTTTTTTGTTAATATTTTAGAGCATGTAGTCAGTGGTGAGCAAGTGGAGCATGATCAATTTCCTTGTCCTTAGTATAGGACTAGGCATACATTGAGATCATGAGCAGTTGGCAGAACATCTGCAGAGGGGGGAAATGATGAAGAAACCGATGTTCCACTTAGTCTTTTCATAGCTTCAAACAAAAAACAAAGAAAGAAATGATTGTAATGTAACTAATTTCATAATGACTGATTTTTATGTGTTAGTGAATGTAATTATGTGCTAATTAATGGTTATGGATGATATGTGTTAATTAATATTGATGAATGTTGTGTGTTAATTAATGTTAATCAACGTTATGTGATATTAATGAATGAATGCTATATTTTATTAATGGTAGAAAGAATTAATGAATTAATGTTATAAGATGTTAACAGGGAATTTAGAGTGATGTTAAGGGGGGGGGGAGGGGCCAAATGAGCTTCCACCTGCACGTGGTTGGCCCTGTTAAGTAGAGAATATTAAACTATTCTCGAAACCAAGCGAAGCTCAACAAGGTAACACACTTTTCAATATTTTATTATGTTGCATGGTTAATCTTATTGAATAATGTATATTGAATCTTAATTGCAGGGTGCAAGTGGAGCCAACACGAACAACAACACCACAAGTTTTTGGGTATAATGAACTCCCTATTGTCTTGTCTGTACATGAACAATATGAGTTGCTTCTAGTGTTGATATCCAAGGTATGACAGTAAAAGTTATGAATATGCCTCATCCTTGTAAGTTTTTTTATTACTTGTAAGTCATGAATATTGCTCTTTAGTTGATTAAAATTAAATGAAAATCTTTAATGAATAAACAAAACTATATACATATGCAGGTGCACCATGGTTGAGATGGTCCAACTCCCTAGTTTCACTCTATGACTAAGCTCATGCCATATCTAAATCAAAGACATCTCAAATACATGGTTGGTGGAAAGCTGCAAAATGCCATTTTCATACATATGCAAGACATACACAATTGGACAAAATCACCAAGAGAATAGTAAAAAGTGTGTTTGAGATTGTATCATGGATGCTTTTAAGGATTGTATCATGGATGCAAAAGAACTCTTCATTAATCCTTGAATCAGGATTGCTATAATACTTCTTTAGACTTCTCATGTCATTTTTTGCTCTTCTTCACTATTTTGGACTAAGTTTCAACTATGAATTTGCCTTGACTTATGACTGTACCTAGCTTTGTCCTATCTATGTAAGATTCCTCTTTGAATTGTGGTTGTAGCTTTGATAATACTTTTTTGATGTTGCACTATTTGTAAGGAGGACAACTCCTAATGCATGTTGAAAATTGTGTTCTAGTGACTCAGACTAACCTAATGCATCTCAGAATGGCATAAATTGCCAGGATGGAGATATAGCAGATGAGTTCAAGATTTTTGTTTTAGAAATTATTCAATTTTTGTGCTTGAAATTTATGTATATACACTATTTATAGTCTACTCTATATTTCCTACTCAGCTACTCCTATTGCTTTAAAATGAAATGTGAACTGATGAATTGTATTCTATAGATGACTAGTGCCTTTCTTCACTGTTCAATTGAAATAACCCTAAATTACCCAAATGAAACCAGTAAAATATTTGAAAGTATACCAGAAGACAACACAAATTTTAGGCTCAAAGTTAATGGTCTGTATATTTATATTCAATTTGGAAAATCTTACAAAACTTAGATAGTTTTATGTGAAACACTAGAAAAAATGCAGATAAATTTTTGCAGAGTTTCTTTACAAATTCTTGTGATTATTTTTCCTCCATCTTGGTATCTATTTATAGCATTATGGATGCATAAAAGCTTTGAACATCCCTAAGGAAAATTAGTTACAACCATAGCTTCTTTCAAGAAGCAGTTACAAGTCTTTTTCTGTCTCAACGACCTTTTCGGTTGGTAACTCTTCTGCAACATCTTCTAACTGTCCTGAAGCATCTTCCAACTATTCTGGAGCATCTTCCTCTTGCACCACATACCTTTTGGTCCACTCTTGGAACACATCATCAGTAGGCCATGAGTAGCCAACAATCTTTTTCTCTAACTTAAGTAACCTTTTCCAAGAGTTTCTTATTTTCCTCACCTTTGATTCCAAAAAATCGTAATGTGATTTTATCTTTTCTATCTCCTCAATTGTTTTAACAAATAGAGAGGTGTCATCTTTGTTAACAATTTCATTTACCCTCAAAGACAAATTAGCTCCCAACTCATCAAGCCATACCTGTTTGTCCTTCAACTGATTTTGGCTGACAAAACCCCTAGGAAATAATTCAAATTTATGCTCAGTATATTATTTCCTGTACAAGTTAGCTTTCCTCTCTACATTGGCTCTTCCTTCTGCTAACTTGGTCAAACCTTTTGCCAACTCACATGTGGATTTGATAGTAACATCAGATCTTGCTTCATCATAGGATGCACACATAAGTTCTAAATCCACTTCTCTTAGAATCCACTTATTCAAAATAGGCTCTAAAATAGCCTTGTCCTCATTTAACTCACACAAAGTGTCTAAAATTCTTTTCATATTAGTGTGCACAGTGGGGGCCTCTATTGTATTAGCAAAAATCAAAATGGTGGCATTTACCCTCTCTTCATACTTACTTGCAAACAAGCCTTGAGCTTGTTTCATTTTTTCCAACTCATGTTGAAAAGTCTCACCTGGTTGAAAACAAGAAGGCATAGGAGAAGGGGGGAATTCTATAATAGGACTGGTAGGTGGAGGTCTTGCTGGAGAAGAAGAGATCTCCAGGGTAGAGGACTCACCTCCTTGGTGTTGTCCGACCAAGTGACTCTGAAGTCTAGCAATAATAGTATCCCTATTGGCTACCTCCTTTTTGGCTTCATTATAAGCCTTTAAAATTGTCTCCAACTTGACTTGGAGATCAACCTTTTCCTTTACTTCTTTCTCTGCTACTGCCACATTAAAATTTGTAGTTTCTAAGACTATACTGGTAGCTTCTATCACCCCTGTATCCTAGACTCTTTGCACTATCATACCTCCTAGAAGATTAGATCTTGAGGTATCTTTCCTTCTTCTACTTTCATCCCTCTTGAGGGACCACATGACCAGAGAAGCATTATCTTTGCTAAATCCCACTCCCTTCATTGGCTTGGTTTCTTTTCTAACTGCTTCAAGAACCAATGCATCTACTATATCCCATTCAGGGAGGATTAGAACACCAGCCTTTGACACCATCTCTCTTCCAGCTTCAGGAGTGATAGCTTTGAATTTAGCCATCATTTCTTGTTTAACCTCTTCTTCCACTGAATTTGTATCTTTGTGAGGTTGCTCACTCACTCTCTTTTCACATCTAGCCTTGAATTGTTCAATGTTTTGTTTCCATACAAATTGCATGAAATCCCCTATTGTGACAAAATTGTTGTCAGCTAGAAACTCTTCACTAGCTTGTTTGACAATGAGGTCTAATTCCTTTCCCTTTAGCTCACCATTAGTTATATTCATTTCAGCAATAGGTGGCTCTTTCGGCATTCCCTCTTGGGTCTCATCATAGGTGTATGCAATTTCACTGAGACTCCCTAATTGTAGCAATTGTTCAGCCACTGCATTCTCATCTTCTATGTGAATAGGGGATTGAGATGGAGAGTATTGAGGCTCATTAGTTTCAACTTCCTTCCCTACTCTTTGCCTTTTAGGGGAATCTTGAATATCAATGACATCTTCAATGGCCCTTTTTCCTCTTAAAGTGGAAGGCTCACTTGTCACTGGCATCATCACAGTATATTTAGATTTTTTATGCATCATAGAATTACCAGGTGGGATAGCCTTAGCAAAAGCAGGCTTAGCTAAGACCAATTTAGCCCTATCAAGATCATTTTGCATTATAGCCTCCCTTTTTTCTTTCAGGGTTTGCTTTAGGTCTTCAAAATAAAGAATTAAGAATTTAACCTTCTCTTCAAAAGGGGTAAAACTAGAAAGAGGGTCATAGCTAGAATCAAATTGATGAATAAAATCAAGTCCTCTTTTGTATGCAACCCACTTCTCCTTTCTTAATTCCTACTTGTCTAAGCTGAATTCATTTCTAATTAAATCTTCAGGAAATTGAAATTGGTGAGGCCTACTTTTACATACTGCCCTCTTTCTGAACATGCGATTAAAGAAATCCTCTGGGTCTACACACCTTGAAACTACAATTGACAACATATATGGCTTAAAAATTCTTCAAAGTATTTCCAGCCACCTTTGGTAATTACAAAATGATGGGCCATGGTAATAGTTGGGAAAATGGTCCCTTTACCCCTATTGGTCAGCTTGGCCTCTTGTACTCCTCCAATTTGTCTCAACACTTCTACAATCCCTATCTTCAATGGGACTTGATAGGGTAGTAGATAGGGGGTTCCTCTGAAGCCATATACTCTGAAATAGTAGAAACAAGGTACAAATACATGTCTCCCCAGTTGTAAACAATCTTGATATCTTCTGCAAACTCTTTCGGCCTAAGGATTTCCAAAAGAGCCTTAGGAATCCTAGGGTTTTCTGCACATAAAATAACTCTAATCTTAGATGCAAAGCATCTATCAAACTTCATAAAACTAGCATCCTCTCTATCCCAAGATAGAACAGTGCTCCAAAGTTGCACAGGCATCTCCTCTTTATCTTTAACCTTGACCAGAACCATATCTTTTGCAAAACAATCAGCACCTTTGAACAAAAACATGTGCATTAATAGGGAGTACCATCCAAATGGCCTATCCACCTTACCATTTTTAATCCCTACAAGCCCTGCATGAATAGCATCAGTTTGCTATGGGGCAAAATCAAATGTTATTGCTAGGGAAGGGTTTAGAATTTGGGCAATCATTAGCATATAATGGGTTGGCATATGTTTCTCAGCATCTTCTCCAAAGATCTGACACAGTGTCCAATACATACCCTTAGCTCTTAAAGTAAAGAAGTTCAAGGAAAATGGTTCCATTGTACTAGGGCCTACAACAGTTAACCCTCCTATTTTAACAAAGAATTCTCTCAATGGGCCACTCCTAAGATGATCTCTTTGTGCATTGTAGACTTGAGCTAATGCTTCAAAATCAATAGGCTCAAGATAATTTGAAGCTTCACTAAGCTTGAAAACATTTCTAAACTCATCATATTTGATTTCAACTAGGGCTGATCCCTTTATATTTCTGATACATCTAGCAGCAAGGTCATAATTATGTGCAATCAACGTCAACAAATCTACATCCATGAACACACCAGCGACCACAAACTTCCCCACATCTAGTTCCCAGATGCTATTCAAAGGGGTGGGGGCATGTCTTTGACCAAAACCAACTTTAAAAAGACTTAGACCTGATATCCCTATTTCAGGGTCCCTTAATCAATTTCCTTTGTCATACAGGCCATCCCCAATTTTCAAACAAGGGTTTTTTGGTACTAACTCTTTGGCCCTAGCCCTGACATTAGTTGACATGGTTAACTACTCTGGAAAGTCATCACAAATGTTTCTATCCTAATAGTTCACCTTTCCTGTCAATTCCTGTCTGGGTGACATTTTGAAAGTATGCAACTATGCCAATTATCAATCAAAGTAGTTCTTTAACAGAACAAAACCACAATTCAAAAATTTTCAAGAAATGGGTAAGCAAAGAACAAGAAAACCTAATTTCGGCTTGAAGAATTATGCTCTGCACCAACTTTCTCTACAACAACTTCTTTGAAATGATACCTTCATTTAATTGATGTGAGAGTATATACGATTGTTGGGCTTCTTAACTATGATATTAACACTGCATGCTTCAACCGCCCCTTAATGTCGCATGCTTCAGCCATCCCTTAAGAATTGAATTCATGAAAGAATTCAAAAATTTGGCTCCAATAGGTCAAAACTATACTGAGTATTTTTTCTTTTCACTCTTTCGCTATTTTGTAGAGCATAAAACCCTTGCATGTTCATCTAGCGAAGTCACGCCAACCGTCCGATCAGATAGAACTTGCACTGCTTTTGCCTTTTGACTTTTCCTCATCTGGCAATGGGCTAAAATTCCTTTTGCTATTTTGTGAATGGTAACCATCATGCACTTTAACCCAGCAAAACCATGCTAGCCATCTGATCAGATAGAACTTGATCGATCTTTATCATGTCCTGACTTGACAGTTTACCTCACTAACTGCGCACCAAGCAGTTAAGGCTAACAATCTTTGTTGTTTCGCAAATGGTAACTATCCTACTCCTTCAAGCTATGAAATAGTGCCCACCATTGGATCCTTCTTCAGATACCCGCTCTTTAACAACTTTAATCTGGTAGATGTGGGCCCTCTAATTCAACACTATCCACCCTGGCATTCGATCTCTTAAGAAACTGACATGGCAACTTCTTACTTGCTGAAAAACTTCCGTGGGATCCACTTCTAAGCTGCCACCTGTGCTTGATAGGTCACCTCTTCATTGGCGGTATGATTCAATCTATCTATTAGGGCCACCACCTAGTCGCCAAGTTTATTCTTTGATTTACTTAACATCGAGGCCATGTTTGACTTTTTGATTTGCCACCTAAACTACCTGGACCACTAACTGGACTGCCATGTCATTTTGCTACTTCACGAAGACTAAATCTCAAGCACCTTTTGGCCATGAATCAACGCGAGCCATTGATTATTCTCTGAACCAACCACTCTTTACTCTTTGGAAAACCTGCCTGCTTCTGGGACCCACCACTTTTCGGTATTTCACGGAGGGTAAAAATTGATCATCTTCATCCCACAAAACCACACGATCTATTTGATCAAAAGAGAAATGATTGGTCTTTAACTTTATCTTTACTACCACATGGACCCACTTTCCTTTTTTCCATTTCACGATAGGTAATTTGTGATCATCTTCATCCCATGAAATAACGTGGGCCATTGGATCTCAGGGACTTGCACTACTTTTATTCCTTCTATTGACCACCTCACCTGGGCCTACCTCGCTACTTCGTAATAGGTAAACCATGAGCATCTCCCAACTACAAATCAACGCGGGCCATTGGATCAACAAAGAGTTTCATGACACTTACAGGACCTGATAAACATTAGAAAAAAGGCAAAGTAATAGGTGTATAAAATTTAAAATATTTAAGGGACCGCCTAGGTAAATAACAATGGGGGGACACTTCTCATGACAAATGGACCCATCACTTAAGTGGTAAAAAGTAACCATCTCCACTTTCCTCAAGACCTTTTCTTGTCGATGAGAACCATCACCACTTTCCTCAAAATATTTTATCAATGGAGTTACTGTCTTCGATGAGTCCTTTCTGAAGTTGATCGGCATTTTCTTTCTTCGATGCCCCTTTTATATTGATGAGATATTGTTGGGTCTCATCGATACTATTTGAATCTTAGATATGTTCATAGAATGCTTTTAGACTTGTTTGATAACTTTTGGGTTATTATGGTATCAATGAAAATGATGATTTCTTCCAAAGAGAGATGGCTTCTATGATTTAATTTCTCAAATCAAGATATTTTACTTAATTCAAATTTGATGCTCAACAGAATGACTACACTATCACCAATGTATCTTGAAGATTTTACTACTCTTTAGATTATGATTATGACTTTCATGATATTTCATGAAACTGCTCTATCCCCATATGAAACCCTTTGTTCCCACAAATCAATGCTTTGAACTTGACTACAACTTTATAGTGATCATTGTCTTTGTATAGTAAGCTTGCTACTTTCTCAACTTTTGATATATTGCAGGCTCCTAGGGTGGTTTCTATCTTATAGTCACAATACCTTGCTATAACTTTTAGCTATTGTATGTTTATTTGTTTTCCACTCTTAACTCATAGTTCAATCGAATATGGTTCATCTTGGAATCAATGCACATTGGTTATAATCAGATTATAACCAGTCTCCATGGTTACAGGACCTGAAGAAGGATTCTTATCATCAATTAGATGCATACTTTTGGGAATATAGAAAGACAAAAAAATATATTAGAACCATATTTTTTGTTGAGTCATAATATGATGTGTTAATTTATCTAAATAAGGGAACCAATGTTGTATTAGGTTTAATTCCATGATGATAGTTGAATCTTGTTAGAGATAGGGGATTTGTAGCAGTTGGCTTGTTAGGTTATGTCACAATCCTATGAAGATACTTGTAAATTGTTAATGTTGGTAGACATAAGACTATTATGTAATGAATTGGATCAGCTAAACCTAGAAGTTCTGTAACCAATGAATCAACTTACTCAAGTGTATGTTAATTATCTTATGATGGTCATTTATGACTGTTATTCTTAGTAGACATTAAGCAGTTCGCTAGATAGTTGGTTAGTAAACCAGTGAGTTAGTTGGCTCAAGTGTATGCCAAATGTGGAATATTACATGTGGTATCAGAGCAACCAAGTTTGACATTGAACCTTAGGCTTTCCACCTATAAACAAAACTATATACATATGCAGGTGAACCATCGTTGAGATAATATATAGGCACACTATATACAAAACTATATTCACAAGTAAATCTTTTATTCAAATCCACAATACGAAACACAGAGTTTTACTAGAAGAACACAAGTAACCTTATCTCCTTTAGATAATATCACAAACAACTGCCTATAGAAAGATGCAGTAATCCACAACATATACACAAAGGAAAGATGACTGATTATATTATGTATGTTCACAAAATGGTACAATAGTAAGCTTGAGGCTATATTCTACTTCTTCTCTAATGATCCTTATTGTAACAAGAGTTCCCTCATTTATATGAGGGTATACATTGTCACCAAGCATTGTGGCTTTTCAGCACATAACTATTAATTAGCACTTTTATTAACAAACTGGAAGATAAACAAGTTTAGCATTCCTATGTGTTCAACGTACTTATCATCTTTATACATTAGAATGTCAATGTTTAGTGTCCTCATGTCGCTTTCTGTTTAGAAATGATTGGATAGAATATGGTTAACACAAAGTGACAATTCTTTGTCCCGATCCAACTCTTCTACTACTCGATTATTCTCATCAATGAACTCTTATTTCCACTGTTCGAATGATACTAACTCACCATTACTGTAAAAGGAGGGCACCCTAGGGGTATTCCCATCGTCCAGCCTCTAAAACTCTTTCCTTAATTGATTTGCCAACTCATCATGGGACTTCAAGTAAGCCTCAACTTCAATTTTCTGACTTGGATTAATCAGACTATTGTCATTCATCATGTCTTCCAACCAAGACTTGAGCCTTTCATGCTCTTTCAAAGCTCTAACTGTTCTACCGTATGTTTTTCAATAGATTTCTGCAACTTGCATCATACTTCTGAACCTATGTTCAATGATCTCCAGAATCAACTTATCCATCTTTTGTTGTACCTTTTCTACTTGCCAAGATGTCTTTTTGGCCCTGTTCCTCCAATACATAGCATCTGTCAAGGCATCCATGGCATCTCTATCAACACCGTATCTCATCCCTGTTTGACTGGTACCTGTATCAATCTGACTCAATCTTGCTTGCATCCTCTGTTTTTCTTCATTGGTTTTCTCATATAGGATTTTGTATGTAGAATTTTCTCAGACCAGAAACTCTGTCTGATCTTGGTTCAGTTTAGCGACATCCAAATTTAGTTTGGCAGTTGTTCTAGGGTCAGTCTTTCCAACCTGTTGCACCATCAAATGTCCAAAAGCTTCTTTTGTATCAAAAAATATAGGTCTTTCATCTTTGGGATAGATAGCCCACTATAGAAGAGCCTTCTGATCTAGATCATATCCTAATCCTCTAAAGAGTTTATCAATCTCTTTTGCCATCATTTGCCTACTTGGGTCATGTTTCTTGAGGAATCCATCAAACAACAAGGTAGAGTTCATGTCCCATCCAGAGTATAAAAGCACACCAGCTTCCTTAAGCAACTGTCTTCCCTTCTCAGGTGTCATTTCTCTCATCACAAGATCCATCTCCTCTTGTGACTTTTGAAGCTACTGCTCTTCTTCACTATTTCTCATGTTATTCCTAATTTGAGATCCTTTATGTTGATAGAGGAATGCAGTGAACTCCTTGGAAGCAATGAAGTCACTATCAGCAATGAAATCCTCATGCACCAGGAATTTGATGTCGGCCACTTCTCGGACATTTATTTGTCCTATTGCCAAGTCTATCGGTGTATCCTTTTCATAACAAGGGGGGTAATCCTCTCGAGGAGTGAATGGAATGATGCAAGATGTGAAAGCAAGAGATAGATAAGCCAAAGGCTCTGTATTCCTAATAGTGTTAATATAATCCCTAAAAACATGAGGCGGGACTCCCTCAAGTATTTCCAATTCATGCTCCACAAGTTTGTTGGCCAACTCCAAGGGGTCTTCAATCTTTTGTAGCACGTTCTCATCCATTTTCCTTCTAAAAATCTTCCTTATAAGCCTGCATTGCTTTCTCAAACTTTATTTCGCTTCACTCTGGCCTCTTCTCTGGCAATGTTCTTAATGAGGTCATCCGGTAGGTAAGATTTATGCTCTCTAGCCTTCAGCTTTTGTGATGACCGGGCTATCCTTATGTATCCTGCAGGATCAAAATTGGGCCTTGGATCCCCCACAGCCATGCCATAATAGTCCAATTTTGTCTACAACAGGCCATAACTCTTTGAACTTTTCATAATAAAATCTAAAAAAACTAACAACCTAGGTACAATTGATTGTTTTCCATGGCTTGTTAGATGTTATGTACTCACTATTGATAGTTGCCTCACAATTTCCAAACAAGCCACTCTATTAGGGATTGTAAGTGGTAGTAAGTATGGTCTCCCTCTGAACCCGTATACCTTGACTTGTGTGCAGTCTGGAAAATAATACCAATCTCCCCAATTGTGTTCAATTGAGGGATCTTTAGCGAAATCTTTTTGTCTTAGGAATCTTTGAACCTCTAGTGCAAGGGCATGATCACACAGGCATCCCAATAGTCTATATAATGGCTTGACAAAGAACTCAAAATGCCAATATTGATTATTCGCATACCTCTGGTCCCATGAAGAAACCCATAGTTGCACTGGTTTTCTCATCCCAACATTGTCATATGTCCTGACACATAACTCTTCTGGCCATAACCCTTCATCTTGGCCCACATACAATAGCATATGCATAAGTAAGGAATAATGCTTGAAATGAACATTGATGACATCCCCCTTTAACTTTTCTAGCCCATGATTCAAATCCTCAACCAAATAACCAGAAAAATCAAAGAAGCGAGGGTCCTTAGACTACAAATCAGAACAAATGACCATGGATGCAACATCCATCAAAGCATGGGCTTTTATCCCTAGCACTTGGGCAACACAGTAATAGGTATACTTGAAATATGGATGGAAAGAGTTGACATCATAGGGAGCTTTGTCATCATGACCTAGTGGCACTAAGAACCCTGCATTCCTAGGTCTATGTATCGGGAGTCTCCATGTTTTGTAAATGTGCTCTAGGTTAAAATATTCCCTTGTTAACTTCTTGAGGTCAATCAATTCTTCAAATCCCCAATCCAACTCGAACATAGTGTCAATAACCTCCTTTTTGATTGCAAGAATTGGCTCACCCATGTAGTTATATATGGTCCTGGTTTTAGGGTCATAATTGTTTGCCAATGCCTTCATGAGCTCCACATTCACAAATACATTAGCCACAACTAACCTTCCTAAGTTCAATCACCATAATATGTTGATAGGTTGAGGGGAAACTCTTCTATTGTACCCATATATGAATAATTCATACCCTCTCAATTCTGTCCATATGTCTCCAAGATCCTCAAACTGGTCCTCCAGGCCTTCCTCATCATCTCTAATCTTCTTGGACCTCAAACTGGATGATGGCCACTGGTCAATTAGGTCCTGGGCCAAAGAATGCCCTTCCCTTTTCTGTCTTTTAGGTTTTTCTTCTGCAGCGATAGGTTCTTTTCCCTTTCTAGTCTTATTAGTTTTAGATGATGATTCCATTTGAATTTTAAAAAAGAGGTTTGTGTGCAAACAACTTACTTTGAATTACTGAGCTTTATCGGTGAATTCGCCCAATTCCTGCTTTTAGTTCATCGCCTGTTAATTCCTTAATGTTGTGTCCTTTGATGTTGATCCACTACTTATGGCATATTTAATCAGTTAGTAATGACAATTTGGACAACGGTCACTCAGGCACACATTTGAATTTAATGGCGATGTGACCTTCCATGGGATTTGTTTTTGATTTTTGCAGCAATCAATAATCCTTTTGATGAGGATATGTCTTTCAATCATTAGTTTCTTTAGTCCATTGATCTCTTTGTTTCTATCAACAATACTTTTATTTCAAATATTACTTCGATCAAGTATTTTTTCCCTTCATTGAAATATTGTATTCAGTCAGTATGGCTATCTCCTCATCAAAACATATCTGATATCCATTGGGTCTTATGTTGAACAAACCTTGGGCTTCGATGTGCTCCTTTATTTTTCCATCGAAATACTTCTTTCATCGATATCACTATGCCCCGTTGATGAATGAATCTATTATCTCACCGATAAAGTTACATCGGTAAAACCAAGCATATCAAGAACATGCCTTTTAACCTCCTCGAAACCTATATCCTCATTGATATCTTTTATCGATATAGCTTCCTTTTGTCAGATCGATATTATTATTTTGATAAAAACACTCCTTTCGATGGGTCATTTTTATGCTGAACCGATAGTATTATTTCCTCGAGAACATTTCCCATTGATGAAGACCCTCTCTGCTTTCTTTGATATCTTTTGTCGATGAAGTTATTATCTTCAGTGAGTCCTTTCTAGAAATCATCAGTGTTTCCTTCCTTCGATGGCTCTTTTATAACAATGAGACATCACTAGGTCTCATCGATCCAAATTCAAAAGGTATCGATGAGACCCAGCGATGTCTCATCGATATAAAAGAGCCATCGAAGGAAGGAAACATCAACATCGATAATAATTATTTTTTTTTGATAAAAATTATCATCATCAGAATTACGACGACTACCAAGCTTTCGACCGACGATGTAATCGGCAGACATACAGCATCGGCAGAGTCCATTGGATTGTCATATTTTTGACAGGTATGGCATCGTCGACCAATCCGATGCTGAGTTTTCGACATTTGATTTTGTCGGCACTCTGACAAAAATTCATTGCAAATCTAACAAACGACCATCAGAAATCAGCTCCGAATGTACTAGTGTGGGAAGCCTACCCACAGTCAGATAATACTTTTCCAGTAACTATGTGAATTACAATTAACAGGGCATGCACTTGCAGGAAGGCCAATAGCCTAGAGCGCACTACTCATCACAAAAGGAGCCTCACTGACTACATAAAAATCTAGACTATAATCCAAAGAAGTGTCAAACTTCAAAAGATAACATCTCCTATGCCTAAGTATAGTTTAGGTTAAGCTCAATACCAGAGGACTAAATCCTCTTACATAAACCCAATTCAATCTCCAATGATCGACCAAATCCTTTTCCTGAATGATATTACCTTATTTGCACATTACATTCCTTTACCATGACCTCTAACATAACCATGATGATCTACAATGAGATCTTACATCTATATATACAAACCCTCAACCATAAACAATTACGTCGTCCACCAAGTAATAAACCAATTATTTATTTACAAACCATGTCGGCCTTAGACCAAATAAATAATATCCAACACATAAGAAATCCCAAAAATACATCGATCCACATATTAAATTAAAGTCGGTCCATAACCTTGATCAACCGGGACCCAGTATAGGTCCACATGCTATAGCAATGATCTTCATCAGCCAAGTCTCAAACATGATCACCAACAACATGTTGAAGCTCCACCAGAAGCTGCACCAACACCACTTATGTAATTCATCAAAGATCTTCATCAAAATATCTATTGTTGAAAATCTCACCAGAACCAGAAACAAAGCTTCCAAGCAAGCAGGATAGCATCCGATCGCCAGACCAAAAACTGATGCAGAGGCCTACCCAAAACTCCTAATATCTAGCCCAAATAAGGTTAGGCTAGTGACCCCTCTACTACTCACCAGGGTCCTCCATGGTAGGACTCTACACCTTGGATGAAACTACACATATATTCCATAGTCTTAGGCCCATTCAACATTAGTAACAAGCTTCCTCTCTTCAAATAGACTTCACCGGTCAGGCTTTACCGGTAAGGTGAGAAAAAGTCTTCAACTCTTCAAACAGGCTTTTCCAGTGGTTCCTACTCCTTGAGATTTTGTATTTGACAAACATCTAAAATATAAGACCTCTTTCCAGTACTAGTTTTGATCTTGGGCATCAAATACTTATACCTCCTTTTTAAGGCTGCCCCTCCGATTAGTAGCCCTTCTAGACCGGTAATTTTGTTTTAACACAAAAATGTTCCACACCTATACAAATAACTTAGCATTTTGGACACCCTTTTGGAAGATATACTGATCTCCAAAATTTTTTGGTCAGACCTGCAAATATAATGTTGGCTCCCTTTAGAGGCTAAGAGACCTATAGGGGCAATTAGCCCTATTTTCCAAAGCAACTACCTCTACCGATAGACCAAATGAAAGATAAACCTAATTAGAATGATAGGGGTAGTGAGAAACTTCTAATTCTAGGGTTGTACACCTATAATCCATCGGCAAGACAAAAATATGATGACTGTCCTAAAACTTGTCCTAGGTAGACACATAGAGATGCCTACCTAAATCTATTCATTTCTCTACACAACAAAGTCTCCCCTATAGAAAAAAATTAAAAAACTAAAATAAAAAGGCTTATCTTGCATCCCTCCAAAGGAAGAGTCCTCTAATGGACCAGAGTGCAAGATAAAGCCATTTTGTTTCAAAACCCTATCCAAACCCTAAGTTTTCGAGTCACAGTTAGTAAAATGAAGCTTTCTCTCTACTCCTGAACAATTAAGAACTCAGACCACCACAAAAAGAAATTTATTCCATCTCCCTATCTACTCCATGGATGATGGGGTTCCAATCAATTTGCATGGTCACATACAACACCTGCAAACTCAGAATTTCTGGGAAAACTAAATTGTTTTTAGTATTGTTGCTTCGTGAAACTCCAACTCCAACAATAAAAACCTTGGGAATAAATCCCACAAGGCTTATACAAGTATTCAATGGTTTACCACTGAATTTGGAGTATGTTGGAGCCACTGAAAGGCTTCCCCAACCAATTTACAAAAAGTTGCACTTTTGCACTCAAAAGTTGCATTTTTGCAATTTTGCTCAAAAAGTTGTCATACTTCCTAAGGTTGGGATCCACAAACATGGACCAAATAAACACACACAAGACATGTTGATAACCTATTAAACATGAATCTAAACCATCTACTACCCCTTTTTACTAGATTGTCCCAACTAGCTTCTCAAATTGCCTAATTTGTGACATGGGCTTACATGGTGGGGTTTATTTGCATACATGAAATGTAAGACACACTAACACATCCTAATGATCCTATTATTCATCCTCAGGGTCATGAATATCTTTTTCATGAGGTTCTCCAACACCATACTCCCCAACAGAAGAGATCTCAAACCCACTTGAGATCAGAGTTTGTAAATATGCACCATGATTGGATATTTGTTCACTTGTCATACAAACGGCCTCAGAATCTGATTTATCCTGCCAAGCCACCAAGTACTCAAGGTACTTTTTTCTTGTCCTCTTTGTGACTCTAGTTTTAACCTTTTTTCTCAACATAGGTGATTCCTTCCTTGGAATGTCACTGTCTGCTGCAACCGGTATTGGTTCTTCTTCTTCACTGTCAGTACCTTTGAAAAGTGTAAGATCAAACACATTAAAAATAGGTGATAGTCCAAGATCAGGAGGAAGTTGGATCTCATAGGCATTTTGTCCACATTTCTTCAATATCTAACATGGTCCAATCTTCCCTTGCATGAGTTTGGTGTATTTTCCTTTCGGTAGTCTCTCCTTCTTCAAATGTACCCATACCAAATCACCAACATTAAAATCTACATCTTCTTATCAACATGAGATTTGTACTTAACTGTAGATTTTTGGAGATGAGACTTGACTTGGTCATGCACCTCTTTAATGACTGATGCAAAGGCTTCACCATCTCCAGAACTGGCTTCTTCTTTGGGTAAATCTCTCAACTCCAACACTCCCCTTGGGTGTATGCCATAAACAATCCGAAAAGGAGATTTACCGTTTGATGCAAAGGTTCATGAAAAACCAACCAAGAACCCCAAATAAACCATGGAGTTCAAAATTCAACATAATATCTTCAATATTAGAGGCATAAACATATTAAAATTCCTCATATTATCATATTACTTTCATCCAAATCCATTTCAACTTCATCCAACACTCTTTATCAAGGTACTAAAACATCAAACTCATATACCATATTGATTTCAAGGTAATATATCGCATCTCAATAGTCATACTTGCATGCATGCTATAGGGGTTCATTAATGTTGTCTCAAACATATCCAATCATTTATACCTTTGCAAACCATTAAACTTCATTGTTCATTGAAAGAATCCAATTCACTATCATCAAAGTGATTGTCATTCACATGACAGGTTTCTATACCTGCACTCAGACATTAATAACTTTCAAACGCGGGCATATTTTGAAGATCTCTTTAGTGAGGCTATATAAAACTAGGTTTCCAAATCCATATCAAAAATTTAGAACAATCCAATGGTTCATTGTCGAGTTATGCCCCCTGTATTGAGACCTATGTTTACTGCCATAAACAACTCAGAAAAATTCACCATTTAGCCTGCTAGGGCATCAAATATCTCAACAAATACTTAACAAAATGAAAAACAAGACTATACTCAAATGAAAACCCTCTGATTCTAATTTCATAATATGCAAGCCACTAATTTTTCAATGGTGAAATCACAAGATAATTACAAACTCTTTCCAACAACTCCATTTAAAATAGCTTAGAACTGGTTTCCACCAAAACATTCATAACTTTCACAAATCTGCATAAAAATGACTCAAACCAAAATAAAATGAAAGTTTATTAACATATCTTTCCAATTAATCCACTTATAATTCTTAAATCTTCCATATTCATTTGTACCAAATGCTGTAACATGATTGTTCTCAGGAAACCTAGAAGTTGCAAACAACCACTTTCACCAAAACGTGTATATCTTCTTCATTTCTTTATGAAATTGACCCAAACAAAAAGAATGAGAAAGAGGATTCACCCTTCTATCTAACAATTTCTATATTATAGAGTTTATAGGCCGTACATGACCATACAAGGCCTAGAAATAGAGACTTAACACAAGAAACCTAACAAAATGCAAGATTCAAACACACCCAATTGTTCCAAAACTTTCTCCTCCTTCTCTATATGCTTTTGAATGACCAATACATTCATTTTATGAATTTTTTGACAGTAATAAACCATCCAACTACCCTTATGACCTTTCATCTTCCTTTTTACAACTTGTAGTGCATTTTTGCATTGTTTCATTTTATCTAACAACTTTTCATCTTCTTGACAACTTTTGTGACACTTTATAAAAATGACTCCACACTTTGTAAAATCCCCCTAAACATATCCAAATAACCTATTTAATACATTTTACATACTTGATAGCCTTCTCATGGCCTTTTTATACAATTTTGACCTTTTGACCAATCTAGGCCTCTAGTGGACAACTTTTGCAAATTGGCGTTATAGCCTTACATATGTTGGCTCAATGACCTTAGTAACATTATAACAACATAAAAAATGACTTTATTGTCTTCCAATCTTCCTTTATTACAAATGGACCTCCTAGTAATGCTCTTGTGCCTAGGTGCTTGTATGAGAATTTTTCCTGTGACAAAATGTTATCCCACTTGTCTCCATGTTGCCTTGTTAAACACCTTAATAGGTTTCCTAATGACCTATTGAAAACCTCAGTTTGTCCATCTATTTGAGGATGGTAGGATGATGAGAAAGCTAGGTTAGTTCCCAACTTCTTCCAAAGAGTGCTCTAGAAGTGACCTATGAACTTCACATCTCTGTCTGAAATAATGTTTAGGGGAAATCCATGTATCTAGACTATCTCTTTGAAGAATAGGTCTATAACATATGATGCATCACAAGAAGTCTTACATGGAAAGAAATGAGCCATTTTACTAAACCTTTCCACTACTACAAAGACAATGTCAAATCCTCTCCTTGTTTTGGGCAAACCCAACAAAAAGTCCATACTTATGCTCTCCCATGACCTAGAAGGAATGGGTAAAGGTTGATATAAACCTGCATTTGTAGACTTCCCTTTGGCTTTTTGACATATGACACATGTTTCCACAAACTTTCTCACATCTGTCTACAATTTAGGCCAAAAAGAATGTCTCACAAGGTCTAGGGTCTTGTCAAGACCGAAATGACCTACCATAGCTCTACAATGCTTCTCCCTAATAATATTCAACCTCATGGAACATTTAGGGATACACAAATAAACTCCCTTAAACAACAATCAATCTTGTATCAAAAACTTAGAAAACTCAATATGATACCAGTCACTCAAAGTTTCACATACCTTGTATATTTCTCCAAAATCTTCATCAGCAACATACATACTCTTCAAGGAATCAATACCAACACTCTCCATTGTGATTTGGTTTATAGTCAAGACTCTTCTGCTCAAAGCTTCTACAACTTTGTTCTTAACTCCCTTCTTGTGCTCGAGGGTAAATATGAAAGCTTGTAGGGTCTCTACCCACTTCATATGTCAGTGATTAAGCTTCTCTTCGCTATTTATGAAACTAAGTGCCTGATTATCAATAAACACTGAACTCCTTAGGCAACAAATAGTGCCTCCACTTCTTCAAAGACTATACTAGAGCATACATCTCTAAGTCATAAGATGAGTATCTTTTCTTAGCATCATTTAGCTTTTCATTGAAAAAAGCAATAGGCCTTCATTCTTGACTGAGTACTACTCCAATATCCATGTCACTTGCATCACATTCCACCTAAAATGTCTTGTTGAAGTCTGGTAAGGAAAGGACTAGTTGTTGTACAACCTTCTTCTTCAATGTCTCAAATGAATCATCTTCCTCTTTGGTCCAACTGAACTTGCACTTTTGTCCTCCCTTTATGGTGTCAAGCATGGGTGCACAAATATGACTAAATCCTCTTATGAATTTCCTATAAAAAGTTTCTAAACCATGGAAACTTTGAACATCATTCATATTTCTAGGTGTAGGCCAAGACAATATAGCACTCACCTTCTCTTGATCCATTTTTAACTCACCTTGTGAGATTACAAAACCCAAATAGATGATCTCTTCCTACATGAATAAACACTTCTCCAAATTTATCATTAGTTTCTCTTCATGTAACCTCTTGAGAACCATACCTATGTGGTTGATGTGATCTTCCCTTGTGTGACTGAAGATCAAGATATCATCTAAGTACACTATGACAAATTTTCCTATGAATTTCACCAAGACTTCATTCATTAACCTCATAAAGGTACTAGGTGAATTGGATAACCCAAATGGCATGACTTTCCATTCATATAACCCCTCATTAGTTTTAAAAGTTATCTTCCATTCATCTCCTAGCCTTATTCTAATCTAATGGTATCCACTTTTTAGATCCATTTTTATAATATTTAGCACTCCTGAAGAAATCAAGCGAATCCTCTATTCTAGGGACTGGGAACCTATACTTGATGGTTATCTTGTCGATGGCTCTTAAGTCTATACAAAGCCTCCAAGTGCCTTCTTTATTGGGTGCAAGGACTACCAGCACTACACATGGGCTTAGACTTTTACCGATCAGTCTTGATTCAAGCAACTCTTCAATCTTCCTTGCCATTTTTGCATTTTGGTCTGGGGTGAGCTTGTAGGCTGCTTTGTTTGGCAATGTAGATCCAGTGATCAGATCTATGCAATGAGTGATGTCCCTCACTGATGGTAGGGACATTGGCATTCCATCGGAGATGATTCCTTGATGCTTATCAAGCAACTGTCTGACTATCAATTCTATGTGTTTTGGTCCTCCTTTCTCTTCTACAAACTACACTTTCCTTGTCACCTTGGGACTAGGCATGAGGGCATAGGAAACTGCACCTTTCTCTACAATCTCTTTCATGAACTATTTACCTTCTACTACCAGCACTCTTGTATCCTTCCCTTTTGATTCCATCTCTTCCTCTATTAGAGGAAAGAATTATATCACCTTACAATCCTTAGTGATTGAATAGGTCTTCCTTAACCCATCATGATGAGACTTCAAGTCATACTGCCATTGTCTCCCAAACAAGAGATGGCATGCATCCATTTTGGCTATGTCAAATAGCAATCTATCCTTGTAAGATCAAATATGAAACTCCACCCAAGCATGCTCTTCCACCACTGCTTGCTAACCTTGGGTGAGCCATGAGACCTTATAGGGGTAAGGGTGAGGCAGCTTCCTAAGTTCTAGCTTCTCTACCATTTCAAGTGATACAAAATTTTCAGTGGAATAGGAGTCTATCAGAACCTTGCATACCTTTCCTCCTGCCTTGCAAGTGGTTTTGAAAAGTGATTTCCTTTGTGTAGGATCCTTGTCCAGTATGTTCATGGTGGTTATTGTTCTCCTCATCATCAGAGCCTCTCCTCTTTCAGAATAGACATATCTATCAGGAGCATTCACACTTTGATAAGTGCTTGCACTTGCCACACTTTGACAATCTGATTCCTGCACCAAATTGCTTCTCCTTTCTCCCATGGAGCTAGAAGCCTTCTCTAGACACCTATTGGCCATATTCCCTTCTTTATTATAGTTGTATCACCTAGGAGGTCCTTTGCGTTATGATCTCCCTCTAGAGGGTGGTCTTCTCCCCCTAAAGCTTCCTCTTGGATTGTCGCCTCCTCCTTGATTGTAACTACTCTCTCCTCTATTGCCTTCTTGATTAGAGTCTCCCTGGTAACCAAAACCATTTCCTCTACCTCTAAAAGGACCTCTTCCTCCTCTCTACTATCTCCCTTTACCTTTGCCATTCTGATTCTACCTTCTCTTCAACTTCTCCTCCACCTTGAGCACCAATTGAAAACATTTTTGGACTATCTTCGAGGTGTGGAGATTCAATTCTTCTTGGATTGTAAATCTCAACCCATTGAGATACATTGCTACCTTCTCATCTTCACTCTCTTTCACCTTAGTCATCACACACAACTTCATGAACTCCTTGGTATAGGAACTCACGCCCATCTCCTTTTGTTTCAAATTCTATCTCCTCCTATGTAATTGGATATTGTAATCCATGGGAACATAGGCTTCTTTCACCAAAGTAATCATCTTCTTCCATGTAGCTACTCTTTTCTTTCCTTCCTTCACCCTCTCATCTTTGATGAAAGTCCACCAAGTTAGTGCAGCCCATTTCATTTTGGATTGGTCCATCTTCACCCTCTGGTGGTTCGGTATGTATTCACTTTCAAAAAAATTGTCTAAGGAGTCTATCCACTCCATAACGGTGTTAGGCTCCATCTTGCCTGCAAACACTGACAGATCCATCTTCACATCCATTGTACTTCTTTCCATGGACTTAAGGACACTCATCAAGGGTCTTTGGTCTGTAGTACCTCTTGTTCTTCCTGCATAGGGATCTCCTCTTCATCCCCTTCTTCTCCAGAGTCTTTCTCTCCCCTCTCCACTTTGTCCTTCAATGGATCCATCTCATTTCTCAAGGCCTGATTCTTAGCCTTGACTGCTCTACTCTCTGCCATGTTCTTCTTCACCAAGACATTCAATTTTGCATTAGTCATTATGGAAGGTTCCTCATGGGATCCTTCTTCTTCTAACATCTTATCTTCTCCTTCCCTTCCACAGGACACTCCTTTTCTCTGATACCACTTGATGTAGAGGCCTACCCAAAACCCCTAATATCTAGCCCAAATAAGGTTAGGCTAGTGACCCCTCTACTACTCACCAGGTTCCTGTAAGGTAGGACTCTACACCTTGGATGAAACTATGCATATATTCCCTAGTCTTAGGCCCACTCAACATGAGTAACAAGCTTCCTCTCTTCAAACAAACTTCATCGGTCAGGCTTTACCGGTAAGGTGAGAAAAAGGCTTCAACTCTTCAAACAAGCTTTTTCAGTGATTCCTACTCCTTGAGATTTTGGGCATCAAATCATTATACCTCGTTTATAAGCCTACCCGTCCGATTAGTAGCCCTTCTAGACTGGTAATTTTGTTTTAACACAAAAATAATCCACACACCCATACAAACAACTTAGCATTTTGGACACCCTTTTGAAAGATATACTAATTTCCAAAATTGTTTAGTTAGACCTGCAAATATAAGGTTGGCTCCCTTTAGAGGCTAAGAGACCTATAGAGGTAATTAGCCCTATTTTCCAAAGCAACTACCTCTACCGGTAGACCAAATGGAAGATCAACCTAATAGGCACGAGGGGGATAGTGAGAAACTTCTAATTCCAGGGTTGTACACTTGGAATCCATCGCTAAGACAAAAATATGATGATTGTCCTAAAACTTGTCCTAGATAGACACATAGAGATGCCTACCTAAATCTATTCATTTCTCCATACAGAAAAGTCTCCCTTGCAAAAAAAAATGAAAACACTAAAATACAAAGGCTTATCCTACATCCCTCCAAAGGAAGAGTCTTCTAATGGACCAGAGTGCAAGATAAAGCCATTTTGTTTCAAAACCCTCTCCAAACCCTAAGTTTCCGGGTTACAGTTAGTAAAATGAAGGTTTCTCTCTACTACCGAACAATTAAGAACTCAGATCACTACCAAAAGAAATTTATTCCATCTCCCTATCTACTCCATGGATGGTGGGGTTCCAATCAATCCATACGGTAACGTACAACACTTGCAAACTCAGAATTTTTGGGAAAACTGAATTGTTTTGAGTATTGTTGCTTCATGAAACTCCAACTCCAACAACAATAACCTTGGGAATAAATCCCACAAGACTTAGAAAACTCTGCAATGGTTTCCCACCAAATTTGGAGTAGGTTGGAGCCATTGAAAGGCTTCCCCAACTGATTTACAAAAAGTTGTACTTTTGCACTCAAAAGTTGCATTTTTGCAATTTTGCTTAAAAAGTTATTAGACTTCCTAAGGTTGAGATCCACACACATGGACCAACCAAACACACACAAGACATTTCTAAAACCTATTAAACATGAATCTAAACCATCTACTACCTCTTTTTACCACATTGTCCCAATTGGCTTCTCAAATTGCCTAATTTGTGAGATGGGCTTACATGGTGGGGTTTATTTGCATGAGGTCATGAATATCTTGTTGATGAGGTGCTTCTGCACCAAAAATCAATTGATTGAATATGAGCATGAGTATCATTAACAAGAAAATTCCATCACCAAACTATATCAGAGCCTAGTGGATCATGCTGGATCCAAATCAACCAGAAACCACTCAACCTACCAGGACCAGAGGGGTGTCAGTAAAGCATCCAAACAACTAGTGTTGGCATCAATTAAAAAACATCAATGAAACACATAATAAATTAATTAATATCACCCAATGGGCAACAAGATATTCATGTGAAAAACTTAAGGGATATATACATTAGGGAGAGTAATTTGCAAAACTTAATTCTGATATCATGTACAGGGAGAGCATGGATCATAACTTCATTGCTATATTTTTTGTGTGGGAGATTTTTTTGGCATTTCTTGGCACTTGGATGTTTTTCACATCTAGTGTTGCCATCAATGCTAAAGGGGTAGATTGTTGGCCATTTGGAGGAATTGAATATGTGTTTGATTGATGTTTTATCTTTGATGTCAACACTAGCTATTTTGGCTGCTTTTCCAGTATCCTTCTCATCTAGGTAGGTTGTTTAGTTTTTTCTTAGTTAGATCATGATGATTTGGTATGCTCTGGTATGTTTTGGCTTATGGAATTGGCTTGGATCTACTATTCATGCTACTCATATTCATGTTCAGTTAGCAGGTTTTGATTTGGTGATCAGATGCTATCTTGTATGCTAGTAAGATTGGTTTATTGATCCGGTGAGGGTTTCACTAATAGAGCTTTGATGAAGATCTTTTGATATGCATAAGTGGTGCTAGTGAAACTTTTAGTAGAGATAAAGGATGCTGGTAGTGATCATGTTTGAGACTTGGCTGATTGGGATCATTTCTTTAGCATGTGTAGACCTAAATTGGGTCTTGTTTATCTAGGTTATGGACCAGATTAATGTAACATGTTGATTGGAATTCTCGATGTATTTTCGAGATGTCTTATGGATTGGATATTATTTATTTGGTCTCAGGCCAATATGTTTTGTAACTAGGTAATTGCTTTATTGTCTGGTGGCTGACCTTATTGTTTGTGGTCGAGGGTTTGTATATATATGATGTAAGATCTAATTGTAGATACTGTGTAAGGATTGTTAGCAATTGATACTCAATTGGATGGTTTCACTATGTTGTCATTGATTGCAACATGGTATCTTGTTTTGGCTTCATGTTTTGGTTTAGTTATGTACTGGCAGGCACTTCACAGACACTTCACTGATAGCAGCACCGATAGGATGGAAGGATTTCTTTGGTTATTGACAATGTAGGCTGAGATGGTTTAGAATAAGGTTATTGGTATTGGAGGTCGAGATCTCTTGGATCCAGCATCCACAATTGTTTTTGATATTTGTGTATTTATGTTAGCTAGCCGACATGTATATTGATATTGTAATTATCTTTGTAAGCTGACATAAGGTATGATAAATTGTATAGCTTATATACGTCAGTTGGATTAGATCATTTTGATATATGATGTGAATATGATATGATGCGAATATGTATTAGGAAGGAAATAGTAAAGGAGATATGAAACATATGAGAGAGATCATGTATGTGATGATATTTATGTAAGGATTATTACGGTAAGGGTTTAGGGTTTCTGACTAGAAAACACAAAGCTTAATCGGAATTGTATTCTGGCATAGAAGATGCTATCTTAGTAGTTCAATCATTTCTCCAGATTGTATTCTAGATTTATATGTAGTCAGTGAGGCTCCTTTTGTGATTGAGCAGTGTGCTCTAGGTTGTAAACCTTCTTGCAAGTGCAAGCCCCTATATTTTTTAATATCTCTTCATATGGCCAGTGGATTGATATTCTGGGTCACAAATCCCACTATGGTTTTTCCTCTTTGAGGTTTTCCATGTATAATTTCGGGTCTTATGGTATTCATTTATGTGATTGGCTTATTGGTTGCTTTACTTCTTTCAATTCTAAATGTACCAGTATACCAGTTGGTGTATGCATGTTTTAATAAGGTTAAAATTAATCATACTGATAGAACACTAAGAGACTGATTCACCCCCCCTCTCAGTGTTCTTCGATTCCAACAAGGATAAGGAGAAGATGTATAGGAGAAAATAATGTAATAATAATTTATGTAGAGCATTTGGTCGATCATTGGTGATCAAGTTGGGTTTATGTAAGAGGATTAAGTCCTTCGGTATTGAGATAAACCAAAACTGTACTCGAGCATAGGAGATGATATCATTGCAGTTCATTCTCTCTTCTGGATTGTAGTCTAGATTTTTATGTATTCAGTGAGACTCCTTTTGTAATGAGCAGTGTGCTCTAGGTTGTTGGCCTTTGTGCAACTATAGGCCCCTCAATTTGTAATCACATACTTACTGCAGAAGTATTATCTGACTATGGGTAGGATTCCCACCGTGGTTTTTCCTTTTACCAGGTTTTCCATGTACAAATCTTGGTATCATGTGGATGGTATTTATTCTCTAATTGTTGCTTGTGCTTAATTGGTTTATGCATTTCAGTATTGATCTTTTCGGTTCCGGTATTAAATTTTTAATTTCTTAAGGTTTCAGTAATTTGGTGACAACTAATTCACCCTCCCCTCTCAGTTGTCTTTCGTTTATTTGAACTATCTAACAAAGTTCATATTGGGAGACTATGAACTAGAGTTATTCAAGAAGTTGCAGAACCTGAAACATAGAAACATGACTATGAAGGAATATATTGAGGAATTCTGCAAGGTGGCAATCGGATCTAGACATAAAGAGATGGATAGAGAAAATGTGGTGAGGTACATGAATGGACTTTCTTTTAACATTCAAGATGAGATGAGTATGTTGAAGGTTTCAACAATTGAATAAGCTTACTAGTATGTTGTGAAGGCTAAGGAGAAGGTGAGAAGAAGACAACTGAATAAAGGAAAGGAGAAATTCAAGATGAATGATAGTATGAAGAAATTGGTTGAAGAAGAGGATGAAAAACATAAGTGGAGTAAAGAAATAGAACATAAGACACCAAGGAAGGGTAGCAATAGTACCGGTAGAGAATTTCTTGGCAAATGTTTCAAGTGTGGAGAAACCGGACATACATCCTATGAATGTAAGAAAGGAATGACAAGAAGTTGTGTGGAAAGTGAAGAACCAAATGGTACTAGATCTAATTGTGCACTGGAGCAAGGAGAATCCCTTATGTTCAGAAGAAAGGATACTTGATCTACTCAGAGGAGGAGTCTTTTCTGAATTGTATGCAAATCAGGTGGTAAGTGTTGCAAGGTCGTTGTAGATAGTGGAAGTACTGATAATTTAGTATCTGAGGAGATGGTTGAGAATCTTGGGTTGAAGAGGCTTGAGCATCCTTTTCCTTATAAGGTAAGTTGGTTACAAGATGATAAGAAAGTAGAGATAAAGGAGCAGTGTTGGGTGAGTTTTAATATTAGGCCTTTCAAAGACGAAGTTTTATGTGATATTGTGTCAATGAATGTTTGTCACATCTTGTTGGGAAAACCTTGGTAGTATGATAGAGGTGCTATTTATGACTGTAGAAGAAACCTAGTTACTATTGAAAAGGATGGGCAAAAGTTCACATTGATTTCTTTGAAGGAGAAAGAGAAGGTGGTGCAGAATCTGAGTCCTAAGAAAAGTTGCAAGAAACCAATGGTAGAGGTTATACCAAAAGGTTTGAAGAAAGATTTGATAGAACTAGTTGTAGAGAGTATATCAAAAGGTGACATGGGTTGGAAGAAGGATCTGATAGGTGAGTCTGATGGACAAATGGAACAAGTTGACAGAAAGCTCATGGTGACAAAACATATGAAGTCTTGTGGCAAAAGAAATCTTGAGTTGCAGAAGAAAGAAGGAAGTACACAGGGAGAATGTGCAGATCTAAACCAAAGAAAGAAAACCAAAGGGATTCAAAGTTTAAAGAAGTTGGTTGAGGCACTAGGAGAGATAGAGAAAAGATTGGCAGATAAAGAAGATGCTTGGATCAGAAATGAGCATGGGATCTTGATTCTGAATCCTTTTAGATGTTCATGAGTTGCCTCTCATGGAACATCTTTTTCTACGTAGCTTTTCTGATGCAGGACCATCCCTGGTCAATGAGAAATCTTGCATCAACCAAAAACATTTCCTTTCTTGTTTAGTTCTTTGTGTAGTTTCATTATTCTTATCAGTATGTACAAGTAGTTGCTTGTTCTTCATGGAAGATCTTGTTTGCAGTTTCCTAGTAATTTCATGTGGTTGATTCTTGATTTCTAGTTCGTTTGAGTTCTTCTTCAGTCAGTTATCACTTTCGGTTGGTTATTTTTGGGTTTTCGGGATAGTTCTTGTGCTTACCAATTGGTTTTCCTTCATTACCGGTGTGATTCTTGTTGTATGGATCCATCTTGGGTCTTCTCTGATGTTGTTTGTCATGTGGCCAACCTTCCTTTTGATCTGCATCACTTGGTTGTCATTTTCCAATAGGATTTCTTAAATCTTAGGGCCGACCTAATTACATGTTTCATTTTCCTATATTGGTGAATGTAATCTTTTGAGGTCGACCTAGATATGTTCCACTGGGTATACATATGATGTAATGTAATCATTTGTAGGGGCAGAGGAAGTAGAACTTAGAACAAGGATTGAGATTCACATGTTATGATCTGGTTGATCTTTAGAGTCCCGGTTGGGCTATTTCTGGCTTGAAGCCTGCATATAACCGGTTAACTACTGGATGTTCTTTGAAGATAATCTGATGATTACCAGATGATTATCAAAAGTTCTATGGCTTGAAGATGATCTATTTATATGAATTTGTTATGTTTTCTTACTTCTTTTGTTGTGTCACTCTTGCTGCATAAGTTGGTTGACTCTTTTCAGGGTTTTTACCAGTTATGGTTGCATCAGATAATTTGCCAAGATCTAGAGTCCAATTGATAGCATAAACAAGAGAGAATAAAACATGTCAAGAACAAACTGTATTCTCATCAATATGCAAAATACCCAACTAACTGAGTTGACTTATTAAATTGATTGATTAAATACAATGAAAATGAGAATTCTTATAAAGGCAAGGCTATGTGAGCACACAATCATTACATGTGACTCAATGAGAAATAAGGATAGGTGAGGGTAGGTATAAAAAATAATAAAGTATTCCACAAGAGGGGGATCACCCTATGAGGGTGGAATGTAACAACAAGATAAGACCACAAAAAGTGAAATTTCTCCAAAATACATCATCCATATTTGCACACTTCCCTAAGTGTCTCATATCCATACTAAAACATTTGAATGCATTATCCTAAGTCAACATAAGTAAATTATAATTATGAGGCATAATTTACACCAACATTTTTATCTCTACTATGTGTAAGGAATTAAATCTAATTTGGCTTATTCTATCTAGTGAAATTATCTAAAATAAGGAAAATGAGGAATGAGGACAAGTTCCAAGGGGTTAAAAGGGCACTTACTAAGTCTTATAAGATACTCATCACTCTCAATGTTTCTCTGTAGGTCTCTATCACATTGCACATTTCAAGGTTCATGTTTGAAAAGTTGTTAGAGGATACCATAGTAAGAGTTAACTCCTTAGAGGTCTCATATGCATGTACCTAGGCTTATACAAAAGAAGACTATAAGCCATTTGTGAGAGGGTTGTAGGAGTTCTTGAAAGAATACAATGAAGAAATTAAAACTAATGAAAATATAAAGGAAAGGAGCCTACAGAAGTAGAAAACAAATCCAAGAAAGTAGGATCTAGATATTACATTAACATAGGTGAACTTTCTATTGGCATTATGTGAACCGGTATGAGGACATAATGACATTGTGTGTTGTCATTAATGTCAATATGATGAAGAGAAGAGAACCGGTATAACACTATGAACCAGCATTTGTGCCAAAGTGAAATGGTGTGCTTGTTCAAGGTGAACTGGCATATGGTTATGGGAACCGGCACATGGAAGCATTGTATGACTACTGGTTGGTAGTCTTAACTTAAGGGTTTTCGGTTGAAGTGCTTCAAGCCTGTGTGGCTCAATCGGTGACTTTATGGGATGAGTCAGCATGATAACGAAGAACAGATTGTGTTGCCATGTATGCCTCATGTGCGTGAAGGATCTTGCATGAAGGAGATTGTTCCTATCTACCTCAGGAATGTGCGAAGTCTGTAAATAGTGATAACGTGTGATGGGTTATTAGTCGCCATGAAATCAGCGGAAAATAAATGATGGAGATTAATGCAGTGTGCTCAACGGTCAGGATTGAACCATTTGAATTCATTAACTTAATAGGTTTAGGGTTTAGGGTTTATGCTACCGACCTATCTATTTTCCTATAAGGTCGATGTTGTGACTCTTTCTAGGGTTGTTAGCAAAAGTTGTGTGTGTGTATCCAAGAAAAGGGATACGTGATTCTTGCCAAACTAGAGGAGAGAAGTGACACCTACAGAGTGTAAGTACAGAAGGTGAAGAGGAGCTTAAAGGGATCTGCATTGGCATTGAGTGTTGTTACCAGCTCATTGTAATACCTGTTGATCTCTAACCACTTCAACAGATGAGAAATCCCTTAATAGGGTAGCTTTAATCAACTTGCTGTAAATCCTTTAATAGGGTGATTCAAAACCATTGAGTTCTTGAAATCCTCTAACAAGGTAACCTTTAATAGGGTTTACCCCTTAACCGAGTATTCTAGCCATCCCTTAACTGAGTGATCCCTAACAGGATTGGTTCCTAACATAACCTATTGTATCAGTCTTTAACTGAACAAGGCTCCTAATAGAGCAGACTTCTAAAGAGTTCAAAAACAAGCTTGTGGGTATTCATCCCCACTGTGGTTTTTTCCAGTTGGGTTTCCATGTGAAAAATATGTGTGTCATATGTGATGTCTTTTTCATGTGATGCTATGTTGTTTTTTGTTAAGCGGTGAATCATGTTGATCTAGTTTCTTATATGTATATCTTTGATGATAGAATACCTGTTCATGCATTAGGGTGAAATGGAAATGAAGTGTTAGATTATATGAGAAGATAAGTGTCAATCGGTTTATGCTTGTCTTAGTTATTCTGGGTTTTGCCGGTTGTACTTTGTTTTAGGACCGGTGTTATTGTTTGTCTGTTAATGCATAGTGTCTGTAGACAAACTGATTCAAGAGTGTGTTTTTGTTTGTACTGATTCACCCCCCCCTCTTAGTACTGGTTTGGTACTATTCATTCATCATTGAGTTATAAATTTGTATCAGAGCATCATCTAGGTCCTTTGTGTCATAAGCTTAACCGCTTGAGGTAAAGATCCTAGTCTAATGATGAAGAGGGAAGGTCCAAAGTTTAACAGAAAATTTCAATATATGGAAAGACAGAATGAAGATATACATCAGAAGCATGGGTGCTCAACACTGGAGCTATGTTGAGAATGCCTATGTTGCCCCTACCGGTACTCTCACCGATGACCAAAAGAGAGAGATGTAGGAGAATGGGCAAGTCATGGAAGCCCTAATTAGTAGTTTATCTGGCATTGAGTTTATTGATGTCCAAGATAAGGTAAATCCAAAAGAGGTATGGGATACTCTTGAAAATATCTATGGCAGTGATGAGCATGTAAAACAAGCTAAGGAAGAAAGTCTTAGAGGGAAGTTTGAAGACATGCAAATGGTTGAAGGTGAGACCATTCAACAGTATGGAATAAGAATCAAAACCATTGTTGGAGATATTAAGAGTGCAGGTGGTAAAATGGAAGATTCCACTATGGTAAGCAAAGTCCTGAGATCCTTATTACTGGTCTATGCAATAAGGGTTGCTACTATTCAGAAGCTGAGATCAATAGAAAAGACTAAGGTATCCCTAGACTCCATCATTACAAAGTTGATAGCCTATGAGCTAAATAGTTTTGATGGCAGTGTTCAAAAGACTAAATCAACTTTTAAAGCTTCTGTTGTACCATCCAGAAAAGGAAAAGAAGCTAGCACCAGTGGTGAACCAGGACAGAGCAGAGAAATGGATGATGAGGAGATTCTGATGGCATTTGAAGCTCTCCTTGCCAAGAAACTTCCTAAAGGAACCGGCAAATATAGAGGTAAGCTACCTTTGAAATGCTTTTCTTGTAACCAGATAGGACATATTGCTATAAACTGTCCTAATAGTGACAACAAGGACAAACCGGAAAGGTTCAAGAAATTCAAAGGAGGAAACTGGAGAAACTGTTTTGTGGCAGTTGATGAAGGTGTCATAGATGAGGAATCAGAGGATGAAGAAAATGAAGATATTGTGCTTGTTGCTGTCAAGGAAGTTGTGTCACACAAGAAGGCTCTTGTCTCTTAGTTTGATAATTCTAATGAGTCGATCACTGACAGTGGTTGTTCTCACCCTATGACTGGTGACCGGAGCAAGTTTCTCTCCTTGGAAGAGTATGATGGTGGTGTGGTTTGCTTTGGTAATGATGCACCATGCATGGTCAAAGGTAGAGGGTCCATCTCTCTGAATGGAAAGAGTAGTGCTGACAATGTGTACTGGGTTGATGGTCTTAGACACAACCTTCTAAGTGTTGCCCAGCTAAATGACAGTGGTCTCACTCTGGAATTCAAGAATGGATTGTGTAGAATCAAAGGAAAGAATGATGAATTGGTGGCCACCGACATGCAGACCAAAGGTAACCTATTTTAGTTGAATGCAAATATAAGTACATGTCTTATGGATAAATTTTATGATAGCTAGATATGGCATAGGAGACTCTGCCAGGTAAACTTTGATAACATTGTGAAGGCCAGTAAGATCAAGGCAATCAGAGGGTTGCAAGTGCTAAGCAAACTAGATAATACCTTGTGCAAAGAATGTCAATTGGGGAAAATGTCTTCCTCAACACTTAAAGGTAAATCTTTCACTACTGACAATTTGCTTGATCTTGTGCATTCTGATTTGTGTGGCCCTATGAAAACTAGGAGTGTGCAGGGTGATAGGTACTTCATGATTCTCACTGATGACTACTCAAGAATGATGTGGGTCACATTCTTGAAAGATAAATCTAAAGCTTTTGTAAAGTTCAAAGCTTTTAGAGCATTAGTAGAGAAGGAAAGTGGTAAAGGGATCAAGTGCCTGAGAACTAATCAAGGAGGGGAATTCACTTGCGGTGAATTCAACAAGTACTATGAAGAACATGGCATCAAGAGGCAACTGTCTACCCCTTAAAATCCACACTAGAATGGCCTAGCAGAGAGGAATAATCAGACTATGGTTGAAGCAACTAGAACCATGTTGATTCAAGGAAAGGTAGCTCACACCTTTTGGAGAGAAGTGGTGAGCACTGCAATCTATACAATGAATCAGGTACTCATCAAGAAAGGTAAGGATAAAACTCCTTATGAGTATTGGACCAATAAGACACCTATGGTTAGCTACTTTAGAGTGTTTGGTAGCAAATGTTACATCAAGAGGAGTGAACACTAGAGAAAATTTGATGCAAAATGTGATGAGGGAATATTCCTAGGATATTCCACCAAGAGCAAAGCTCTCAAGTGTTTCAACAATAGGACTTAGAGAATTATGGAAAGCATCAATGTAAGAGTTGATGAAACCTCTGAGAAAACTGAGGAAACCGGTAGTGAGCAAGCAGTAAATGAACCAGTTGTAACCTTCTGGGAACCAGTTGTAACCTTCTGGGAACCAGTTGTCAGTCAACCAAGTACCAGTAACAGTGTTCCTACACCGGCCGATGTAGATGATGATACTGATGGAGATGAGGATGAAGAAGAAAAGCAAGAGGAATCTATCAAAACCATTCCTCGGTATGTCAAGTTGAATCATGATCCTAAGCAGATCATACGAGATAAGGATGCAGGAATCCTTACAAGAAGAAAGGTCAGAGAAAACTCATGTATGATATATGAATTTGAGCCTAAATCATTCAAAGAGGCACATAAAGATGAAGACTGGATCAAGGTAATGGAAGAGGAGCTTGACCAGATAGAGAAAAATGGTACATGATCTTTGGTACCCAGACTGGAGCATAAAAATGTCATTGGTACCAAATGGGTTTTCAGAAATAAGCTGAATGAGGATGGCACAGTGATTAGAAACAAAGCAAGATTGGTGTGCAAAGGATATGCCCAAGAAGAAGGAGAAGACTATGGAGAAACCTTTTTTCCTATAGCCAGATTGGAAGGAGTTCATATGCTTCTTGCATATGCAACATTTAAAGGTTTCAAAGTATATCAAATGGATGTAAAATCTGCATTCCTAAATGGTGTACTTGAAGAGGAGGTGTATATAGAGCAACCAGATGGGTTTGCCCTATCTGAAGACAGTGACATGGTATGTAGGCTACATAAAGCCTTATATGGTCTAAAGCAGGCACCTAAAGCATGGTATGAATGCTTGCATTCCCATCTTTTGAAGATTGGATTTGAGAGAACAAGTGAAGATAGCAATATCTACTTGAAGTCTGAAGAAGATCAGATCCTGATCTATGAGGTATTTGTTGATGACATTATCTTTGATGGAGATGACAAGATGAGCCATGAGTTTGCAGATGAGATGAAGAAAGAGTTTGAGATGTCACTCATAGGGGAGATTAAGTTCTTCATTGGACTGCAGATCCAGCAGATGAGAGATGAAATCTTTATCACTTAGTCCAAGTATGTCAAAGAGGTGTTGAAGACCTTTGGCATGGGAGATAGCAAACTAGTTGGTACTCCGATGGTGACCAGTTGTAAACTATCCAGAGAGGATGACTCAGCATTAGTTGATGAGAAGGAATACCGATCAATGATTGGTAAGTTGCATTATGTAGTGCACAACAGATCGGATATTGCACATGCAGTTGGCATTGCTACAAGGTTCCAGAAAAGCCTAAGAGAATCCCACTTGGTTGCAGTCAAGTGGATTGTTAGGTATCTAAAGGGAACTGTTGACTATGGATTGTGGTATCCATATAGCAAGGATTTCAATTTGAAAGTATACACAAATGCTGATTGGGCAGGTAATGTAGATGACTGAAAAAGCACAACCGGTGCTGCATTCTTTCTCAGTGGTAGACTAGTCTCATGGATGAGTAAGAAGCAGAGTTGTATCTCTCAGTCTATAGCGGAAGCAGAGTATGTTACAGCTTTCATGAACTACACTAAGACAATTTGGATGAAGCATGTATTAAATGGCTTCAAAGTTCTTGTATCTGAACTAGTAAGTATATTTTGTGACAATACTAGTGTAATTAATATCTCCAAGAATCCGGTTTTACATTCTAGAACCAACCACTTTGAGCTTAAGTATCATTTCTTGAGGGAAAAGGTTCAGAACAAAGAGATTGCATTGGAACATGTTTCTAGTAAGGAGTAGTTAGCAGACATATTCACCAAGCCTCTCCCGAAGGCTACATTTATGTACTTAAGAGGTGAATTAGGGGTGTTGCCCCTTCAGGAGGTAAACTAAAAGCATATGCTCCACATTAGTCAGGTATTGCATAGTCAAATTTATTTTGGATTGATGTGTTGAAGGATGCTACTCCTCACGGGGAGTAGCATAATGGAACAGGGAAGCTTGTGCCTCCACTTTGGCATTGTTGTCAAAGGGGGAGAAGATGTGAAGCGGAGAAGATATTTGCAGAAAATGGGGAGAAGATGTGAAGCAGAGAGATATCTTTGTATATTGCCATCAATGCCAGAGGGGGAGATTGTTGGCATTATGTGAACCGGTATGAGGACATAATGACATTGTGTGTTGTCATTGATGTCAATATGATGAAGAGAAGAGAACTGGTATAACACTGTGAACCAGCATTTGTGCCAAAGTGAAGCAGTGTGCTTGTTCAAGGTGAACCGACATATGGTTATGGGAACCGGCACATGGAAGCGTTGTATGACTACTGGTTGGTAGTCTCAACTTCAGGATTTTCGGTTGAAGTGCTTCAAGCTTGTGTGGCTCAACCGGTGACTTTGTGTGATGAGTCAGCATGATAATGAAGAACAGATCGTGTTGCCCCATATGCCTCATGTGCGTGAAGGATCTTGCATGAAGGAGATTGTTCTTATCTACCTTAGGAATGTGCAAAGTCTGTAAATAGTGATAACATGTGATGGGTTATCAACCACCATGATATCAGTGGAAAACAAACGATGGAGATTAATGCAGTGTGCTCAATGGTCAGGATTGAACCATTTGAATTCCTTAACCTAACAGGTTTAGGGTTTAGGGTTTATGCTACCGACCTATCTATTTTCCTATAAGGTCGATGTTGTGACTCTTTCTAGGGTTGTTGGCAAAAGTTGTGTATGTGTATCTAAGAAAAGGGATACATGATTCTTGCCAAACCAGAGGAGAGAAGTGATACCTATAGAGTGTAAGTGCAGAAGGTGAAGAGGAGGTTAAACGAATCTGCATTGACATTGAGTGCTGTTACCAGATCATTGTAATACCTGTTGATCTCTAACCACTTCAACAGATGAGAAATCCTTTAACAGGGTAGCTTTAACTGGCTTGCTCTAAATCCTATAATAGGGTGACTCAAAACCATTGAGTTCTTGAAATCCTCTAACAAGGTAACCTTTAATAGGGTTTAACCCTTAACCGGGTATTCTAGCCATGCCTTAACCGGGTGATCCCTAATAGAATCAGTTCTAAATAGAACCTATTGTATCAGTCTTTAACCGGACAAGGCTCCTAATAGAGAAGACTTCGAAAGAGTTCAAAAACAAGCTTGTGGGTATTCATCCCTACCATGGTTTTTCCTAGTTGAGTTTCCACGTGAAAAATATGTGTGTCATATGTGATGTCTTTTTCATGTGATGCTATGTTTTTTTTCTGTTAAGCAGTGAATCATGTTGATCTAGTTGCTTATATGTATATCTTTGATAATAGAATACCTGTTCATGCATTGGGGTGAAATGGAAATGAAGTGTTAGATTATATGAGAAGATAAGTGTCAACCGGTTTATGCTTGTCTTAGTTATTCTGGGTTTTGCCGGTTGTACTCTGTTTTAGGACTGGTGTTACTGTTTGTCTGTCAATGCACAGTGTCTGCAGACAAACCAATTCAAGAGTGTGTTTTTGTCTATACTGATTCACCCCCCCCTCTTAGTACCAGTTTGGTACTATTCGTTCATCATTGAGTTATCACTTTCAACCATGAAGGTAATGAATTTTAATGAAGCAATCTTGGACATAGACCCACCAATTGGATGGAGAGATTTGGATCAATTCAGTTTGAGCAAGAACTACTAAAGGCAAAGACATAAAGGCCAAACATTTTTGTTAACACATGTTGTTAAAAATTTATTGTGTGTGTGTGTGTAGTAGATAAGAGTTGTTCAATATTAATGCCCTTCAAGGCTTTCTTTTTTATTCTTTATTGGTGTGTGTGTGTGTGTGTGTGTGTGTGTGTGTGTGTGTGTGTGTGTGTGTGTTTCGTAGATAAGAGTTGATCAGTATTAATGCCCTTGGAGGCTTTCTTTTTTATTCTTTTTGGTGAATAGTCATAGACTATCTGAAATTCATATTCAGTGGTTTGTAAGTTTATAAACCATGTTTAATATAATAAAAAAATTAAAAAATACATAGTTTGTTATTTAAAATGAAAAACTTTTGATTCACAAGTCTACGATTAAAATAAATATATGAACACCAATATAAGCATTAGTATTTATATATTAAATTTTCTAACCATTATAATTATTTTTAGTCACTATAAGAGTGCCAAACAAGAGGGTAACCTCTTTTACTCATTTATATCACTCCATAATTGAAAAGAAAATACATCTGAAAAAATAGGAAAAAAAAATCCATGTCATGCCTTATTGTGAGCCACATATTTCTAGCTAAAAAATTTAAAATTAACTTAAACATACTACTTATTAATTAGAAAGATAATATATATCTATAAATTATTTAAATCATTAACCCAGCTACAACCAAATATAATATAAGGTGAAAATTTACTACTCTAGTGTCATTTCTAATGATTATTACTTTATTTTTTTGAGTTGATATAATGGTAAAGAAGTGATAATATTATAAGAGAGATTACAAGTTCAAATATTGTAGGGAGCATGGTATGTACACATTGTATTATATTATTTAAATAATTTATATAAAATACATTGAGATAAACCATTTTTTAGGGATCTATTTAATATTTTCCTCTTTTCAACTTAAATAATATATATATGAAAATAATATTTAAATAGAATAAGAATGTGAAGGTGATGAGAGGGAATTATTTTTAGAGTAATAGAGATTATAACTTGAAGTTATTTATAAGATTTAAACATAAAATTAGATCCACATATGTGTGAATGATTCCAATCACATTAGTGATCCAAAATAATAGATACATTGTTTAATAGTTTTAAGAAATTTATTTAAACATTAGTGAACTTCATATATTTATAGCATATAAACATTTTGAATTTTTTACAATTTTCCATTTAGACTTGGTCATAATAATATTTAATTTTTCAATAATTCACATTACATCATAACATATAATTCACAGTAGATTGAACATAAAGCAATAGACATCATGAATGAAAGTAAGTCATTACGCCGAGAGGCGTTCCTACAGTCGCGGCAGGGGGGGGAATGAAGTCATGCGTGTACACACTAAAGATTCTGGAGCAGTTGCAATGGCATATACAACATTGGATGCTATTGCAGTTACAATGCATCCTGGATGGTCTGTAGTTAGAATCGTATATTCACAACTAAATGCTCTACAGTTACAATCCAAGTTGGATGGTCTGCAGTTACAATCGTTACAATTCAACGCTGATTGCATGGGTCATAAATAACGTAACTGAAGATGAAGCGACCTGAAATGATTCTTGTACGAACTATATATATATCCTTCGAGGACTTGCTTCCATTTCATTCTTCACCTATATCCGTTTTATTCTTACATTTAAATTCTTCTCTGCCAATCGTCTGCATATTTAATAGACATTTTCCTAAGTGAATTGAATCAGACTTTGTGGTTTCACGATCAATCCTGGGGCACGACATAATTTCTGTTACTGGTGAGATCGATTTGAAAAACGTTCATCGTCTCCTGTATTTTTTTTCGGATTTGTTAGGATTTGTGCTTTCAATAATTGTGAATGTGTACGTAGATCTCCTTAGCAATGCTCCCAACTTAAATTCTATGGTTCTCTGTCACACTCCAGTTCGAAGCAGATAATGGACTGAGTTTAATTTCTGTTTCGGCTTTAGGATTTTTTATACCCATTTGTTAATCGAAGTTGAATAATTTATTAAGGTCTACAACACCACCAATGATAGATGATGATATTGTCAAGGTTTCATATACGGTCTGACCAGCGTAGCATACACAGTTGGTCCCGGAAGTTGATCTATAAAACTATATCCATATGGACATGGATATAGTTTTATAGATCTACTTGTGCCCGCCCACTTGTCTTCAATATAATATCTTGGCAATCGCCATGAGAAAAAAACAATTCAACGAAGGTTATATATACGATAACTTAAGTTGTTTATGTTCAGATTTAGATTCAGATTCAGATAGACAGTAATAGCATTTTTTTTTTCTTGTTTAAGTTTGAAATAATCACATAATCAAGTGCTGTTTGGCCACCGTGTCTCTTCATATATCTGTTGAAATCCATGAAAGGCAACAATCTCTTAACGATGTCTGTGTGGCCTCTCTGGGAAGCTATAAACACAGCTATCTCACCCTCACGGTTTGATACGCTGGTCAAATTATGATCATGGCTATGCTTGAGTAGTACCTCCACGACCTTATAATTTCCACCCTTTGCGGCTTCGTGAAGAGCAATGTTTCCTTCACGATTTTGAAGCCTCAAATAATTGTCGTCCTCTACATACCCTTTGCGGCTAGGTAAAGGAGGTTTTCCAACAATCCGTGATACCCATGAAAGGCTGCAAGGTGAAGTGCACTATTTCCACGCGAATTTTTTGCCCTAAGAAATTCACGCCCTGCTGCTAAATCTTTGTTCACCTCTTGAAGCAGCCTTTCATAAATTGCAGATTACCACAAGAAACTGCTATATGCAGTGCACTATTCTATAGAGCGGTAAACTCTTGGAAAATATTGAGTTTTGCCTCAAGGATCTTATTAAGTTTAAGCACATTTCCCTCTTCAGCTGCTACGTATAGCTGACTGTTCATTCCTGCGAAGAGATGGGCAGATCCGTCCATAACTAGTGCTTAAGAATTGACATCAGAAATTCAGTAATACAGAATGCACTCATCGAATATTATTATTTAAATATATTGTGGCTATCCTCAATGGCGTCGCAGGAAAAATTAAAGAGTATTTAAAAATAATTAGTGAGAATTAGAGAGAGGTTCGTTTTCGAAAACTAAACATATTTCGTTGAATGGAAATTAATTTTTTTATAGTCCAGAATAGAATAGAAAGAGAAAATATGGAGCCACTAAAGAAGAGATGCATATCACATAATGCATACCTTTTTTTTTATAGTCCAGAATAGAAAGAAAAAAAATATGGAGCCACTAAAGAAGATACGCATATTACATAATGCATACTTAATTCAATGGGCGATTACGACAGGCTCTGACTTGCAATTTCTTCATTCAATTATCTAGAAACTAGCCACGTATATCAATTTCAATTTACTCTGCCTTTTTGGTGCATAAATCAGGTATGCTTTCTTTGTCAAGATATTTCTCATATTATATGTTAAAATTCCATGCATTCCATTTCAGGATAAGGTTTAATATTTAATAGTAAATTTGAAAAAAAACTTATGGTAACAAGTTGTAGTGATCTAGATTTATAGAGGTTATTACTGTGAATAATTTACTTTGGAGCAATTTATGCCTTAAATTTATTGTAACTAATCATTGTTATGAGTATCATCGTTCTCTCTTCCTATGGCTGACAATATGTCTTAATTGCTGAATTGCATTGATTACTTGTCAAACCGCCTTCTAAGACATTTTTTTTTGTTGCATAGAGAAATTACATTGCAAAAAGGTCATCGAGGTTTGAAGCTATTTTTCTTTTCAATGTCGAATTTTCTTGATGATGTCAATAGTGTTGATAGCAATCATGATGCCCAAAATGTACTACCAGAGAGTACTGGTTTTTATTTTGCATTGTTAGATGATCTTCATCATACTAGAAATCTACAATTTGATGAACTTATCCAACAAGGTCTTCTAGAATATTTCATCTTTCATGTGTGTTGTCAAGCACAAAATGTATGTGTGCGGCTTGAAGAAGGTTATGATGCTGATATTGAAGACAAAGTAGAATGCCCTCATAAGTGTCCCCGTCTTACAACACGAGCCTATCGCACTCACTTGAATGATTTCATCATTCATAAAAGAATGCTATTCTCTCAATAAGAGTGCATGTGTCATTATACTATTAATAAATTTTCCTTTTTCTGTGGATTATTTTTTTCTTTGGTGTTTATCATGGTTGCTCTGAAGATTATACACTTTGATGCACAACTTCTTAAAGGATCCTAAACTTGTATTCTAACCAAAACCATAATACTAACACTAACTGTAATTATGATGTAAACCCTAACCCTAACCCTAAATCTAATCCCTAACACTAAAACCTTACCCTAACCATACTCGTAAGCCTAACACTACATTCAACCATGATGTAAACACTCATTACTTTATTATTTAATGTGTTTTGCTTACCAGATTCGTTATTTTTTGTTTTGTATAATTGTTTCATTTCTAATTTAAATATTTTTTACAGGAAATCTATGCAGCTTGACCCACAATTTGTAGCATGCTTCATTATGATTGAAGTGTATTAACAGCCTACGTCAACCATGTATGTATTAAGAATTAGAATACTACTTCTTAAGAGTATTTGTTTGTATTCAAGTAAATATTAGATTATTTACTAATGGGAATTTAATGATATTAGTATTACTTTTTTACTAATATTAATACATCTATTTCAATAATTCATTAAAGAATATTATTTAGATTTGAATTTGTAGAACTATTTACTGCACATCTATTTTCATTATTCATTTTGTGCTTTAAGGTTGATCAATTTATAAGATTTGTCAATAATAATATGAATGTTTATTCTAAATTTGGAAGGCAATGCTACCAAATGGATATACATGCACTTTTCCAAATACATATATAATAGTAGAATGTTTTCTTATTTCTTATCTGGGAGGCAATGCCACCAGATGGATACAAATGAAATTATTTGTTATCTAGAAGGCAATGCTTCCAAGTGGATGTAAATGATTATTTATTATCTAGAAGGAAATGTCGCAGGACTGATGTAAATGATTATTTATTATCTGCAAGGTAATGGTACTAGATGGATGTGATTCCAAATTTGTATATAAATATATGAAAGTAAACTAACTAAATAAATTTCATAGTTATGTGGATTGCACTCAATATTACAATTGCTAACCTTTCATCTAGCACTATACTCTCCCATCTTGTCGTTCAACAGATCTTGGTGATTAGAAAGTGTTATGTAATAAGGGAACCAAGTCTATTTAGTTTGTTGATGTTAAAATTATTTGATACTAGCTATGATGCGATGAAAACAAAATATGGATATGATTGCAATTTTTAAAATAAATAAATGAATGTAAAAAAATAAAAAAATAAACTTAAAATATATCATTATTCTCTCTCATCTTGCCCTTTGAGGGATCTTCATGATTACAATATATTAGGTAATAAGAAAATCAAGTCTCTTTAGTTTGTTAACTTCAAATTTCTTCAATGCCAGCTATGGAGAGACCTAGACAAAATTTAGATTCATCGGTGTCAGCTATGGTGTGATCGAGATTAAATTTTGAATGAGAGGAGCAAAGAAGAGAATATTAAAGACAATATGAGAGAGAGTATCGTAGATGACAACAAGAACAAATGATAGATTTTCAAATAGAAGAACAAAGAAGAAGACACAATGAAGTTGATAGACAAAGATATGCTAGAAGAAGGGCAGTGATAACAGCAGAACAACTGGAAGTTGAAAATAGAGATGATACAAACTTGCAAAGAAATAGACATCAAAGAACATCTGATCAAATCTCTCATTCTAAAACACAAGAAAGACAACAAGTCAATCCCCAACCAAGTGAGAGAAAAAATCATCCATTTGATGGAAATATTGAGTTCAATGTTCAAAATGAAAATTCGACAACATTAGAACGTGTATGAGAAACACCACAACATGGGCATCAATTAGAGATGAATGTAGGTGTTCAAGATAATTTACAAAACATGTCAAACCCAAATGGTTCACTTCAATCTGATTTTAGAAGATTCCAAATGCAGTTTAGGCATCAACTGGACAGATTTAGAACCCCAAACATGTGTTATGTTTGTCAAGAATCTTATCTTGGAATCAAAGTATCTCGGAGCTATGAAAGTCCCATATGCAATAGATGTCACCAAGAGAGAGGGAATCATAGGTTTTCATCTTCAAACAATATGGATCTTGGCCCACAACTAGAGGACCTTGCAAATTGACGAAAGTGGAGGAGATGTTAATTGCACGTGTCAACCCAATATTGCAAGTTATACATGTAATAGGTTGTCAATATAAATACAAGGGACACACTATTAGTTTTCCCCAAAATGTGGAGCATGTTTAAAATGTTTTGCCACATTCAATAGAGAATTTGCCAATTATTATTGTTAGAAGAAGGGATCAACGTGGTACAAATTACCACTTTACAGTCAATAGGGATCATGTGTATAAAGCACTCAAATACAAATTAGAGTATGAAAAATTACTCAAATGTTAGAATAGATCAAAATGCTCTCAATGAGCTGCCAAGAAATTCTGATGAAATTATATTCAACAAATTGAAAACTATGCAGATGGAATTTGACTAATATGTAAATGAAATCACATTTGTGGATCCCGTCATGGAGATTCATGAAGGTAATATAGTTGAGCACATAACATCAACGACTTCGAGACCACCTAATGCACAAAGGGAAATGGAATTAATCCTGATGCAAATCCAACAATATTAATTGATTGGCCAAGTATTGGTGCATCTCCAATCAATGAATATGTCACATTAGGGTTACTTGATATAGAATTTGCAACATTATTTCCTAATGGTGATGTGACTGGTTAGAACTAAGAATGAGGCAAGTGCACCTACATGAATTTGTGAAGCATTTGTTGTGGTATAAAGATCATCGTTTTGGTAAACATCCAAGATTTAGATATTTTATGATGAACATGATAATGAGACACTGTGCACAAAATTCATTTTTAGTGTTTGCAAAAGGTAATTTACAAGACATGCCTATCACCATCAGCGAGTTATGTCAACATATGGACAACATGTCGCAATCTAATTTAGCTAATAGGTTGATGCGGTTTGGAACAACTTTAAGCGGTACCAGATCATACTGGGCTAAATGTCATGCATAATTGACATACATGCTTCACCAAATCAGCACACCTACAAAAGGTGTAAGAATAGAGACCACTAGAGATTCAATTTTTTATGAGGGGATGAGCCATTGCTAGACATAGGTAGAAGATTTCGATCTTTCTTGGAAGAATTTCCTAGGACAACCTTTAGGAAAGCTTTTAGTGAGCTATCTTTCTTTGGAGAGGCATTTGAATCATTGCAAGATTTTTACATGGTTGAGTTTCAATTTTGAACTTCTTTGGAGGTGATTTTGTTTTGGTTCAACGTTACATTTTAATTTTGAATTGGGTTTTGGTTGAATTAGTTTGACATGTTTGAAATTTGGCTTAGTGTGTGTTGCAACTTTTGTTTTTAAATTTTTGGATGTAGTTGTTGATACTGATTTGTTGTTGATACTCCAAAGTTGGTTGAACAAAATGTTGACATTGTGTGATTAGTTGAGTATATTGTGGAAATTGTACCATGGGCTGTGTTGGTTGGACATGTTGGACTATAGGTTGTGTATGTTGGATCATTGGTTGTTGATTCATGATTTGATTGAATAGAGTTTGATTAAATAAGGTTTGACTCAAAATTTGATCGAAGTTCGCAATTGTTGTTCTAAATTATTTCATCATCTCTATTTGTGATATGAGAGTTGGTAAGTCTGATCATTTGAAAAGAGATTTTATGTCAACTTGCTCAATGTTTGGGTTTAGACCTTGAAATTTTTGAAATTTTTTAGATATTTGGGATTTATTCTTTTCATGGGTTTTCACTTTTTGTTCCAACATATTTGTTTCTTGAGCTAGATTCTCCTCTAGTTCTCATATTTGAATGTTTGTTTCATCATAAAAAATTTGATCCAAGTTTTGGGACATGTATAAATTTGGTTGACATGATCATTTGTTCAATTGCGATGACATGGTTTCATAAGAAACTTAGTATCTCATTTCAACAAACATGTCCCTATGCAATGTAACTAATGGAATTGATAAACAAAACATAAAAGGATGGAAATGAAACTTGTATTTTTGGTCTTTTGAGTTTCTAGGAATGATAATGGAATGCAACTAAGTGAAATATTAAAAGATGATCATGCAATCTAGGACAAGAATGCACTCTATGTTTTTGGACTTTTCGAGATTTAGACAAACTTTTGGAATGCAAACCTAAAGACACAACCTTGGGAAATTGAAATGCAGTCTATACCTTAAAAGGACATGAGGAAAAAGCACAAAATGATGATAGGAAAATTGGCAATGTCTCACCTATTACTTGGATACTAAGCTAGGTTTGACAAAATGATGATGACAAAAGGACACTTGTTAGAAAAGGTCAAGACTCCCTAACAACAACTTAGGGTATGATCTAAATATTTGATCTTTCAATTTTGGCAAACCTAATTTTGAGACTAAATGCAAGAAGGCAATGATAATGACAAGACCTAAGGATATGATAGGAATATGATATGGTCTCAAGATATGATATGATCTAAGGATATGATATGAATGAAGGATGTGATTTGGACTAACAATATGATATTACCTAAGACCAAACTAAGGGTTTGAACTTATGCAATGCTAAAACCTAATAAGGATGTATGCAAAGCAATGAGTTGAGGTATGAAAAATGAAACTTAATCCAAACCCTAATTTTATTGTGATAATAATAATGTAATAAAGACTTAGGGAAAATAACTCTAAACCTAAGTGCAAGTGGAGATATATGACCAAGAAATGAACCTAATATGAAAGTAGATGAATGTATGCCTTAAGACCTAAGTTGAACTATGCAAAATCTAACTCTAAGTGACATGAACTTTGAAAATATGATATCCAATGTTTTTACAAGTCGTGTTTATGAAACCCTTTTGAATGTTGGATGAATACTTTGAAATATTTTTGGACCAAGTTTGACTTTGTTTGGATACTTGTTTGAACTTTTAAAAACTGTGTTTGATAAGAAAGGTTGATTATGATTTTGAAGGTTGTTTTATTTGCCAATGCTTATTTGTTATGTTGTTAACGTCCTTTGCTTATGATTCAGTTTTAACAAGCATGGAGGACAGTATGTTTGTTTTCCTTTTGAATGAAAATAAAACATTTAAGCATAATCTTAAGGCTAGCTAGGAAAATACTTGTTGAATCCCCTTTTTCAAAATACCTCATTTAGTTAGATATTTAGAAGCTTGGTAGTACTAGATCCCCTCTACACCACTCGCTTCTCAAGCATACCAAGCTTCAATTTTTTAAGGACCCAAAGATCTTGATAAATTTACTATCTCAAGTTGAAGGGTACATGAAGTTTTTCTTTGGCATGCGCGTATCACAACACATAAGTCAATTTGAAACAATGGTTTCTTTAGTTCAAGCATCCATTTAGGTGGCCATACATGCAATGTTTCACTCTTATAAAAGAGGCCTCCCATCCCTTTCAAGTTCTACGCACCATTGCGGCACTTGAGGAGACAGACGTCGATATGAAACATCGACACTTGTAACCTGTGAGTTTTCTCATAGACACATTTATTTATAGTGGATTGGAATAGCTTGGTTTTAGCTTTGCCACTTGGGTCGTTCCCTCTCACTTGGTCTTATGGGGTACTCGAGAAGAAACCATCTACATAAAAAGTAAAAATGAGTGTTGCTGACACTTTTCGCGTCCACCCAGGACCATGAGGGCTAAGGGGAGAGGATGGTGTGTGTAAACTATGAGACCGCTCCAATGCACAAATGTGCCTAAACATAAAATCATGTTCATTTTATTGCCCAAATTAAAATGTTTTCAAACTAGTAAAATGAAAACAATTTGTTTCAAATGTTATATCATTGACAATGTTCTACATTAGATTGTGTTAGTAGTTTATGCTTTTAGGACTTCTCACAATGTTTGTCAAGTTTTTGCACAAAATATCAGTAACACAAAGAATCTAAGCCCTGGAAGTGAAGTGAAATTGACATGCTTGAAGGATAAAATGAACAATTATACCTCAAGTTCTTCCTCTACACAAGCACATAACAGTTTGACATAGGCATAGAATAGATTGACACAGGTGCATAATAGACTGACACAAGCACAAAACTGAGAAACACAAGCATGCGATATAGCAACACAGGTATAGGTTTGCAGTGCCTATGCAAAAAAAAGAAATTTGATCAAACAAAGAGTGAATTCTATAAAATTGAATCCACACCAAGCATGAAAACCCTAATTTTGATGAAATTTTGACCTATTTGACCTCAAAAACCACTATAATTGCAAAATCACTCAATTTTCAACACTCTTAAGTAAATTATTTCTTATTGAAACAATTCCAATCCTTAAATAAAGAAAATAAAAACATTGAGACCTTCCAAAGTAAAATGTAGAAGTTGTAACTTAGAAACCCTAATTAGGCTAATGTGAAGATTTGTTGTTCATTTACCATCCTATTTAGCCTATATGCGTTAGATTAACCTTAACCAATCCTAATTAGACTAATTGTGATCAAATTGAAACCAATTTGCAGAGTTTGAGTTCATTTTGAGGCGCAAATTAAGGTGTTTTTGATCTTTTTAACCAATTTGCATAAACAAAGAGATGTGAAAAGTTGTTCATTTACCCAAACCTAATTAGGACTACGTGAATTCATTTTAAGACAGTCTTATCATTTTACAATCCTACTCTAAACCTGTAAGGATCAAAAATCAATATAATTTGAAAAATAGGCAACTAAGAGCAAATGCCCTAGAATGCTACATAGGCGCAGGTCTAGGCAACATAAGCACTGTTTGTCGCAACATAGCACAACTTGTTGCAACACAGGTGCAACTTGTTGCAACACAAGAAAAAATTTTCTCAACAGAGGTATAATTCTCCTCAAAATTGGTGCAATTTGCATCAACATAGGCACAGGAGGTCTTGATCACCCCTGAAAAGGCCTTTTTCCTGCAAATTTGGCCTGTAATCACATTAAAAACACTCAAAAGAAAGACAATTAGTCATGTTCACATCAAGTTCACCAAAAAATGTAACTAGGAAATTGGGAATAAGCATCAAAATCATTAGAATTAGGTAACCACAAAACCTAACAAGCTTATGAAATCAAATCATAGTAAAATCAATAAAGGAAATGAAGATGAAACTAAAAAGGAAACACAAACTAAATTGCAGGAATCTCCCTCATAGATCCTCTATTGGCATTCATTCTCCTTCAAATGGATGCATGTGCATCTCACCTACAAGATGCAATTGATTTGAAAGAAATTGAATAGAAAAATGAGATGAAATTAACAGCATAAGGGTACTCAAATTGTGGTTAGCTTTGATTAAGGGGGAAAATTGGTTTTATAGGGACCAAAAACCTAGAGTTTATGAAACAAAAGAAATCAAATACAACCCGGACCCAAATGCCAAAAAGATGCAAAACACTTGAATTGTGATTAGTTATGATCAAAGAAAAGAACTCAATTTATAAAACAAGGATCTCCAAAATTAATGAGCCATTGAAAAGAGAAAAAAAATTGAAAATTGGTATGATTATGACATGATTGAATGACAAATTTCATGACAAGTTGAGATTGTTGGGAGATTGTTGGATATTGGCTGATATGTTATCATTGATGTGAACATATGTGAAGTCAATGTGTTGTTGTATTGCAGGTTGATTGGTTGACTTGGTTGAGCTTGTTTATTGTAGATGAGTTGATGCGATTTAATGGGTTATGAGATAAGTATCTATAGTTTATTTAACATAAGTTTCACAAGTCCACATTATGATCTTATTGAGTTGTGTGATCTGGTATTAAGGTTGGTTATTTAGTTGTTCAGTATTGGCATTTTTGGTAAATCCGTATGCAATGCTCCAAAATTGTAATATCTTTGGTTGTGGATGTGTTGGATGTACTTTGGACATTGGTGTGTATCCTCATTTGGTATGTTTCATGATTTGGTGATCCATATGCTAATCTTTCAGTTAGTTCTGTGTATGTTCTTGAGCTCCAGTTGTGAGGTGATGATGATTCTTGTGATGCAAGATGTTGCAGTTGTTGTGGTGCAATTCACCTTGCCTGTGGATGTTTCTAGATCGTGTGTTATGCATATTGATGGTTTGCATTGATCCTTGTGTGTGTTATTGAATATTTTCTTGATCCATTGATATTCCTCATCTTAAGCAATGTCTTTGGAGTTGTAGCATGTTGCGAATGATTGAGGCATAATTATTGGGTGCATTTCTTATTTATGGTGGTTGTTTAGGTCCAAACTATGTCTTAGCTGACATTGTTTTGGTCTCCATGCATTATTATGGTTTATGTGATTATATATTATAATATGTAACATTTGGTGAGCCAACGTACATTGCTATGTTGATGATGTGTATAAATAATCATTGTAATCATTGTGAGACCTGTATCTACATTGTATGGCTATGTGCAAATATTTTATCTATCATTTAGTAGCTAGGAAAGTATCCAAAGTTGAGAGAATTTGTTGCAAAGTATATTTGTTAGTGAGCTTAATTGGAACTATACTCGGGCATGTGAAGATGCTATTTTATCAGTTCATGATTCTCCAGAATGATGTCCAAATGTTTTTGTAAGCTAGTGTGACTTCTTGTAAGGTAGTGAACCTTCCCTAAAGTTTGTAACCTTTCTATGTTTCTTATTTTGAGCAGTGATCTCTAGACAATGTGTTTGAATGCATGTGCATTCCCCATCATAATATTTCACTTGCTCTTAATTGGATATTATCTGATTGTGGGTGTGTTCCCACCGTGGTTTTTCCCATGATCGGGTTTTCCACATCAAAAATATTGGTGTTATATGTGTTATTGACGTGGTGTTGTTTTATGTTTTAACTGCTCATTATCAGATTTGTATTATGGTTTTAGTTGCAATATGGTTTTGAATTTCTAGAGAAAACTGATTCACCCCCGCTTAGTTTGTTGCTTGTTACCAACAATTGGTATCCGAGTTAGATCCTCTAGAAGAAGCTTGACTAATTGAGGAGATCTAGGATGGAAACCCTTTCTTTTAAGAAGGATAGTCTGAGTTTTGATGGAATGAATTATACTCTCTATAAAATTTGGATGCAAGTTCATTTGAGATGCATAGGAGAAGAGTATTGGAAGATCACTAAGAATGTCTATAATGTTCCTTAGAATGATCCTTCTACTCTAGATGAGTGAAAGGAAGCAGAATATAATATTAGTGTTGGCCATTTGGAGGAATTGATTATGTGTTGCATTGTTGTTTTGTCATTAATGGCAACACCAACTATTTTGGTTGCTTTACCAACACCCCTCTAGTCCCAGTAGGTTGTTTGGTTTCTGGCTGGATTAGATCCGGTATGATCCGGTATGCTTCGGTATGTTTGGGTTATGGAATTGGCTTATTCATACTACTCATATTCATGTTCATTCAGTTGGTCTTGTTCTGGTGATCAGATGCTATCTTGTATGCTAGTAAGCTTGGTTTGTTGTTCCGGTGAGGGTTTCACTAGTAGAGCTTTGAGCTATGTTAAATATCTTTGATGATATACATAAGTGGTGTTGGTGTGGCTTCTAGTGGAGATTCAGGATGTTGACAATGATCATGTTTGAGACTTGGTTGGTTGGGATCATTTCCTTAGCGTGTATGGACCTAAATTGGCTCCTGGTTTATCTAGGTTATGGACCGACATTATGTAACATGTGGATTGGACTTCTCAATGCCTTTTTAGGATGTATTATGGGCTGGATATTATTCATTTGGTCTCAAGCCGACATGTTTTGTAACTATGTAATTGATTTATTGTCTAGTGGCTGACCTTATTCTTTGTGGTCAAGGGTTTGTATATATATGATGTAACATGTCATTGTAGATCATATGGGAGAGATGTGTGAGGATGTTTATGAGTGAATAATGTAATAATCATTCAGGCAAAGGATTTGATCGATCATTGGTGATTGAGCTGGGTTTATGTAAGAGGAATTAGTCCTCCGGTATTGAGCTTAACTGAAATTGTACTCAGGCATAGGAGATGCTATTTTTGTAGTTCATTCTTTCTTTTGGATTGTAGTCTAGATTTCTATTTAGTTAGTGAGACTCCTTTTGTGATGAGAAGTGCGCTCTAGGTTGTTGGCCTTCCTGCAAGTGCAGGCCCCTCAATTCTAATTCACATACTTACTGCAAAAGTATTATCTTACTATGGGTAGACTTCCTACCATGGTTTTTCCCTTTATAAGGTTTTCCACTTACAAATATTGGTGTCATGTGGACGATATTTATTCTCTGATTGTTGTTTATGATTAATTGGTTTATCTGCTATTTCAGTAATTGGTTTAAGCATTCCAGTATTGATCTTTTAAGTTCCAATATTAAAGTTTTACTTTCTAAATGTTCTGGTAATCTAAGACAACTAATTCAACCCCCCCCCCCTCTTAGTTGTCTTCCGGTTATTTGAACTGTCTAACATACACAACTCTGATATCCTTCAACATTTGCTTCATTCAAACTACATGAGTCCAATTACTAGCACCAACAACGTCTTCAGCTTTAGAAGTAGATAAAGAAACATAATCTTTCTTCTTACTCACCCATAAAATCAACTTATTTCCAAAAAAGAATGCACCACTAGAGGTACTCTTTTGGTCATCAACATCACCTACCCAATCAACATCAATATAAGCACATAACATGAAATCATCATTCTTTGGATACTATAAACCAGAATCCATTGTCCCTTTCAAGTACCTGAAAATCCTCTTTAAAATAGTAACATGACTTTCTTTTGGATCACCTTGATATCTAGCAACTTTATGCACACAACATGCATAATATCTGGTCTAGTCTAAGTCAAATATATTAGTCCACCGTCCATAGATCTGTACAAAGTTTGATTAGCCTTCAGAGATTCATCATTCTTAGATAGTTTGCAACTAGTCACCATAGGATTTCCAACCAGCTTAGAATCATCTAACCCAAACTTCTTCAACAATTCCTTCACATACTTAGCTTGAGATATGAAAATACCTATACCAGCCTATGCAATCTACAAACCTAAGAAGAACTTCATTTCTCCTATCATAGACATCTCAAATTGTTTTTGCATATCACCAAGAAAATTCAAACTTAAATCATTATCTCCTCCAAAAATAATCTCATCAACAAAAACTTCAACAATCAAAAAAATCATTTTCAATCTTGAAGTATAAATTTCTATTAGTAGTACCTTTACTAAATCCCAATTTCATCAAGTGCTTATCCAATCTAGCATACCAAGCTCTAGGGGCTTGTTTCAGTCCATAAAGTTCTTTTTAAGTTTGCATACCATGTCTCCTTCATCTAATAATGAAAATCCATTAGGTTTCTCAATGTAGACTTCCTCCTCAAGATCACCATTCAAAAAGGTTGACTTAACATCCATCCGATATACATTGAAATCCTTATAAGAAGCATATGCAAGAAATAATCTAACAACTTCAAGTCTAGCTATTGAAGAAAAATTCTCCTCATAGTCAATTCCTTCCATTTGTGAACATCCTTTACATACCAACCTTGCTTTATTTTTTACAACTTCACCACCTTCATTTAATTTATTCCTAAATACCCATTTAGTACCAATAACATTCTTGTCTTTAAGTCTAGGCACAAGTTCCCATGTATTGTTCTTTTCAATCTAATTCAACTCCTCTTTCACAGCCTTTATCCAATTCTCATCTTTACAAGCTTCAACAACATATTTTGGTTCAATCTTAGAAATCAAACATACCTCTTCTGTAGCAAGTCTTCTCCTATTCATCACACCTCTATTTCTATCACCAATTCTCCAATTCTCAGAATGATTCAATATTACATACCTTGGAGTCCTCTGATTATTGTTATTTTTAGGTTCCTGTACTTCTTCACTGGCAACAACAATATCTGGAATAACTCTCTATCGAATCATTCTGTTTTAAAATTCCAATCTGATTAGGCTTTTAAATGAAATCTTGATCATCAACTTCATATCCACATGCTCCAACTTCATTTCCATGGTTCTCATCAACATTCACATTTTCACTTTCCACTATCTTTATCAGTCTCTTATTATAACACTAGTAGGATTTGCTCTTTGTATAATATCCTAAGAAGATTCCTTCATCATATATTGCATAAAATTTTCCTATATCCTCATCTCTCTTGATATAACATTTACTTCCAGAGATTCTAAAATATCTCATACTAGGAACATGACCAAGCCATATCTCATAAGGAATCTTACCAGAATCACATTTTATATGCACTCAGTTGAATGTGTATACAACAGTGCTAACAAATTCTCTCCAATAGATTTTTGGAACATTCCCTTCAATCAACATAGTCCTTGCAGCATCCAAGATAGTTCAGTTCATTCTTTCAACAATTCCATTCTACTAAGGCGTTCTAGGAGTAGATAATTGTCTTTTAATTCATGCTTCTCACATAATTAATCAAACTCACTGAATGTGAATTCTCCTACTCTTTTAGATCTTAAACACTTTAGCTTCAATCCTATCTCTGTCTCCTTTAGCTTTGAATATCTTGAATTTCTCCAATGCTTCTGATACCTCCCTTAAAAAGGTAACCTGCATCATCCTAGAAAATTCATCAATTAGAAACATGAAATATATGTTACCCTACACACTTCTCACTCTTGTAGGTCCACACAAGTCAGTATGCACAAGATCTAACAATCTATTAGATGTATATTGCTTACTTTTTAATGACATTCTTGTTCACTTTCCCATTTGACATTCCTTGCATACTGGAGTAGTAGGCTTAACAATTTTAGGCAAGTCTCTAATAGCTTGAGTATAACTAATCTTAATCATGCAATCAAAGTTAACATGGTGCATTCTCCTATGCCACAACCAACTCTCATAAATATGAGAAATCAAACAACTTTTCTCACCAGCATTCAAATGAGAGATGTTACCTTTTGTCTTAATTCCTGATGCAATCTCTATACCGAAGGCATTTAGGATCTTGCATTTACCATTCTTGAATTGCAAATCACATCCCTTATCAACCATTTTTCCAACACTTAAAAAATTATGCTTCAAACCTTCAACATCCAAGACATCATCAATATTATGCTTACCATGAAAGGAAATAGAACCTCTACCACAAATCATACAAGCTTTGTTATCTCCAAATCTCACTATGCCACCATCATACTTCTCTATATTCACAAATTTTCTTTTATCACTTGTCATATGATATGAACAAACATTGTCAATCACCAATTCATCTTTCTCTTCAACCTTAGCAACCAAAGCTTTCTCCTCAACAATGCAGCTTGTGGAATCAAAAAGTACCAGATTATCTTCTTTAATAGCAATGAACACAATTTCATCTTCTAAATTCCAATTCTCAGATTCTTCATCTATCACACCTTCATCAACAGCATAATAAAAGTTCTTCTGATATTTATATTTCCAATTAGGCTTGTGGGCTTATCATACTTCTCATGCTTCTCATATCTATCATTCTTATCAAATTTACCATGCTTGTCATAATTAGACTTTCTCTCAGGACACCTAGAAGGAAAATTTCCTATCTTATTAAAAGAGAAACATTTTAAAGGAAATTTTTCATCATACTTACCAGCTTCCTTAGGTAATCTCCTAGCAATCAATGTTTCAAGCTCTTCTAATTCTCTTTCTTGTTCTTCCATCTCTCTTCTTTCTCTTTCATATCTAGAAATCGTACATGAACTCTCTCCTAGATCATACTTTTGTTTCCCATATATAGATGCTTATTAATGCAATCTCATACTTTCCATGTGATTCTCCAAATTTTCTCAATTTAAATACAACAAACTTTTTAACCAGCATGTCTCTAGTCATAGTAGTCACACTTTGGATTTCATCAATAGAAAGTACTTGTGTTTATAAACAGGAGGCAATGATCTAAATACCTTAGCAACAATCTCATCTTTCTGAAGGTTTCGACCAACACATCTGATACCTAGGACAGACTCATTCACCATAGCCATAAAGGATGATATGTTCTCATCTTCTCCCATTTTTCAGCATCTCATACTTCCATTTCAAAATATTCAATTTAGGAACTTTGACATGTTTATCTCCTTCATTCAAGGTCTCAAACTTCTCCCAGATCTCATGTGCAGTGTCAAGTCCCATTATATTAGTGGTGTAGGGGCATCTAGCCATGGAGATGTTTCATTAAGAAAAACCAAATTTTTCTTTAATTTTAATGTTGCATTAATGATTTTAAGGTCACAAAAGACCATTTATATCAAAACAATTCATGTTGTAAGCCCTGATGGTCCATTTTGTATCAAGAGACCTAATAGGTTCTAATAAGGTCAATTGTGGTCAAAGTGTGAAGAACATCCAAAAAGGATTGAAATTTTTTAATTTAGAAAATTTAATCCATTATAACATGTTAGGGGTGCCCATGAAGGGTAGGGTGAAGTGTAGTGGTAATTTGTCAAAAATTGTAAAAATTGCAAAGTTGCAACATTGCCAAAAAGTGCAACAAAAGTGTAATAATGCAATCCGTTGGTCATGAGGTGGTTAGAGTAGTTAGGAGGAGTTGGAAATGGTTTATAAAAGCATGTTTGGTCAAGATCAAGGGGATTGAGAAATTTGGAGGGGATTTGACAAAGATTATCCATCAAACCCTCAAACTGTCATAAGGTTTTAAGGAATTCATGACTGTCATAGATCCATGGAGGATCACATTTGGTGTAATCTTGATATGTATATATTTTTGAATGATATATTAATGAAATATATTTGATATTAATCCTTTCTTATGCATTTTTGTGGAGTATTTGGCAAGATATGTTTGTTTTTACAAAAAATGTCAAAACCCTACCAAGGGTTACTCGTTTTGGAAAAAATTTCATAACTTTTGATTTAACCATTGGATCTGGCTATAAATTTGAGAAATTTTCTATAACTACAAAATATAAAGTCTTCATGGAGAAATTGGCTTCATGATTAGAATTTAAAAACTTATTAATGACTGTTTGTTACAGTTCATGGTGAAAAGCAGACTAGTGAAGGTAGCATCAGTCATGTTGCAGCATTTGGTATGACCACATGAGGAATTATAATTAAGAAACGATATATGTGTTGGAAAGATCTCTGAATCTTCTTTATATTTCTTTTTGCTAACTTAATTTGGTTAACAATTGAAGAATTTGTGTTTGTTTTTGTGAAAATTGCTTTCAAAGGATGAAACCCAGAACTAGGGTATTCCATGACAATAAAGAATTTGTTCTCTCATGTTATGGTAAATTTTATGATATAAAATCTTTCATGAAGGTCTGTAGAGATGGAATCTAACCTTTAAAGGTGGTGTGGGTTTGATTGGTGGTGTATGGTGGAAGTACTTCATAGACAGTCCTTATGTAAAGATTATGTTGTGATTCCCATGTAAAATGGATGAATATCATTTGTATTGTCACTTAATGATCAGATTTTGAGTTTTGGAGTTGAGAAGAGTGGTTGATATTTTTATATTAATCTTGATTCAATTTTAAGGTATTGTATTATTTTTGGGTCAGTAATACCCTTGAAAGTTTTATGGTTTGTGATAGATGCTCTGCATCAAATTGGTATTATGGTGCAGGGGCACCTAGCCATGGAGATGTATCATGAAGAAAAACCACATTTTTATTTATTATTAATGTTGCATTAATGATTGTAAGGTCACAAAAGACATGTGTATCAAAAAAATTCATGTTGTAAGGCTTGATGAGCCATTTTGTATGAATGGACCTAATAGGTCCTGATAGGGTCAACCGTGGTCAAAGTGTGAAGAACATCCAAAAAGGTTTGAAATTTTTTAATTAGAAAATTTAATCCATTATATCATGTCAAGGGTGTTGATGAAGGCTAGGGTGAAGTGTAGTGGTAATATGTCAAAAATTGTAAAAGTTGCAAAGTTGCAACATTGCCAAAAAGTGCAACAAAAGTGTAAGAATGAAATCCATTGGTCATGAGGTGGTTAGATTAGTTAGGAGGAGATGGAAATGGTTTATAAAACCATGTTTGGTTGAGATCAAGAGGGTTGAGCAGTTTGGAGGGGATTTGACAAAGATTATCCATCAAACCCTCAAATTGTCATAAGGTTTATAGGAATCTGTGACTGTCATAAATCCATGGAGGATCACATTTGGTGTAATTTTGATATGTATATTTTTTTTAATGATATATTAATGAAATATATTTCAGATGAATCCTTTCTTATGCATTTTTGTGGAGTATTTGGCAAGATATGTTTGTTTTTATAAAAATTGTCAAAACATTGCCAAGGGTTACTCGTTTTGGAAAAATCCTCATAAATTTTGATTTAATTGTTGGATCTAGCTATAAATTTGAGAAACATTCTATAACTAGGCAATCTAAAGTATGACTAGAGAGAGTGGATTCATGATCAGTATTTCAAAAGTTATTAATGACTATTTGTTACAACTCATGGTGAAAAGCAGACTGGTGAAGGCAACATTGGTCATGTTGCAACATTTGGTATGGCCACATGAGGAATCATAATGAAGAAAGGATATATGTGTTTGAAAGGTCTCTAAATCCTCCTTCTAGTGCTTTTTGTCTGCTGTAATTTGGTTAAGAATTAAAGAATTTGTGATTGTTTTTCTGAAAACTATTTTTAAAGGATGAAACCCTAAACTAGGGTATTCCATGGTAATGAAGAATTTGTTATCTCATGTTGTGGTGAATGTTATAATCAAAAATTTGAATGAAGGTCTATAGGGATGGAATCTAACCTTTGAAAGTGGTTTAGGGTTCATTGGTGGCGTATTGTGGGAGTAATTGATATACAATCCTTGTGTAAAGATTATGTTGTGATTGCCTTGTAGAATGGATGAATATCATTTTTACTGTCACTTAATGATAAGATTGTGAGTTTTTGATTTTAGAAGAGTGGTTGATATTGTTATATGCATCTTGATTCATGTTTAAGGTCTTGTATTAGTTTTGGGTCAGTAATACCCTTGAAGGTTTTATGGTTTGTGATAGAATCTCTACATCAATTAGTCATCTCTGAATCAGTTAGGGCACTCATCAATGCTTATTTAGCTCTTATTTTATGTTCAACATCCTTGATCTTAGTGGCAATAACCGGTCCATTCTCAAGAATAGTATAGGAATTCTTTGTAATCTTCCAATAGTCTTCTCCAAGATATTTTAAGTGAACCTCCATCTGGTCCTTCCATATAGTATAATTACTTCCATCAAATATCAAACTCTCCTTCTTGAACACATAAGTTGTCATCCTGGATCTCCTCAAGTGGCCAATCTTCTTCCAGATGATCTAGCTCCAATACCAATTGCTGGCAACAACAATGAAGGAAAACTGAGAGGGGGGGTGAATTAGTTTTAACCGGATTAAATATTTCAAGCTCAACTTCAAATGTGATCAACTGCAGAAACAATAATGATAAACACAATAACAACAAAACACACAACACCAACATTTTGATGTAGAAAACCCAGTTAAGGGAAAAACCATGGTTGGAACCTACCCACAATAAGATGATATTATGCAGTAGTATGTGAAAACATTACAATGGGGAATGCACATACATTCAGGCACATGACCTAGAGCTCACTTCTCAAAACAACAAAGGGCTACTACCCAAGGAAGACTCACTACCATATAAAGATCAGACAACAATCTGGATATACATGACCTCAAATAATAGCATCTTCTAATGCCTGATGGCAGTTTTGATTAAGCACACTTGTCTTCTCTGCAACGCTCATTTCTCATTACTCCACACCAAAAGATGATTTCGTTTGTTCACACATATACAACTCTTTGATATGTAGCCACTACTCACACACCCAAATTACATTAATATCACACCTATATATATAAATCATTAACCTTGACAGCAAGGTCGGCTCAACCCAATTAGACCTAATTATAAAATTACATCACACAATACAAATATCAACCACCGAACCAATATTATGTCATAGATGGCATAGTATGGACCTAAATCAAATTTTCAAACATGCAACACCATCGAAAAGCTTGCCAAGGTTAACCACAACATGCTACACCACCAAATAAGTCACATAACATGAACAACATCACCAGATCGCCAAAATCACCAATATCAAGAAAAATGATTAATGTTGGGCACCCAAAAAAATAGGACACAATCAAGAAACACCAGCAAGCACATTAGAATCATCCACAATAGCTCCACCAACGCCACTTTGTCAAGTCTTCATCAATCAACATTTGACTCTCAAGAACACTCAACATCAACAACTGCCATGGGCAAAGATAACCCACGGAGCACCAAATCACAAACCATCTGAATCGAAGATACACATGAATATCTCAAACATTCTCCCAAATTTGTAACTCAATATTGGATCACACTGGAGCACAACGAATCAAATACCAAACTCTACAAACCACTGAACAGAAGAACCAAACTACAAACAAGATCAACTGAAATGATCAAATAGACTTCCAGATCACTGAAACCAATAAAGAATGAAGTATTTCTAGTTGATTTAGCATCCCAAACAAATAAACCAACCAGATCAACTCTCCATAATCACTCAAATACCAGAACATAATGACAACAACATATCCTAGTAGCATCAATATCCAACATAAAGAATGCAGAAGAATGACAAGATGTCTACAAATGATAAAGATCGAATGTGTGACATAGAAGAAAGAGTTAGAAAGAACAAAAAACTCTAAAATAAAGTCATGCTAACATATTAAAGTATGACACTGCAAGCATTGACCACTTTTAGATGCCTGCATAAATATTTGCGAATGCTTGAGTATTTGCATTTGTAGGTCTCCCCTATTGTTTTAATTTATTAATTTTATTATCCTCACCATATTTAATCATGTATTCTTTAATATCCAAAATCAATATTTATATCTTCTTGTTTCTTTATAAAAAAATACAAGAAACTGTAATTTAAATTATTGGAGTGGATATAATTAACAAATTTCTTCAGTGTTACACAATATTTTTGCAATAGGCGTAAATCCGATAACTATATTAAATATAAAAGTTAATCTTGTCCAATTATTTATAATTAAATTATATGATGATAACTCATTTACAAAGAATATTTTTAGAAGGTTTATTAACTGTAAGAAAATAACTCATTTTGCATATTCTATGCATTTCCTAACGTATAATCTAGTTTGTTTATTTACATGCACATTATGAACAATTAGAAAATTACATAAGACATTGTCTTTGTAAGAGTAATTACTTAGTGGAAAGTAGATGGATGTAATTTGCATGCTATTGAGCACAATAAAGTTTGAGAGAACCTATTATTTAACATAATTCCATTTATACTTTCTTCAAGAATTTCAATTTGGTAAAAACTCATGTTTCATTTATATGAAGGATTTCTACACAACTAATCATCATTTTACATAGTTCAATACAGTTTTACAAATTTGGTCACTTAGGGGACCTGCGAAGGGGGAAAAGTATTGCTCTTCATTACAAAATGAAACTTCCAACCAATACAAAATGAAATATTCATTAAGTTGCCATCTTCAAGTACTTGCATAATTTCTATTTGTGACATATCAAGGAAAAGAATAGACAAAGACTTGTTGTCCACCCTACCAAACTGGCATCATGAAGACACGTGGGCTCGAGCCAAACCCTTGAACAAGAAGATTTCACTACTTAATCATTATGATCAATAGTATTATTTCAATTCATAAACCAGTTTCTCATGACATTACTTAAACATTATCACCCTCTTATCCTTCTTACAACACATAAAACATTGAACAAAATAAATTAAATACATCTAAACATATGCGAGGAAGAGTGAACTTATCTCTCTACAATCTCCTCGTGTTGATCTCCACCTCCATGCTCCTCTTTCAACTATAAAAATATCCAAAATGAGAAGTGGCAAACCACCCATTCTCCCTTCACAAATCCAATATAAGAAAGATTAACTTGGAATACAAGGATGGAGAGGTGACACTTGTCATCTTCCCATTCTCCCCTTCATGAGGTTTTTTCCTCATTTAACAAAGAAGAACTATTAAGACACCCCATTCCCCAATTCTTCTCTCATAAATGAGGTATGGGGGTGGGGTTAGTACCCTCAACTCATGTATCCTCCAAATTCGTTGCTTATCTTAATGAGGACTTTTGGGGAGTGATATCAGGTCATAAATCCAAGTTATTACATGTTCAATAGGCTCCCACATCAATGGTATAGACCCTAGGGGTCTATTTTTGTAATTTAAATATGAAAATTCACTCCAAAAAGCAAATTAAAGACCCATAGCGATAAACCTTATAAACACATATATATCCAATAATAAAACCTCATTTCCTTCTATGCAAAAAATGGTTAAACTTATAACTTCTCATAAAGAAGATGGATTTGGAATAGGTGTTTCTCCCTTCTCCCGTAGTCCTCATTACCATTCTACCCATAGTCAACACATTCACAAGCATAGTTAGACCACAATAATAAGTCATACTATTTGCTATCAACTTTTAATCAAGTTTACTAGGTAGTACCAAGCATACTGCTATAAAATCATCTGATTTATGATTTCCCAATCTATCTAACCATCTATTGAAAGAAACAATGTAATACTTCAAGATTGTATGAACTATATGTAAGGTGGGGAGTTACACTTTCTAGATGATCCCTCGCACTATTGCCACCCTCTTCCTACACAAATTGAGTTTTTAGGGCTGACCGGCTGGTACAGTAGGAGCTTGTTTAGTTTGGTTAGCACGACAAGGTCCATAAGTATTTTGACTCATATTGAGAGCACTTGCTCAACCAGTTCTGGACACAAAACAAAACCTTTCAAATTTTCAACGGATGCCAAGTACGAGGAGGTTTTTCTTCCTTATATAGGCTTACTAAGCGAGTATATAGTCGAAAACTAAAGACCCGAAACATTTATCAGTACCGGAGCATCAGATTATAGATCCATTTGCTACTACCAGAGCATCAGGATATAGACCCACTTCCCACTACCAGAGCATCGGAATATAGGAAGAGCTCATTTGTCAGTACCAGAGCATCAGAGTATAGACCCATTTGCCACTACCATTATTGTACTTAGATGTCAACAATCTACTTTTATTTTTATAACTTACTTCATTATTGTTAAAGACACAAAAGCAACTTATCTCTACTTTCCTTGTCCTCCTCTCCTGTGAGATACGAGAACGTAGGAAGATTTAAACACAGAGGTAACAAAAGAAAGCACAATACTATTCGCCTTGCAAAGATATTACAAAGCTTTAGACTATGAGCTCAACACTCAGCACGTACTTAGAGTTTTGTTTACGCGGACTTTACCGCTCAGTCTTCATTTACATACTCACAGGGTTGTTCGAGGAGTATAGCATGAACTGCTGATTGTTCTTCGCTGAGGTTGAGTGGTTCTGATTGTTCTCGAATTTGGGTGACATGGAAACTTGATCAGGTGGTATGATAGGAGGTGGTTCACAGGGCTGACCGGCTGGTATGGTAGGAGCTTGTTTAGTTCGGCCAGCACCACAAGGTCCATAAGTATTTTGACTCATATTGAGAGCACTTGCTCAACCAGTTCTAGACACAAATAAAAGCCTTTTCAATTAACAACGGATGCCAAGTACAAGTAGTTTGTTTTCCTTATATAGGCTTACAAAGCGTGTATTTAGTTCAAAGCTAAAAACCCAAAACATTTACCAGTACCAGAGCATCAGAATATAGCCCCATTTGTCAGTCCCATAGCATCAGAATATAGCCCCATTTGCCACTAACAGAGCATCAGAATATAGACCCACTTGACAGTCATAAAGCCGAAAGAACTATGGCATGACGTCAGTGTCTATCTAGAAGGAATCAGGATTATGCCACCTCTATCTGCAATCATTATATCAGCTATCAATGATTACTATAGTAAGCCTATTCTGGCAACGTAGAACATAGAGATTCTAAGTTCCTGTCCGAATGAGGGAAGAATAGGACATGGATTACATAGAATGTAGGTGGATTAATAATTACAATTACAAGAGAGGTAATACATAAGTTCTTATCAATAGTATGGTTATTTTAGAATAGAAAATAAAAAAATATTTAGAATGATGCTATATAAAAATCATTTGTTCACATAAAAAAATCTAGAGTATTATTACTAATAAAATAATTTTTGAAACATATTTGTCAATTGAAAATATGATCATATCGATATTTTAAAAGAAAACTTAAAGATAATTAAGAATATTTTCAAAGAGCTAAATGTTGGAAAAATAATTAATATAATTTTTTTAATAATAAAGTAGATGATTTCAAATTAAATTATATGATTAATATTAAAAAATTTAATTAAATTTTTTAAAGATTTTATTATACTAAATTGAAATATAATATAATAATATTATTTTCTTTTAACTAGAAAAGATAAATCTAATACAAAAGAGAATAAGAAAAACAAGAAAATTAATTAAATTTCATTCAATAATATTTGAATTAATATAATTATTTAAACACATTTATGTAAAAATATATTTATAGAACTATTTTATTTACTTATATTAAAATTTATTTAAATATTTTTTGAAACTATTTGATTAAATGCATTATATATTTAAATTAATTTTATTTTATTTATTTTTTAAATAATTTTTAATGCATATGCATGATTATTTTTTGTTTGTTATATGTATGATTAATCTTTTTTTGACATCTATTAACTAGTTTTAAAAATGACACTAAATTTCAACATAAAGAAATAAATTAATTTTAAAATTTAATTTTTATTTATTTAATATATTAAGGGGCGTGCACTAGTAGTGCTTATAGCTAACTTTATTGAACCACACATCCTAAATGATGGATCATATTTTAAAGAATTTTTTTTTATATTTGGGATCGGTTATGAGCACAAGGATCAGTAATGACTCATGTTGTGGGATTAGTTATGTGCACAACCTTGGGTCAAAAAGTGTACATTTTAAGTGTCATCCAATACTTACTTAAAGATGTTACAATAATTGTCCACTGAAAATTATCAATACTTGCGGACAAATGTCCTAGTAGTTGTGCACAAATTTCCTAGTAGTGGTGCATAAATGGGCCAATTATGGACAAAAAAAGATAAAAAGTGATTAGTTATCGGTACACATTAAACTGATTAATGAGATTTTCATTGTCATTTTTTTGGCTCCTTTAAAATTAGTAATTGGAGGTTTGAGTGCACAAGGAGAGTATCACTATTGAAACATGGTCCACTAATGATACTTTTACCCTAGTTTGATTTTTATTTTATTTTTAATAATAAATAATATTTTACCTTTGTCAAGTGATCTTGAAATTGTATTTGTGAAATTTAATTCAAATGATTCAATCAAAAATATTTTACTACTATGTGTGGTAGAGATTATAAGGATTTGTGAGAAGAGGACAAAAGGCACATGGCAAGAGTGAGAGTAGTGGATGTGTGGCATGATGCAGGTCGTAACATTGAAATAAATGTATGCATAATAAATAAGTAAATGTAAATTGTGTATTATATGGTTGTAACTTAACAAAGAAATAGATGATATATAAATTAAATATATTTTTGAAAGAAAAAAAAGTTTTTTTTACTTACTATTTGCAATATGAACCATTAAAAGAACATTAAAATGTTATTTTTATAATTAAATAAATTAAAAAATAAATATAATAATTGTAAAGATGTCAATCTAGGATCTAACCCTAAATTACTCTTTATTCATAAATAAACTTAAATTTCAATCTCTAAGCATATTTTATACAACATATAAGCAAACATTGAAAATGGATATAAATTACATTCATAGATATGTCATAATAATGCAAATGAATAATACAATATCCAATACTAAGAAGTTCTTATTTCCTACTTAGGCTTCCAAATTGCCTTAAGAATATACAAGAAGATGCATCTGTCGATCTTTAGTCTGAGTCGCTTCCTTCTTTCTTTTGAACGTAGACAAGAACAAGAATCAGGCCCTTTTTCTGCCCAACCTTGAAGCTTACACTTCCCTGGAATTCTTGGTCAATCAAGAATACCCGACCCTACATGAATTGGTTTAACCAAAGAATTCGAAAGCAAGAGGGTATCTGGTGCATGCCTAGATAATATATGCATTTTCATTTTTCCTACTTCATTCTAAGAAACAAGCATTCGCTATCATACTAGGATGTGGTAGAGAGCACAAATAAGGAATTTCCATCATTTTCTACAGATAATTCAAACAATAACTCGGCCGAGTATATACCATGCACAACAAAATAATAGTTGGAAAAAGCAACTGTTGTCCCTAAAACATCCACATTCGGCACCTGTCCTGAAAGGTAAATTTTCTAACTCAAGCTTAACTCTAGCTTGATTCCCTCAAACACAAATTCCATTGAGAATACAATATTTCTTTTAAAACAAAAATAGAGATATCATTTTTCCTTCCTAATCATTACTTGTCTAATATATATCTATCGAAGACAATCTTTCATATTTTGGAAAACGATAAACTTTTATAAGCAATAATCTTAAAATCAATCTTTCGACTAAATAAAGTACATACAAAAGCTAGTGTTATACATGTATGAAATTAATCTCATATATAACCAAAAGTACGCAAACACATTCTTAAAATAGAAATAGAACTAATTTTTTTTGTGCAAAATACGATATTAACAACATCTTTTCTCTAAATTCTTTTCTTCTATTCCACAATGGTTTACAAAGCATTTCAAATAAAATAATAAAAATTGCTACCCATTTGGTCATACTTATTTATTATCTAAACTTGCATTTCTACACATTTTATACCAAATTTAACAAATAAAATAAAACATAAACAAAGGATTCTAACATCTTGGAAACTTAGAGTGGATTGTAAGATTTTGACCATGTCGTTCTTCGTCAAATTATTCCATGCCTTGATCGCAAGTCTCTCTCTCTCTCCAACTATTCTTATCTCTATATCAACTATCTCTCTATCCAACTATTCTTACCTCTATATCCAACTATCTCTCTATCCAACTATTCTTCTCCTCTATATCCAACTTATTCTTCTCCCCTCTCCCTGTGAAAGAATGAAAGAATGTGTGTGTTTATACGTCTATTTATTCTAATCTTCAGCTACGTTTGCTGCTATCCTTTGGGCCTTATTTACTATTACCATTATTTCTATTGTCATGTTTATTAGTTGGTTATAACTGAAATCTCCAGGCATGTCTTTAAATTAAATACAACCCTCATTTTGTGGCAAGCTTGAGTCTTTTTATTGTTTAAACTTGCAACCGTTTCAGTTGGAGCTTTGATTGCTGCTTGAGTCGAACATGGATCATGGAGGCATTTACACTAACTGCCAACTTCTCAGCTTATACACCGAAGAGTCACATTGCATGCCAAGTCACGTTGCATGCCAAGTCACCCACCAAGGGTCGTGGGAGTGTTAAGTCTCCCATCATGCCTTGGCCTGCATAAATGTTTTGACCACGGCTACCGTGGGTGGAGGGAGTCGAATAACAAACCAAGCAAAGCAGCTCTTCCTTTGGCTTCAAACAGTCATTTACCCTTAACCCGCCACCTTTTACTATTAACATGTTTAATAAAACAATAATATATTTGTAATATGGTTTTTTTTTTTTTAATTTATTTATATTTTATATATATATTTTATGACTTTTTATTAATATTAAACATTAAACTTTGTTTAATAAATTCTTTGATAAACCCTTTCTTTGATTAAATATATATATCAGATTTTCATTACATAATTTAATTTCATAAATACATATACAATAATTACATACATATTTACAAGTACATGATCAAATTATTATTAGAATTCACACACACACACACACACACACACACACACACATATATATATATATAATGCGTATATATTTTTAATCTCAAATGATTACGTATATGTATAAACAAAATTCTTGACGAAGTCAAATTTCACGATAATTGGATATTGATGTATGTAAATGATTGAATAAATTTCTCATATATATATATATATATATATAATTCAATTTTCAAAAGTAAACTCATAAGTACAATTTTCATACATTTATACATATCTAAAAAGAACATTAAACCTAGGGTCAATATTCATTTTTGAATCATTTATACATTCTATCTCTTTTAACAATAAAGCATAATATTTCACAATCACTCACACAACTTAGATTTAATTCAAACACTACTCACATCATGCAATTAATGCACATGTATAAACATTTAAATCAATCTACTTCTCATTCCAAATTCATCATTTCAATTTGAACAAACACTCAAATAAGGTCATTTAAATCATCCATATTTTCAAGATGCAAATTATAAATCCTAACGTGGTGTGTGAGAGATTCCCTTTTCCACCAAAGTCGTTTAGTTAAAAGCAATTCTACCTGATTCGTGTTCTCGCCTTTGACTTCATTCACCTCATCTAGAATTACTTGCACTCAAAAGTTTATCAGTATTGACAAACCCAAAAGAATATTTAAATGTCGAATTTCATATCAATTGCAGGAGTAAAAAGCATACTATATTTCCTCATCCTAGATTATGAATGATCTAATCTATTTTAAATTTCAAAATCACATTACATCTTTAAATTGCACATTATTAAATAAAACGATTCATGACAATAATAGAATTTTTCTTTAAAAATTTCAATTCTGTGTGATGATTGGTTAAATTGGTGGGAACTGTATATGGTGAAAAGTGATGATAAACTATTGTAAAACCATAAAGATTCAACCACAAACAATCTAAGTCCTATAATGAAAGATTCATCAATACCAATAGAGATACCAAAGATCATGCAAATCAATAAAATAAAGAAATATTACCATTCTCATGTCTAGTAGGGTCTCAATCTCCATTGTCTTCCTATCTCCATTGATCTTGCTTGATATATTTTCTCTCTAATTTTATGTGTTCACAATAGCCTAACAAAGAACAAAAGTGTGGTTGATAGAAGAATTGATTGCAAAAGATTGATTAGACACCTTGATTCGATGATTAGACAATTAGATTGATTAGAATGCTCATTAGGATTGATATTTAAGAAGAGTATACTCTTATATAGAAGACACTCTAAGAAATGGATGGATAAGATTGAGAGGTGTAAAGATAAATGGTCAGCTAGGATTAAAGGGTAGGTAGAGGAAATAATTAAATGATAAAGGGGGTAGGTAAGAGAAGAATTAACAAATGAATGACATGTATCATAGATAGAAAAAGATAATGAATTAATTAAATAAATAAAGATTTATTTAATTAATAAAGGAAGTGGGACCAATTAAATAAATAAAATATTTATTGAAATTAGAAAAAGGCTAGAAGAATATTAATGAATTAATTAAATAAATTAAGATTTATTTAATTAATAGAAGACTTGGGATAAAATAATTAAATAAATTAAAATATTTATTTAATTAGACAAGATAATTTTAGGTATCTACATTTTGCCCCTCTTTGAGGCAATGTAGCTTGTCACATTGGCTCAAAGAAGATAAAATGATACAAAGTTGCCCCATGATGGGAATGATATGCCCCCTTGAGAGATTGGATAAAGATATTTGAAAAGATTGCAGGCAATCTCTCAATAAGAAAGAAAGGCTAGAATGGATTGACAAGATAGGATGACAAGGTCACGTAGAAAATAGACTGACTCAAGAGGAATCAACAAAATTGTGTCTATGTCTTAAGAGGCCAAAATTGATAGTTTTTTGATGCATATATGCTATCAATTGGATAAGCTACTAAGAGGATTCACTCAAACAGGTGCCCTAGGGAAGACAAACTATAAACAGGGCTAGAATTGACAATTTTGTGATAAACATACATAGCCAATTTGATAAGTTGCTGAGAGGATTCTATTGGCATTATGGATGAATTGATTATGTGTTGCATTGTTGTTTGTCATTGATGTCAACACTAGCTATTATGGATGGTTACCGGCAGACAGGTTACCGGTAGAAGATCTAGTGTTACCAACAGAAGAGACTATATGTTGGACACTTCTGAGATGTTTGGATTAGTGAGGTATATTTGATTTCATGTGTTATATGCTCCATGAGAATGTTGTGGTCAATTGATATTGGCTTGGTAATTGGAAGTTATCATTCACTCTGGTAAACCCTTACCAACACTAGTTCAAGGCTTTACTGGCAGAGCTTTCATTGAGGAATTGTGACAAGATGCACAATTGGTGTTGGTGTAACTCCTTCATAGATTTCAAGATGATGAAGATGTTCGTTGATCATGCTTGAATACTTTTCTTTGGCGTGGTGGACCCAGAATAGGTCCAGTACCTATCTAGGTTATGGACCAGTATTATGCTAGTGTGTACTCTACACGTTACCGAGATACTTCAAGATGTTTTATGGATTTCTTATTGTTGTTTTGGTTTTGAGCCAATATGGCATATCATTGTAAATGGAATTATGTATTGATATTATTGTAATATATTTTAGGTGGCCAACCTAATTGGTTTAGGCCTTAGGGTTTGTATAAATAACAGGTAGAAAATATTTGTAAAGTATCATGGTTATTGGAAAGGTCATGGTCAAGGAATGTAATGTGTGAATATTGTAATATCATTCAAGTAGAGGAGTTGGTCGATCATTGGTGATCGAATAGGATTTAGATGAGGATTTAGTCCTCTGACATTGAGCTTAACCAGGACTGTAATCAAGCATGGTAGATGCTATTTTCAGTAGTTCACTCTATTGGATTGTTTTCCATTTATTTTGAGAAGGTTGTAGCCTCTCCGTGGTCAGTGAGACTCTTTTGTAATGAGCAATAAACTCTAGGCAATGTGCCTTCCTGCAAGTGCAAGCCCCTCATTGTAAAACATTTTTTGTAGAAGTATCATCTGACTCTGGGTAGGCTTCCCACCATGGTTTTTCCCTTTCTGGGTTTTCCACATACAAATCATGGTGTTATGTGGTATGGTTGCTTTGCATTGATTTTCTGGTTAAATTGTTAAGTGGCTTTGTTTACCGGTATCTATTCCTACCAATATTTGTTTTAGGTCTTATTATGGATGAAAAGTTATAATCTGTTACAACTGATTCACCCCCACCCCTCAGTTTTTCAGCGGTTATCCTAAAAATTGGTATCAGACCTTTGGCCCTCTTTTATAGAAGATTAACTCCTTGAGGTAGATCCTATGGCTACTAATACTTCTAATCCACCAGCAACTATTTTTAGAAGAGAAATCCCTAAGCTTGATGGAACAAATTATGGGATATGGAAGATCAGGATGGAGACTCATCTTAGATGTCTTGGCAAAGAAATTTGGGAGATCACTAAGAAAGGATACACACCTTATGATCTGACATCTAGCAATCCTGCTCCTATAGACTTAGATAAGAACATTGACAATAATTGCAGAGCTAGAGAAGCCCTCTTGTGTCCACTTACTGATTAGCAGATTATGGGATTGATTGACAAATCATTGGCTAAGGTCATATGGGATAAATTGAAAACTCTGAATGAAGGTGACCCTACTGTCAAAATTGCTAAACTTGATGGTTACCAGGTAAGATATGAAAATTTGAAAATGGAAGATAATGAAAGAATTGTTGTGTTTATGGAAAGAGTAAATGAGATTGTTATGGGAATTCAATGTTGTGGAGGATTTCTAAGTGAAGATGAATTAGTTTCCAAAGTCTTGAGAGCCCTTCCACTAGCTTACAACATGAAGGAAACTACTATTAATGAGTTAAGAACAAGGGAAAACACTTCAATTAATAGAGACATTATGATTGGGAAATTATCTACTTTTGAGCTTGAAGAATTTGGATCTTCTGGAGCTGTAAAGTTTGAACCTGTTTTCCATGCATCATCATCAACATCTACTGGTAAAAGTGATTGGAGAGCCCTATATGCAAAAGAACTGGAAGACACGAGGAAAGAAGATGAAGAGCTTGAGCAACTTGAAGCCTTATTTGTTAGAAGAATACCTAAAGGACCAACTGGAAGTAAGTATGAAGGAAAAGAACCTTTTAAATGTTTTGCATGTAATAAAATTGGTCATTTTGCATCTAGATGTCCTAAAAGGAATGCAAGGTTTGAAGAAAGAGTTAAGAAATCTTTTAAGCTTAACCAGAACAGATATAGATTCAAGAAGTATAAACAGTGCTACATAGTGGACGAGGAAGGAGTAAGTGATGACTCTGGAGATGAACCGACAAAAGACTCTGCTAGTGGATCTACAAATGGAAAAGAATTTGTGTTCTATGCTTTGAAGGAAGATGAACTAGAACTAGCTATCAAAAATGAAGAGAAGGCCCTGGCAGCAAAAGTTGAAGATAAAAATGAATGGGTAATTGATAGTGGATGCTCACACCATATGACTGGAGATAAAGGGAAATTTTTGTCCCTGCAAGAATTCAATGGTGGTCAAGTCAAATTTGGAGATGACAAGGAATGTATGATCAAAGGTAGAGGTATTATTTCTTTAGATGGCAAGCATGATACTGATAATGTCTATTATGTAGAAGGTTTGAAGAATAATCTTTTAAGTGTTGGTCAATTAGTTGATAAGGGTTTTCAACTTCAGTTTAGAGATAGAAAATGCAAAATCATTAACAAGACTGGTTTGGAAATTACAACCGGTATTCAGACTAAAAGTAACATCTTTCACTTGAACACTGGTAATAAGACATGTTTGATTGCTCATATTGATCAAAGTTGGCTATGGCATAACAGGTTGTGTCATGTTAATTTTGATTTTATTGTTAAGATCAGTTCAAATAAGGTAGTTATAGATATACCTAAGTTTATGAAGCCTCATAATCCAGTATGTAAGGAATGTCAATTGGGTAAGCAATTAAGAAGTTCTTTTAAGAGCATACATGATAAATCTAATGATGTACTTAATTTGATTCACACTGACTTATGTGATCCAACAAGGACTAGATGCTTTCAAGGTGATAGTTATTTCATGCTGATTATTGATGAGTATTCTAGAATGATGTGGGTGACTTTTCTGAGGGAGAAGTTTGAAGCTTTTGAGAAATTCAAGATCTTTAAAGCAAAGGTTGAAACAGAAACTGGATTGAAAATTAAGTGTCTAAGATCATATCATGTCAATGAGTTCACTTCTCATGAATTTAACAGTTATTGTGAGACAAATGGAATCAGGAGACAACTATCTGCACCTAGGACTCCTCAACAAAATGGAGTAGTTGGAAGAAAGAACATAACTATTTTGGATGCAGCTAGATCTATGATGATGGAAGCCAAATTGCCTCATATCTACTAGAGAGAAGCAGTGAGTACAACAGCCTACACATTCAACAACATTCACATCAAAGGTGAAACTGGTAAGACCCCTTATGAACTATGATTTGGACATACACCTACTATTAAATATTTAAGAATTTTTGGAAGTAAATGCTATATCAAAAGAGATGATTCAATTGGAAAGTTTGATCCTAGATGTGATGAAGGGATATTTCTTGGTTATTCAATTCAGAGAAAAACATATAGATGTTATAACAAAAAATTGCAAAAAATTGTTGAGAGTGCTAATGTGAAAGTGGATGAACAATACAAAAAGAATTCTATATCATATGACAGGGAACCAGCAGTGGAAATAATCATAACACAACCAACATTACCTCAATTGATATAGGAAGCTGAAACAGTTACACTGGCACAATCAGAAAATTCAACTGTGACTGATGATCAGAGCAGTGAATCTGAAGTTTAGAAGACACCAAGTAATGTAAGATTAAATCATTCTGAAGATCAAATTATTGGAGATAGAAACAAGGGAGTTATGACAAGAAGAAAACTGGCAAATAAAGAGGTATGTCTTATTTCTCAAGTTGAACTAGCAAATGTTATTGAAGTTTGTAAAGATAAACATTGATTAAAGGCTATGGCAGATGAATTAGATCAAATAGAAAAGAATGAAACTTGGTGTTTAGTTCCCCAACCTAAAAATAAGAATGTTATTGGAAGTAAATGGGTTTTTAGAAATAAACCGAATGAGGATGGACAAGTTATAACAAACAAGGCTAGATTAGTTTGTAAAGGATATTCACAAATGGAAGGAATTGATTATGGTGAGACATTTGCACCTGTTGCTAGAATTGAAGTTGTTAGACTATTTCTTGCCTATGCAACTTATAAGAACTATAAGGTTTATCAAATGGATGTTAAATACACATTTTTGAATGGTGATCTTGAGGAAGAAGTTTACATTGAGAAACCTAATGGATTTTCGTTGACAGATGAAGAAGATATAGTTTGCAGATTGAAGAAAGCTTTATATGGTTTGAAATAGGCTCCTAGAGCTTGTATGCAAGATTGGATAAATATCTAAATTTAAGCTTGGTTTTACTAAAGGCAGTGCTGATAGTAATCTATATTATAAGTTCACTGATAATGCTATTCTTATTATTGAATTTTTTGTTGATGATATCATTTTTGGAGGAGAAGATAAATTGTGCATGGAATTTTCTAACAATATGAAAAATGAATTTGAAATGTCCATGATTGGTGAAATGAATTTTTTCTTAGGTTTGCAGATTACTCAAACTGACAAAGGGAATTTTATCTTTCAAACTAAGTATTTAAGGGAATTGTTGAAAAAGTTTGGGATGGAGAATTCTAAACTGGTAAGTACTCCTATGGTTACAAGTGAGAAATTATCTATCAAGGATACTTCTTCACCGATAAATCCGACAAGGTATAAATCTATGATTGATGGTCTATTATATCTAACTCAAACTAGACTTGATATTATGAATGCAGTAAGTATTATTTCAAGATATCAAAGTAATCCTAAAGAAAATTATGAATGTGCAGTAAAAAGAATATTCTGGTATTTGCAAGGAACAACACAATATGGTTTATGGTATTCCAAATATGATGATTTCACTTTATGTGTATATACTAACTTAGATTGGGTAGGTAATACTGATGATAGGTAGAGAACTTCTAGTGGAGCTTTCTTTCTTGGAAAGAAACTAGTTTCATGGATAAGCAAAAAACAATCATGCATTTCTTTATCTACTATAGAAGCTGAATATGTTGCAGTAGCAACTAATTGAACTCAAGTTTTGTGGATGAAGCAAATGTTGAAGGATATCAGAGTAAATTGTAGTGAATGGGTATATGCACGAAGTTGTGGTACCAAAAAGGTGCCACACTTAAAAAAAAATGAAAAATGCTCATAAGGCACACACCTTATAAGGCGCGCGCACTATAGGGTGCACACCTTATATGCTTGGTTTGCCAAGCCTATAAGGTGCACACCCTATAGTGCGTGCACCTTATGAGAGAATGTGGGCTTGGATCATGGGTCAAGGGTCCCATATAACCATTTTTTCAGTGCATCTCATTTGGCTAGCACCAAATATGGCACTAGCCAAATGACTTCCATTGAAATTTTTTAACCTTTGATAAATTTATACTTTATACCCTATAATCTATACTCTATACGCTATAGTTTGATAGCCACAACCATAAAAATTAAACCATATAAAACCTATAATAAATACCCTAGATCGTATGACCAAATATGCTAAATCCTTGACCCTATACAATAACCATAGACCCTACAACCCAATATACTAGACCATATGAGGTCATTATGGGTTGTATGGTATCCTAAGGGGTCATATGGTGTCCTATGACCCCTTAGGACATAATGTGAACTCTAACGACACGTAAGGGGTTATATAGTATCCTAGGGGGTCATAGGACACTATATGACCCATTAGGAGACCATATGACCCCTTAGGACACCATATGACCCATAACTACACTATCTGGTGTTCTAAGGGGTCACATGGTGTCCTAAGGGGCATATGGTGTCCTATGACCCCTTAGGACACCATATGACCCATAGTGACACTATATGGTGTTCTAAGGGGTCACATGGTGTCGTAAGGGGTCATATGGTATCCGAAGGGGTGATAGGACACTATATGACCCATTAGGACACCATATGACCCCTTAGGACAACATACGACCCATAATGACACCACATTGTTCCCTAAGGGGTCATATGGTGTCCAAAGGGTTCATATGGTGTTGTAACAGGTCATATAGTATCTTATGACCCCTTAGGATACCATATAACCCCTAATGTGTTGTTAGGGTTCACAATGTGTCCTAAGGGGTCATATGGTGTCCTATGACCCCTTAGCAGACAATATGGTGTCGATATGGGTCATATGGTGTCCTAAGGGGTCATAGGACCTAACGGGTCATATGGTGTCTTATGACCCCTTAAGACACAACAAGGTGTCGTTATGGGTCGTATGGTGTCCTAAGGGGTCATATGGTGTCCTATGGGGCCACAGGAGACCATATGACCCCTTAGGTGTCATTAGGGATCATATTGTGTCTTAACGGGTCATATGGTGTGTTATGACCCCTTAAGGCACCATATGACCCCTTAGGACACCATACGACCCATAATAACACCATATGGTGTCCTAAGGGGTCATATAGTGTCCTAAGGGGTCATAGGACACCATATGACCCCTTAGGACACAATGTGAACCCTAATGACACATAAGAGGTTATATGGTATCCTAAGGGGTCGTAGGACACTATATGACCCTTTATAAAATTATATGACCCCTTAGGACACCATATGACCCCTTAGGACACAATATGGTGTTGTTATGGGTCGTATGGTGTCCTAAGGGGTCATATGGTGTCCTATGACCCCTTAGGAATTCATCTGACGCCTTAGAACACAATATGATGTCGTTATGGGTCGTATGGTGTCCTAAGGGGTCATAGGACACCATATAACCCCTTAGGTGTCGTTATGAATCATATTGTGTCTTAACAAGTCATATGGTGTGTTATTACCCCTTAAGACATCATATGACACCTTAGGACACCATATGACCCATAATGACACCATATGGTGTCCTAAGGCGTCATAGGACACCATATGACCCCTTAGGACACAATGGGAACCCTAATGATATGTAAGGGGTTATATGGTATCCTACGGGGCCGTTAGGACACCATATGACCCCTTAGGACACTATATGACCCATAACGACACTATATGGTGTTCTAAGGGGTCACATGGTGTCGTAGGGGGTCATATGGTATCTTATGATCCCTTAGGACACCATATTTAGGACACAATATGGTGTCGTTATGGGTTGTATGGTGTCCTAAGGGGTCATATGGTGTCCTATGACCCCTTAGGACACCATATAACTCCTTAAGACACAATATGGTGTTGTTATGGGTTGTATGGTGTGCTAAGGGGTCATATGGTGTCCTATGCTATGACCCCTTAGGACACAATATGTTGTTGTTATGGGTTGTATGGTGTGCTAAGGGGTCATATGGTGTCCTATGGGGCCATAGGACACCATATGACCCCATAGGACACCATATGACCCCTTAGGTGTCGTTACAGATCATATTGTGTCTTAACAGGTCATATGGTGTGTTACGACCCCTTAAGACACCATATGACCCCTTAGGACACTATACGACCCATAATGACACCATATAGTGTCCTTAGGGGTCATATAGTGTCCTAAGGGGTCATATGACACCATATGACTCCTTAGGACACAATGAGAACCCTAACAACACATAAGGGGTTATATGGTGTCCTAAGGGGTCATAGGACACTATATGATCCGTTAGGACACCATATGACCCATTAGGACACCATATGACCCATAATGACACTATATGGTATTATAAGGGGTCACATGGTGTCCTAAGGGGTCATTTGGTGTCCTAGGACCCTTTGGGACACCATATGACCCCTTAGGACACAATATGGTGTCGTTATGGGTGGTATGGTGTCGTAAGGGGTCATATAGTATTCTATGACCCCTTAGGACACCATATGACCCCTTAGGACACAATATGGTGTCATTATAGATCATATGGTGTCCTATGACCCCTTAGGACACCATATGACCCCTTAGGACACAATATGGTGTCGTTATGGGTCGTATGGTGTCCTAAGGGGTCATATGGCCATATGACACCATATGACCCCTTAGGTGTCGTTAGGGATCATATTATGTCTTAATGGGTCATATGGTGTGTTATGACCCTTAAGACACCATATGACCCCTTAAGACACCATACGACACATAATGACACCATATGGTATTCTAAGGGGTCATATAGTGTCCTAAGGCGTTATAGGACACCATATGACCCCTTAGGACACAATGTGAACCCTAGAGACATGTAAGGGGTTATATGGTATCCTAAGGGGTCATAGGACACTATATGACCCGTTAGGACACCATATGACCCAGAACGACACTATATGGTGTTTTATGGGGTCACATCATGTTGTAAGGGGTCATATGGTGTCCTATGACCCCTTAGGACACCATTGGAACCCTTAGGACACAATATGGTGTTGTTATGGGTCATATGGTTTCCTAAGGGGTCATATGGTGTCCTATGGGGTCATATGGTGTCCTATGGGGTCATAGGACACCATATGAACCCTTAGGTATTGTTAGGGATCATATTGTGTCTTAATGGGTCGTATGGTGTGTTATGACCCCCTAAGACAAAATATGACCCCTTAGGACACCTTATGTTGTCATTATGGGTCATATGGTGTCCTATGGGGATCATAAGACACCCAATGACCACTTAGGACACCATATGACCCATAATGACACCATATGGTGTCCTAAGGGGTGATATAGTGTCCTAAGGGGTCATAGGACACCATATGACCCCTTAAGACACAATGTGAACCCTAACGACACGTAAGGGGTTATGTGGTATCCTAAGGGGTCATAGGACATTATATAACTTGTTAGGATACCATATGACCCCTTAGGACACCATATGACCCATAACAACACTATATGGTATTCTAAGGGGTCACATGGTGTCCTAAGGGGTCATCTAGTGTCATATGACCCCTTAAGACACCATATCACCCATTAGGACACAATATGGTGTCGTTATGTGCTGTATGGTGTCGTAAGGAGTCATATGGTATCCTATGACTACTTAGGACACCATATGACCCCTTAGGACACAATATGGTGTTGTTATGGGTCATATGGTGTCTTAAGGGGTCATATGGTGTCCTATGGGGTCATAGGACACCATATGACCCCTTAGGTGTCATTAGGGATCATATTGTGTCTTAACGGGTCATATGGTGTGCTATTACCCCTTAAGACACCATATGCCCCCTTAGGACACCTTATGTTGTCATTATGGGTCATATGGTGTCCTAAGGGGTCATATGGTCATTGGTGTCCTAAGGGATCATCGCACATGATAAGACCATAGTGACCCCATATGGTGTACTAGGGGCTCATATGGTGTCCTAAGGGGTCATAGGACACCATATGAACTATATTGACACCATATGGTGTACTAAGGGGTCAGAGGACACCATATAACCCCTTAGGACACAATATGACCCCTAACGACACCTAAGGGGGCATATTGTGTCCTATGACCCATGAAGACACCATATGGTGTTGTTATGGGTTGTATGGTGTCCTAAGGGGTCATATGGTGTCCTATGACCACTTACGAAAAAATATGGTGTCGTTATGGGTCCTATGGTAACCTAAGAGGTCATATGGTGTCTTATGACCCCTTAGGTGTTGTTAGGGGTCATATTGTGTCCCAAGGGGTCATATGGTGTCCTATGACCCCTTAGGACCTAGAGAGAGGAGGGAGTGAGAAATAAACTAAGGGAAAGAGATGAGAGAGGGAATTAGATGGGTGTAAGGATGAAGAGGGAGATAGCTCGAGGGATTGGAGAATAAGGGAATTGTGAGAGCTAGAGAGGGGAGGGACAAAGAAGAGTATGTATCTATAAGAATGAAGAGCTCAAGAAGAGGCAAGGGGAGAGAGAGAATATGAGATCTACTTAATAGAGAGAGATGGAACTATGAGATGGGGGTTTCTATGTACACATTTGGCACTCTCCCTATTTGGTGTGTGCCAAGTGTGGAATATGGACCACATTTGGTGCATGCCAAATGGAAAAATCCATTCATCACATTTGGCATATGTCAAATAGGGTGAGCGCCAAATGGCCCGCTTTGGGAAACACCAAACCTATGGGTTGGATTTGCCTTGGGCATCCAACCCAAAGGTTTGGACAACCATTTTAGGCTATAGACGTGTTTTTATCAAAACATTGAAAATTTTGACAAAATTTTGGTCGTGCTCTCCGTTAAGTTTGCATGTGTTTCAATGAAGTTAAAAAAAAATACCGTGGTAAACTTGAGCTCCCTCTTAGCTATCCAACAACGTAATTTATTTAAAATTTTGATTTCGTTAAGTGTGTCATCTATAATTTCTTTTGTCAGTGTGTCCATTTTTTGTCAAAAACCAACATGCACTATTTTGGGTATAGATTTTTACACGTTCATCAAATTTTGAAAAAACTTACATTTTTAGAAACTAGTTTCCATTCTACACAATTTTAAAAAAAAAATTGATTTTTGATTAGTTTTGAATGATTTTAGGGGGGAGCACACTCAAATTTCTATTTTTCAGGATGTGTCCACTCTGAAAATTAGTAAAAAATCATATACTCATTAAAAAATTAGCTGAAAAATCTGGCATAAACAATAATGTGTTAGCTAATTTCTCACTAAAGCAATCTTAAAAATTAAAAAAAAAAGTTAACATTTTAGGGGGGGCACAACAAACACTATGTTATGTTTTTTGCATAAAAATAGGACCACTTTTTGTGGCCCCCCTTTTTGAAGCCCTTAATCTCCACCATTTTCAAAAAAAATTAGTAGTTTAGAAAGTAGACTCAAAGCACTCTGACTCTTGTTCTTGTTTCATCTTCATATTTAGAGTGTAACTATCTTCAATTTGTCGTTGAAGTTTAGACTTTGCTGATTTTAGAAAAAAAGTGGCATCTTAAGATCCTCTTTTGGTACCACAACTTGGTGCACATACCCGAACTGGTAGTTATCTACTATGATAACTTTGTAGCTATTGACATGTCTAAGAATCTAGTATTTCACTCTAAAACTAGGCATATTTCAATAAAGTATAACTTTCTAAAGGACAAGGCAAAAGCAAAGGAAGTCAAATTGGTTTATGTGAACACTAAAGAACAGATTGCAGACATATTCACTAAACCGTTGTCTAAGGAATCATTTGAATATTTGAGAGACAAGCTAGGGGTTTTTGCCCCTCTGACAGAGACTTGATTGATGAAGTTTTTCATCATTCTGACATGAATTATTAGAGACATTATTCATTCTGGCATTAATGAGTGGTGCTACTACTCAAGGGGAGTAGTCAGCTTTGAGATTCAGAGGTTTATATCATTGCTTTGATATCTTTGTTAGATTTTTGGCATTGATGTCAAAAGGGGAGTGATAGTAATATGAAAAATAATTCAAAACCTTACAAAGATATCATTCACAAGGGGAGAGCTATTGATTTACTGGTTGTCTTCCACAGACTTGTTTGGCATTTCTTGGTACTTAGATGTTTTTCACATCTAGTGTTGTCATCAATGCCAAAGGGGGAGATTGTTGGCATTATGGATGAATTGATTATGTGATGCATTGATGTTTTTCATTGATGTCAACACTAGCTTTTATGGATTGTTACCGGTAGATAGGTTATCGGTAGAAGATCTAGTGTTACAGGCAGAAGAGACTATCTGTTGGACACTTCCGCCATGTTTGGATCAGTGAATTATATTTAATTTTATGTTTTATATGCTCCATGAGCATGTTGTGGTAAGTTGGTATTGGCTTGGTAATTGTATTTTATCATTCACTCTGGTAAACCCTTACCAGCACTAGTTCAAGGCTTTACTAGTAGAGCTTTCATTGAGGAATTGTGACAAGATGCACAATTGGTGTTGGTGCAACTTCTTCATATATTTCAGGATGCTGAAGATGTTTGTTGATCGTGCTTGAAGACTTTTATTTGGTGTGGTGGACCCCGAATAGGTCTGGTACCTATATAGGTTATGGACTAGTATTATGCTAGCGTGTACTCTACACATTATCAGGATGCTTCAAGATGTTTTATGGATTTGTTATTATTGTTTTGGTTTTGAGCCAAAATGGCATATCATTGTAAATGAAATTATGTAATGATATTATTGTAATATCTTTTAGGTGGCCGACCTAATTGGTTTAGGTCTTAGGTTTTGTATAAATAAGAGGTAGAAACTCTTTGTAAAGTTTCATGGTTATTGGAAAGGTCATGGTCAAGAAATGTAATTTGTGAATATTTTAATATCATTTAGGCAGAGGTGTTGGTCGATCATTGGTGATCGAATTGGATTTAGAAGAGGATCTAGTCCTCTGGCATTGAGCTTAACCAGGACTATAATCAAGCATGGTAGATTCTATTTCCAGTAGTTCACTCTATTGGATTGTTGTCCATTTATTTTTAGAAGGTTGTAGCCTCTCTATAGTCAGTGAGACTCTTTTGTAACGAGAAGTAAGCTCTAGGTAGTGTGCCTTCTTTCAAGTGCAGGCCCCTCATTGTAACACATACTTTCTGTAGAAGTATCATCTGACTGTGGGTAGGCTTCCCACCATGGTTTTTCCCTTTACAAATCATGGTGTTATGTGGTATGGTTGCTTTGCATTGATTTTTTAGTTAATTTGTTAAGTTGCTTTGTTTACCATTATCTATTCCTACCGACATTTGTTTCAGGTCTTATTATGGATTAAAAGTTATAATCTATTAACAACTGATTCATGTGCACACCCCCCCCCCCACCCAGTTGTTCACTAGTTGTCATAAAAGATTCACTCAACAGGTTCCCTAAAACATGTAGGTTTTCTACGTTGAGTGTAGGATAAGCCATTTAATTGATAAAATCTGATGAATTCTCTATCAAAATAGGATATAGTGCAATGTGATAAACATATACACTAGGATGCAGTGCCATGTAATAGACATAAGCACTAGTATAGAGCCTGATGAGTAGCACCAAGTGATGAACATAGGTACCACTAGGCTAGGATAGGATTGGATAAGTAGCACTATGTGATTAACATGAGTACCACTAGGATTAAAATGATTGATTTGATTGGATGCAAGAGTACTACTTACCCCAGATTGAGTCTAGAGAGAGATTCCTTGTGACACAATGGTTATGAACATATTTGACTACTGAGGACCATGTTGTGATCAAGGTGATTAGATTGAGATACATTATGTATATGCCTGAGATTTAGGTAAATGCAAGACTATTAACTACTTTGGTGAAATGATGGTCTCGTAGGGTTTGCAGGAGGGGACAAATGAGATGATCTAGGGGCTAGTCCTTTGGGATCTTAGATTCCTTCGAGGCAAGTTATCTCTGAGGGAGGGTCTTCATCATAGCTCTCTTGGATCCAATTTGGTATCATTTTTTGTATGATGATGTAGACACTTTTGGGTGACTTTATAGCCATATGAGATTTTGACATCATTGTGTCATGACACTTTATTATTTTTTTGATATATATGAGATGACTCATCACTATGACAACTATATGCATGTGTTCGTATGTGATATTCTATATACTGATAATGATGTAGTTTATGTATGCATGTTCCTATAATGATTCTATGTTGCTTATGATGATGATTATGATATGGATGCAAAATATATACATGATGATATGCAATATGTTTTTGTTCCTTTTCTAGGTTTTATATGCAGATGAGTATATGGTTATGATATATTATGATTATTTAGAAGATGAGATGCATGATGTATTATTATTTTGGCATTTAATGTTTTATATTTGAATGCATATACTAACCAATGATATATGTAAGATGTGATGTAATTATGATATCTATATGTATGTATGAAATGAGATATGTTAACATGTGATGATTCAGGTGCCACCTACATGAGATGCAAATATTTTTGGTGTGTCATTATACTCAGTTATGTGATAGAGGGCTACATTGACTCAGGAAGGACGATGGAGGTCAATCAAGAAAGGGGGATGGAAGGTAAAAGATATGGAAGTGAAAGAGATTCTTGTGCTTTATCATCTTTGAGCTTTATTATGGCAAATAGGTTATTACAATTGAGGTATAGGTTCGACCCAGAAAGTCATTGTACCCATTTGCATGGAGATCAGACAATTGCAAACAAGGAATTCCCTACTTCACACTAGAATCAAAACGTCCTCGTATACTTGGACAAGTCAAAACATTACTAAGAGACAATCCACAGACATCAAACCAATAGGTGAACATACCCCATTCTCACCTTTCTAGTCAAAGACATCTTGGAGATATAATATCTAGTCAGAGACATCCCAAAAAAGCTAAAAGAAATGTCACCAAAAAGATAAAATTAAAAGAAAAGGACACCAAGATACAATGAAATCTTCAATTTATTTGTGTTTCTTGCCACATGTTTGATTTGGTCACAATGTTGTCATCCTGATAAAGGACAGATCATGCTGAAAACCACGTTGCTGCCAAAGTCTACTAAAAGATTTGATTTGTTGTAAGCCCACTATTTCTTTTATCTTATCTAAAACTCATACTTTATTGTGAAGAAGAATGAAACTTTATTGTGTATTGGAGATGAAAATGATTTTTTATTACACATTGTGCATGAAAAGGAAGAAATGAAAAGACAATGCTCCTAAAAACATGCGATGCTTAGGGTACCAATTCCATCACTAGATTTAGGATTTTGCCCCAGTTATAGATTGGACTTGATTTATTATGGATGCAAAGGGGTGAAAAGGGAGGATTTATTATGAATGGCTAACTAATCTTAGATAGATCAACAACAAGCCATAATGGGAATATGTAAGTTTATTATGGATGGATGGGCTATGAGTGTGTGCAAGTTGAAAGGATGAGATTGAATCTTGAAGGAGGGAGGAGCAATGTCTCTAAACATGGCTCCAGTAACTTGGTTTTCACCATGGTACTTGGCCAGGGTGCCACCAAAGTGGTTTTCACCATTGGAAGAATTTATAAATCTCTTTACTTTTTTCTGATTGTTCAATTTTTTTGTGTCACAAGGCACTTGTTTACTAGGTTTTCACCAAGCAATGATTTTTTATTTTTAATGATTTTTTTGTATTTTTAATTTTTAATTTTTTTTTTGTATTTTTGATTTAGAATATTCTAAAAAGCTATGTGTAAAGCCTATGAAGGTGAATGTTGTTAATCAAATATTCCAAAGTTTCTCCATCGGGTGTTGAGAGCTGATATGCACCTAATCCATAGACCGCTATGATGACGTAAAGACCAAGCCAATTGGGCTCAAGATTTCCTTTCTTTTCTCAATCTTGCTGATTTTAGGATTTTCTCTGAGAACAAGTCACCCACCTCAAATGTGCGAGGCTTTACCTTATGATTGTAGTTGCATCATTCCTTGACTGAATGATGTGTTTGTCCCTTGATTGTCTTCCTTGATGAAGGAACTAAGGTAGAATTAATAATGTGTGGACTATGTAGGCCCATATGCATGTCACCTAAAGAAGTTTGGGCATCCCTGATAAAAAATTCCCTTGAGGAAGGTCCATTAAAGGTCCATGATGTATTGTCAAAAGAGAAAGGATGTGTGGAACAAGTGGATGAGTTATGAAGGCTTATGACGGTGAAAATTGTTAGGGTTTCAAGCAGATCCGAAGCAAATATGAACTAACAATTATATGCAGATTTAAATACAAAAGATAAAGAAATAAAACAGGACACAGATAACACAGAGATTTAACGTGGTTCACCCAGAATGGGTTACGTCCACCATACGCAGCCGTCCAATCTTTCTTATTATCTAGCAAAAATAGTACATCAACCTTACAATGCCTTAAGCATCCCAGCCGCTTATAACATGTGTTTTTAGGGCAACAAAACAAAGTCGGCCTTTTTTAGGGTTTTATTACAATGTCGGTTTTCATCAAAAAACGGCAAAAGCAGAGTTCTTCTACAATCTGAAGAACAGTCCGGATGAAGTGGTACCTGAGCTGAATGTGCTTTGTCCTTGAATGAAAAGCAGAGTTCTTCACAAGATGAATGTCACTCTGGCTATCAGTATACAATGGACTATCCTCTTGTGTCTGACCCAATTCCTTCAGAAAACATTGCAACCAAATCATCTCTTTGCTGGCTTCTGTAGCAGCAACATACTCAGCTTCAGTGGTTGAAAGTGCAACAACCTTTTGCAGCCTAGAAATCCAACTAACTGCAGTTCCCCCTATAGTAAAAACATACCCTGTAGTACTCCTTCGTGAATCAATATCACCCGCCAGATCAGAGTCAACAAATCCACTTAGAGCAGCATTAGATCCTTTGAAACATAATACCTTCGTAGTAGTTCCTTTCAAATACCGAAGAATCCATTTCACAGCATTCCAATGTTCCATACCCGGATTACTCATAAACCTGCTCACAACTCCCACTGCATGTGCAATATCTGGCCTTGTGCATACCATTGCATACATCAGATTGCCAATAGCTGATGAATACGGGATGTTAGACATTTTATTAACCTCTTCCTATGCCTTTGGGCACATCTCCCTAGTCAATTTGAAATGACTAGCCAAAGGTGTACTAACTGCTTTTGCATCCTGCATGTTAAATCTTTTCAACACCTTCTTTATATACTCACTTTGGGACAAATTCAAGGTTCTATTTTTCCTGTCCCGTGTAATCCTCATACCGAGAATTTGCTTAGCTGCACCCAAATCCTTCATAGCAAATGACCTGGCTAATTTTTGTTTAAGATCATTTATATGTTGCATGTTGGACCCAGCAACAAGCATGTCATCAACATAAAGCAATAGGATAATATAACTGCCATTATCAAATCTCTTAAAATATACACAATGATCAGAATGACATCTATGATAACCGTGTTCAGCCATGAAACTATCAAATTTTAAATACCATTATCGGGGTGCTTGCTTTAGGCCATACAGACTTTTCTTCAACCTGCACACCAAGTTCTCCTTACCTTTGACCTCATATCCCTGTGGTTGCAACATGTAAATTTCCTCCTCCAAATTTCCATGGAGAAAAGCTGTTTTGACATCTAATTGTTCAAGATGTAAATCATCTGCAGCCACAAGACTAAGTACAGTTCTAATTGAAGTCATTTTTACAACTGGAGAAAATATTTCATCATAATCTATACCCTTTTTCTGTGCAAAACCTTTTACCACAAGTCTGGCCTTATATCTTTTCTGACCTCCTTCCTCCTCCTTCAGTCGATAAACCCATTTGTTAGGCAAGGCTCTTTTTTCTGCAGGTAAAGGGACTAAGTCCCAAGTCTTATTTTTCATCAAGGAGTCCATCTCCTCTTTCATGCCTAGCTCCCACTATTGTTTGGCATCTACCTGCATTGCTTCTTCATATTCTTCTAGTTCACCAGAATCCGTTAATAAAATAGAATACAAAGAAGGAGAAAATCTTTCAGGGGGTCTACTTGTCCTTGTAGAACGTCTAACACTTGCAGGAGTTTGTGGGACAATCTGTTGTTGCTGAGCATCAAGTACCTGTGACATTTCATTTTCAGGAATCTCATCCAACACCACATATTCTTGTTTGTCCTGTTCATGCTTCTTTTCCTGCATTTGTTCTTTATACATAACCTTCTCATTGAATATAACATCTCTACTTCTAATTATTTTCTTATTTTCAAAATCCCATAACCAATAGCCATATTCATCTATCCCATATCCAATGAAGGTACATTTCTGAGATTTAGCATCAAGCTTGGTTCTGTTTTCTTTATCAACATGGACAAAAGCTTCGCAACCAAAAGTTTTTAGAAAAGAATAATTTACCTTTTTACCAGTCCATGCCTCCTCTGGAATACCACCATCCAAAGGGGTTGAAGGTCCTCTATTTATCAAATAGACAGCAGTATGTACAGCATCTACCCAAAAATGTAAGGGCAATCCAGCATGCAATCTCATGCTCCTCGCACGTTCCATGATGGTCCTATTCATTCTCTCTGACACACCATTTTCCTGTGGAGTTCCTGGAACTGTCTTCTGCTTTCGAATCCCATTTAAGGAACAGTTATCTTCAAATGCTTTGCTACAATACTCACCTCCATTATCCGATCTGAGACACTTCAACTTTTTTCCTGTCTCATTCTCAACCAAAGCTTTCCATTTCTTGAAAGTTTCAAAAACATCTGATTTTTGTTTTAGGAAATATACCCATGTTTTCCTAGTTGAGTCATCAATAAAAATAACATAATAACAAGAGCCACCAAGAGATGATACCTGAGCCAGTCCCCATACATCTGAATGTACAAGCTCTAACTTCTCACTCTTCTTCTCTTTCCCAACTTTGAGAAATCTGACTCTTTTCTGTTTACCATAAACACAATTTTCACAAAACTCTAAATCAATCTTCTTTAGTCCTGGCAATAGATTTTTGGAGTGAAGGATTTTCATCCCTTTCTCACTCATGTGCCCAAGCCTATGGTGCCACATTATCGAATCTGTTCTTGCAACATTTATTGTTGTTGTCCCTGCAGTAACTTTATCTGTAGCAGCTAAGGTAGAGTAAGTGTTACCAGTACACAAATATAATGTGCCTACCTTTGCACCTTTAGCTACTACTAATGATCCTTTAGTGACCTTCCACATACTGTCTGAGAAGGTAACTATGCAACCTTCACTACCTAGTTGCCCTGCAGAAATTAAATTTCTTCTTAAATTAGGAACATGTCTTACCTCCTGTAGAAACCAGTCATTACCATTCTGCAACTTGATCTTTATCTTTCCTTTTCCAACAATTTGATAGGGCTCATCATCACCCAAATATACCTGTCCAAAATCACCTCGAACATAATCTAGAAAATATTTTCTATGGGGTGTAGCATGAAATGAAGCCCCAGAATCTATTACCCAGGAATCATTAACATTATCCAAACATAAGATTAAAGCATCTTGTAAAGTATTACTTGCAATATTAGCTTCCTTACTGTCATTTTCATTTTTGTCTCCTTCTTTGTTTTTCCGAGACCAACAGTCTTTCTTTAGATGACCAGGCTTTCCGCAGTACCAGCAATCTTTCTTTCCTCTAGATTGAGAGCGTCCTTTCTTTGACTTCCCTCGTGACTTCTCATTCCTAGGGCCTTTTCCTCTTTCCTTTGATCTTCCTCTATTCTCCACATTCAAAACACTACCCGATGATGTTGAAGTCTCACCTGTGCTTTTCCTTCACATTTCCTTGCTTAGGATAACACCAACAATATCATCAAATACCAAAGTATTTTTACCAGAGACAGAGTTACTTACAACCATAACCAAGCTATTCCAGCTTTCTGGCAAAGAACATAAAATCAAGAGAGCCCTAACCTCTTCTGCAAAGGTAATTTTTACCGAAGACAATTGACTGGTAATTGTATTAAATTCATTTAAGTGCTCCGCTATAGATCCTCCTTCACTCATTTTCAAATTAAACAAATGCTTCATAAGAAATACCTTATTCGAAGCTGAGGGTTTCTCATACAGCTTAGCCAATGTTGCCATCAAATCTACAGTCGTTTTTTCTTCTGTTATATTGAATGCTACAGACGACGCAAGGCACAATCGAATGGATCCTAGTGCCTTTCTGTCTAAAATGTCCCACTCTTCATCTGATATTGTGGTCGGTTTCTTTGCTTTTCCTTCCAATGGCCGCCACAAATCCTTTTGATACAGGTAATCCTCCATCTGCATTTTCCATAACTGATAATTCTGGTCGTTAAACTTTTCGACCTTGAATTTGGAATCCTCCATTGCTCCCACTCAAATCTGAAAGTCCTGCCAATTTACAGAAAACCTCGCTCTGATACCAATTGTTAGGGTTTCAAGTAGATCCGAAGCAAATATGAACTAACAATTATATGCAGATTTAAATACAAAAGATAAAGAAATAAAACAGGACACAGATAACACAGAGATTTAACGTGGTTCACCCAGAATGGGTTACGTCCACCATACGCAGCCGTCCAATCTTTCTTATTATCCAACAAAAATAGTACATCAACCTTACAATGCCTTAAGCATCCCAGCCGCTTATAACATGCGTTTTTAGGGCAACAAAACAAAGTCGGCCTTTTTAGGGTTTTATTACAATGTCGGTTTTCATCAAAAAATGGCAAAAAAATTACTTTAAACCCCGGCAAGGATACGTGCTGAGTGTATAGTACTTTGCTGATCAGTCGCCACATTTCAACAAAAATAAATAAAAGTATCATAACATGATGGAGACTTAGGATCAACAAGTATGCTTTTTGACTTGAAATTGTAGAAATTTTTCCCCCTATTATTTTGATATTAGGGGAGATCATCTCTTGCTCTTTTTCTTTCATAGGATTTTTATCCTTGACCTTGAGTTTTTCAAAGTCCAGTAGCTTTTATTTTTGATTTGGACTGAAGGACTTCTCTTTATTTTTGACATCTAGATTTTTCTCTTCAAAGCTTGATTTTTCATCCCCAGTGAGTAAGGGCTTTCATAATTCTTTTTGATCCAAGTCTAAGAGAAGAGTGGAAATGGAATGAACAGATGAAGTGGTAAAGCTATATGAGTTATCAAGAGGGTTGTAAGTACACTCAATATATTCTTTGTTGGAACCACTCTTAGGATTATTGATATCAAGAGATGCTTGCACCACTAGAGGAGATTTACATTCAAAGTTACTAGCCACAACACTAGGTGGTTCACAACCAATTCCTTGATATTGTATATTGTTTATAGATTGTTCCTCTCGATGGAATACCTTAGGAGATAGTGGGAGTTGATCAACATGAAAGATATACTTACCACATCCCATATCTTTAACCTTGAATTTTTCTTTGAGCTCTTCTTGTTTTGGTGTAGAAGCTTTCAATGATTTAGGATCAACATATGTTGAAGACGGAACAACTTCTTGATTGACTGGGATTGTTATTTTTGATCTACGTCATAGGTATTGCAATATATGAATGGATTCAGATCACATTTGACAGTCACTTCAACTCCATTATGTGGTAATTTGATACATTGATGATATGTTGAGGGAACAACTCTCATTTCATGATTCCATGGGTGCCCCAAGAGTATATTGTACATGTGAGCTCTAAATCAAAGACTTGACATACCCCATCCTTTGTGACTGGCCCAACTCTAAGAGGTAAGGTGACTATGCCCTTAGATGAGTGCTATTAATCATCATATGATTTTATGGTAATTGTAGACACCTAAAATTGTCCAGTCCAATTAAATAAATATTTTATTTATTCAATTATCTAAGCTTAATTCTTCTATTAATTAAATAAATCTTTATTTATTTAATTAATTCATTTATCCTCTTCTACCCTTATTTCTCATTTAAATAAATACATTTATTTATTTAAATTATCCTTTTCCTAAATTAAATAAATATCTTATTTATTTAATTGATCTCACTCCTTCTATTAATTAAACAAATCTTTATTTATTTAATTAATTCATTAACCTTTTCTACCCATGACACATGTCATTCATCTCTTAATTCATACACTACCTACCCATTTCATTATTTTATTATTTCTTTTACCTACCCTCTAATCATAGCCGACCTCCTTTTACACCTCTCAATCTTATCCCTCCATTTCATATAGTGTCTTCTATATAAGGAGATGCTTCCTTCATTATCAAACCCTAACTACTTGATCAATTAACTACTTGGCATATGCGATCCTACTTGCAACCACATTCCATTCTTTGTTGAGCTCTTGTGCACATAAAATCTGAGAGCAAATACATCAAACAAGATCAATGGAGATAGGAAGAATGGAGATTCAAACCCTATTGGACATGTGATGGTATAATCTTTGTGATTTCATTTGATTTGCATTGTCTTAGGTAATCTTCATATGTTATGGTGGATCCTTGTTGTTGTTAGGCTAGGGTTTTATGTTTGAATTCATTTAGCCTTTCAATATCGATATTATTGTTGTCAATTTATATGAATTTTTTATGAGTTTTCATAAAAAAATAATTTTGAGAGCAAATTAGTGAATTTTTCAGATTTTCTTACATTTTTGGAAATATCTTAGAATTATACACAAGATTTTTTCTTTGTGATTTTAAATTTGATGCAAAATTATTCCTCAAAAATCAGATCTTTGAAAATTAGGGTTTTTCATTATTTTACTCATATCTCACAAACTGCTTGGATTTGTTATAGAAATTTTTTTACGTAGATTTGGAAGACCATCAGGACTCTCCAGTAAAAATTTTATATTTTTTGGATCGATTTTGCATTTTATATGAATTTTTTATGATTTTTCATAAAAAATTAATTTTTGGAGCAAATTAGCAACTTTTTTGGATTTTCTTACATTTCTGGAAATCTCTTGAAATTTTACAGGTGTTCTTTTTTTATAATGAATCAGATCTTTGAATTGGTCAACAAAATGCATTGTTGAAGGCCCCTATTTCACAAAGTCTTTTGGATCTAAAATTTACCTAACTTGTGTGCTTGCAGGAAGGGGTGATTATTTCAAACAATCCAAACTACTAATAAATCTCTGTTGCAGGTCCTTGGCAAGGGTTTTTGGACTTTTATTGTGTGCCTTATTTTCATAGACTAGCAAACAGTTCAATTGGTGCACTAAAATTGAATCATTGTCTTTTGTGTCTTGAGCAATAGGCTCTTTTTGTTTAATCTTTAGAGGGCCTGTCTTCCCGTGTGGTCATTAGGACTACTAGTGAGAAGAAAATGACCCAAGTGGTAGCGAGGAAAACCACCTCTTCCGAACCACTATAAACAACTATATTCATGGTGAAAACTATGGATAATGTGTGCTGATTAGTTCATATCGACACTATGTCTCCCCATAAACCCGTTTGATCAAAATTATTTGATCATTTGTAGGGCATAACCCCTACCGGCTGGGAGTCTTCTGTATTTACAGAGCTGAAAGTGCCACAGGTATGGCCACACGAGCGGATGCCCTTACTAGCACCTTTTTGTTTTAGAAGCCAAAATCCTTCTAGTTGTTGAGGCAGGAGGTTGGACCTCTGGTAGTAGCCCACACACATACGGCTCTTAGTAGAGATACAAAGTTCACCACGGGGAGTTTTCATGGGGACTGATGCTTGGTTGACCTGAGAAGTGAGTGCTGAGGGTGGAGCCAGTGAGGTCAAACATCTAAGTATCCGCTCAGAATAGCGTAGCCTCGGGGGTAAAACCTCATGTGGGATCAACAACTATTGTCTTGGCTAGCCATAAGAATTGTGCTTGACTTATTTTAAACATTCAAAACATTCAAGACCAAACAACAAAACATTGTGTCTTTTGTGTCTTCAAGTGTATGGAAAATAGTTTTACATCAAACAACACACTTTTCTTGGAGTCATTTTGAGTCTAAACACTTGCAAACATTGAGTCCTCATCAACATTGTGTCCTCTTGTCACGAAAAATAGTCAAACATTCAGATTTGGTCACAGCCAACAACTTCACAAATTGGAAAAATTTTACAGTCTAGCAAACAAGAGCAATTAGTTTCAGAATTCTTGAGCTTCCTAGGTTGTTTCTCTAGGTTTACATCTAGCATTGAACTTGTCTTTGGGTCTCACAAAGTCCATCATTGCTTTACATCTTGCATTAAATTTACATCTGTCTAAACTTGAGTCAAAAGGTCACTTGCTTGTCCTCATCATACTTTGTCAACACACTACATACAACAACATTTTGCTAAGTGGTCCCTCATCAAGGTCTATCACCTTTGGGTCTCATTTGGTCTTACTTAGAGTCAAGGTCAACTTACCTCATCAAGAGAAACTATCCTCTCTTTGGAAGTCACACCTACTCTACTACATACATACTTGGTCTTACACTTTGGACATTGCAAGTACACCTCGCATTCATTTACATTCCGTCCAACTCTTGGTCTTCCATACTTTATCCATTTTCATCTAGTCTCACACATCTCGGTCAATGCCTAGTTCATGGTTGAAACCCATCTTCAAAAATCTAGGAGAGAAACTAAAGAGGCTCAAGAGTCCGCAAACATGAGTTCTTATGAGTATGACAATGATATCTTTTTCAATTCTGATCATACTACATTACTTGACATGGATGCCTATAGAAACATTCCAAATGTTGAGAACATGGACACTACAAACAACAATGATACACAATGATGATATGGACAAATTTTCAGTACATTCAGTAGATGTGGAAGAATCCATTATGGATCTCCGTTTCAATCGATTGGTTGAGGAAATAATGAGGAGGGATAGACAATACTTCTTACAAATGATGGCACAAAGTGGAGCCAAGATACCTCATGATTTTGACATGTCTCAAATAATGGAAAATCGACCTTTGCAGTAACCTCACTCCAACATGGATCAAAGGAGGCCTAATAGTGGAGGCAATAGAAGACCACATCTTGTGCCTGAATCACCATCATCTTTGTTTCAAAAGCCAGAGGTCCCACATACACATGGTCATGCATATGATACTCACCTTCACAGACCATTATGGAAGTCTTATGTAGAGAAATATGCTCAATCACATATCAATGCTAAGGATCAACCACCAAAGCAATTGGATATTCAAAGGCATGCTCAAAATTTGGACACAAGGAAACCCCATGTCAAATTTGGGGGCAACACATTAGAACATGGCATGCTTGTAGAGTATGGTATACATGGACAAAATAGATATTGTGTTCCTCAACATGAATCTATACCAAGTGGTCCATATATGCAGCATCACTATAGACCTCCTCCATATGAACATGTGTATGATCAATATCATCCATATATGCAACATGCTCCTCCTCCAATTGGTGCCTCAAGCATGGGGTATGGTCCAATAAGTCAATCTCCACCTAAGAGAAATTTGGAGCAACAAATCAGGGACTTACAAAAGAAAATGGAGGACATAAATACACCGAAGCCAACATACATAATGAGAGACATATGTCCTTATCCATTTGACAAGAGCATTCCAATGCCTCCTTTTCCTACACACTTTGTGACGCCTAAATTTGATAAGTATAGAGGAAAAGGGGATCCTAAGGCACACATAAGATAGTTTTTCATAGCTTTCATTGAGATAGCAGTAGAGGAGACATATTTGATGAGATTATTCCTATAGAGCCTAGGCGATCAAGCTATGGAATGGCTCTCCCAACTTCCACCTGGAATTAAGTCATGGGTTGACTTAGCAAAGGCATTTATTCAACATTACTCCTACAATATAGAGACAGACATATTAGTCACTACTTTGGGCAACACCAAGCAAAAAGATGGAGAGTCTTTTTCATCATTTTTACAAAGATGGAGGAATCTAGCTAGCAGATGTTCCTGTGAAATTCCACAAAAACAAATGGTAGAAATGTTCACCCAAAATGTTAACAAAGACATTGGCTATGATCTAAGGAAAGTTTGTTTATCCACCTTCAAGGACGTCATTGAAAAAGGCTTAGCGACAGAAAAAGTCCTAATTGAACAAGGAGTCATTAAGATATTCAAAGAAAACAAAGATGACTTTAAAGGAAAAGACAAGCCAAGATTTTGGAATAAAAACAAGAACACAGTCAATGATGGTGTTGTTGATGCCAATATAGTGTGACCCAAATTTGTTTTTTCGGGATCAAATTAGGTGAATACTCAAACAACTTCTAAATCATGAAGGAAGTATACTCCATTGGGAGAACCACTTGAGTCGGTTTTCAAGAAGCTAGTGGCAAACAAAGTAATCACAATTCTAGATTTTCCTCCATATGAGCCAAAGGTCAAACCGAATTGGTGGAATGATGACAAATATTGTGAATTTCATAAGAGCAAGGGTCATAAGATAGGAAATTGTCATCAACTAAAGAACATCATACAAGATCTCATTGATAGAGGTGACATTGAGATTGAAGGGCACTCATCCAATCAAGAACATGAGATGTTTAAGGAACCATTCCCAAAACATGACAAGGGAAAATCTAAAGCCATAGATGACCAAACCAACTATACCAGAGCATCTTATAACTATGATTCAACCATCAATCACATCTCGATGGACAATTATGTCTCTACTATTATCATCAAGGACAAAAACCCTCAGAATTCTACCCAGAGAACCAAGATTGTCCTAAAAGGTGTTGGATCTTCTTCCAAACCTACCTCTGAATGTCATGTTACAACCCGTCGAGGTAAAATCACTTTGCAAGGTGCTCCAGCCAAAAACACTGCTTCCACATCAACCAAACCTGAGTACGACCTTGTAGAACAGTTTGGGAAGACACTTGTGCTCATCTCCATTCTTGAGCTCTTACGCATATCCCCTACACATAAAGCTATTCTTGACAAAATTTTGAGAGACACTGCCATTCTTACTGATCTGAATGTGGACTAGTTTCAAGCCATAGTGGGATACCTTTCCATTCCACACTCTCTTACATTCACAAAAGCTGATGACACCTCCGTAAGTCAGCCACATAATGCACCATTACACATTAAAGCCTTCATACACAAACATAAAATCAAACGAGTCCTGATAGATGGAGGAGCAGGTCTAAACATTTGTACATTGAGCACTATTAAACAATTGGGATATTCTGACAAAGCTATAAATTCTACAAACAAAATTACTATCAAAGCATATGATGATGAAGAGCGTTCATCCAAGGGTACAGTCACCTTACCTCTTAGAGTCAGGCCAGTCAGAAAGGATGTGGTTTGTCAAGTCCTAGACCTAGATCTCACATACAACATATTGCTAGGACATCCATGGATTCATGAAATGAGGCCAATCCCATCTACATATCATCGATGTATCAAGTTTCCACACAATGGAGTTGAAGTGACCATCAAAGCAGATCCAAATCCATTCATATATTGCAACAATCTACAACCTTAGTCAAAAATAACAATCCTAGTCAATCGCGAAGCTATTCCTTCATCGGCATATGTGGATCCTGAATCCTTAAAAGCTTCTACATCCAAACAAGTAGAGCTAAAAGAAAAGTTCAAGATTAAAGACCTAGGATGTGGTGAGTATATATTTAATGTTGACCAACTCCCATTATCTCCTAAGGTATTTAGTCAATAGGAACAACCTACAAACAGTTTTCAACACCAAGGAATTGGGTGTGAACCACCTAGTGTTGTGGCTACTGAGTCTGAATGCAAATCTCCTCTAGTGGTGCAAGCACCTCTTGATATCAATAGTTCTAAGAATGGTTCCAACAAATAATCTATTGAGCGTATCGCCAGCCCTCTTGAGAACTCACATAGCTTTACCATATCATCCACTCATTCCATTTGCACTCCACTTCCAGACTTGGATCAACAAGAATCACAAAAGCCCTTAGTCATTGGGGATCAAGAATCAAGCTTTGAAAAGAAAAATATAAAAGTCAATAATAAAGAAAAGTCCTTTAGTCCAAATCAAAATCAAAAGCTATTAGACTCTGCAAAAATCAAAGTCAAGGATAAAAATCCTATGAAGCAAAAAGAACAAGAGTTGATCTCCCCTAATATTAGAATAACTGGGGGCAAAAGTTCTACAATTTTAAGTCATAAAGAATACTTGTTGATCCTAAGTCTCCATCATGCCATCCTACTTTCACTTCTTTTCACAATCATAAGCCTTCATAGCTCATCCACTTGTTCCACACATCCATTCCCTTTTGGTGATACATCATGGACCTTTAATGGAGCTTCCTCGAAGGACTTTGTTGTCAGAGATGCCCAAACTTCTTTAGGTGACACACATATGGGCCTATGTAGTCCACACACTAGTAATTCTATCTCAGTTCCTTTATCAACGAAGACAGTCACTCGAGCTACACATCATTCAGTCAAGGAACAATGCAGCTACAATCACAAAGTCAAGCCTCACACATTTGAGGTAGGTGACTTGGTTCTCAGAGAAAATCCTAAAAATCAGCAAGACAAAGAGAAGAAGGGCAAATTCAAACCAAATTGGCTTGGTCCTTACATCATTACAACAACATATGGATCTAGGGCATATTAGCTCTCAACTACAGAAGGTGAATCTTTGGAGGATCCTATCAATAGCATGCACCTTCGCAGGTTCTACACATAGCTCTTTGGAATATCCTAATTTAAAAATACAAAAAAATAAAAAATTTCAAAAATACAAAAAAATAAAAAATTTCAAAAATACAAAAAAAATCAAAAAATTCATAAATACAAAAAAAAATCATAAAACAAAAAAAATCGTTACTTGGTGAAAACCTAGCAAACAGGTGCCTTGTGACACAAAAAACATTGAAAATCAAAAAAAGTAAAGAGAAATAATTTCGTCCAACGGTGAAAACCACTTAGATGGCGCCCTGGGCAAGTACCATGGTGAAAATTGGGTCACCAGCACCATGCGTAGAGACATTGCTCCTCCCTCCTTCAGGATTCTCTTTCATCACTTCACTTTGCACACACTCACGACCAATTCATCCATAATAAACTTACACATTCCCATCATGGCTTGTTATTGGTCTACCCAGGATTGGTTCGCCATTCATAATAAACCTCCCTTTTCACTCCTTTCCATCCATAATAAATCAACTCCTATCTATGGCTAAGGCAAATCCTATGTCCAGTGATGGGTGTGGAACTAAGAACATCACATGTTTCGAGGAGTACAGTTTCTTCCAGCTTTCTTTAGTCTATCTGCGCATAATCCGCAATAAAGCAACATTTGTATCACAGATCTGCAATAAAGTTTCATCTTTTCCGCAATAAAGTATCAGTTTCATGGATTCAGTCAGTTTCAGATGAGACACAACAACAACAATGGGCTTCAACAAATCAAATCTTTCAACAGACTCAGACAACATATGGTTTAGTGCTATCTATCCTTTCTGTGAAAGTAAACATTGTGACCACAATCAAATAAGACTTATACAAGTGACAAGAGACACTAAACTTGAGGGCTACAATGGATGTTGGTGTCGAGTCTTGGTTTTCTTTTGATTTCATCTGTTTTGGTGATAGGTCTTTTAGCTTTTCCGGGATGTCTCTGACTAGAGATTCTATCTCTAGGATGTCTTTGACTAGAAAGGCGAGGATGGGGTATCATCACCTATTTGTATTTGTTGTCTGTGGATTGTCTCTTAGTAATGTTATGACTTGTCCAAGGATATGAGGACACTGTGAGTCTAGTATGAACTGGGGCATTCCTCATTTGTGACTATCTTATCTCCATGCAAATAGGTACAATGACTTTCTTGGCCAAACATATGCCTCGATTGTCATAACCTACTTGCCATAATAAAGCTCAATGATGATAACACACAAGAAGCTCTTTTTACTTTCATATCTTCTATCTTCCATCCCCCTTTCTTGATTGACTTCCAGCATTCTTCTCGAGTCTGTGTAGCCTACTATCACATGACTGAGTATAATGACACACCAAAAACATTTGCATTTCATGTAGTTGCACCTGCATTACCACATATAAGCATTTCATACATACATATAGATATCACAATTGCATCACATCCTACACACAACACATGTTAGAACATTTTATATTCTCATCATGTAAATAGTTATTTGCATTGTCATATTCATCCGCATTTCATACATTCACATTCGCATTAGCATAACATTTTAAAACAAAAAAGAAAAAAATATTGTATTTCATCATATACATATTTGCATCCATATCATAAGCATCACATTAGAACATCTCATCACATAGGTACACATGCATATAGCTGTCGCAAAGATGAATCATCTCATATATATATAAAGTGTCATGATACAATAATGTCAAAATCATATGGCTACAATCACCCGCAGGTGTCTACATCATCATAAAAAATGGTACAAAACTGATATAGAGGAACCCGCTGATCACTCATGCCAATACCACTGGTAGTGCTAATCTTGTCCATGTCATGGTATCCCATGCCACATGTCCCACCCTCATCTCTAGTCCCGGATCCTAGAACACTTGTCTAAGAGAATCCCTGTCTCTGTCTCGATCGTACGAAATTAGCTCCCCATCGATTGGTATCCATAGAATCCTGTAGACATCCTCCAAGGTGACTATCATCTCACCCATTGACAAATGAAACGTACATGTCTCTGAGTGCCACCTCTCCGCTAGTGCAATCAACAATCCCATGTTCTCCCAAAACTTAGGCACATACAGAATATGTCGCAATCCCATAGCCTCAATTGTAGCTCGGTCCTTGGCTGTCAACTCAGGTTGCAACCTCTGAGTCGATGGGAATCTCTCCCATGACTCCAGCATAGGCAAATACTCCTGCAGTCACACAAATCAATCATCTCAGTCCTACTGACACTCACTATTCATCACAAAGTGTTGCTTCTATCCTAGTGGTACTCCCTGTTCATCACAAAGTACTACGTGTTTGGCACTCCCTGTTCATCACAAAGTGCTACTCACATTTGCACTCACTATTCATCACAAAGTGCTACTCATATTTTAGCACTCCCTGTTCATCACAAAGTGCCTTGATCTATCCTAGCCTAGGGCCTCTGCTTGAGTGAATCCTCTTGAGAAGTTTCCTAATTGGCAACATATGTTCTATCATAGAATTGTCAATCCTAGCCCTATTTGTTATCCTAGTCTTCCCTAGAGGACCTGCTTGAGTGTATCCTCTCAATAGCTTATCCAATCGATAGCGTATGTTCATCACAGAACTGTCGATTTGACCTAGAAGACACAAATTCACATTTTTGGACACAAATGCATTTTCTTGACATAAACATGCATTTATTACATTACCTAGCATGCATTAATGACAACAATAAATGCATCAGAGTACAAGGAGGTTTTGTGGTACTTACTGGCTCTCCTGCCTCTGCTGGCCTCTGGAATCGGCGAACGCGGTTGAATCTATGAACCAAAGCCATCGCTGCTGACTGCTACTACTCTTCTCTCTCTCTGCACTCTAATCTCTTGGAGGTTTAGATGACAATGAGGATGTATTTCCCTCATGGTATATCTTATAGACTATCCTAGGCCTCATTTCCCAAGTCAGTCTTCATTATCCCGTGACTCTGTCACTTCATCTGGTCAGTCCATTCTAGCCTTTCTTTCTTATCGAGAGATTGTCTGCAATCTTTTTCAGACATTTTCATCCAATCTCTCAAGGGGGCATATCATTCCCATCTTGGGGCAACTCTGCATCAGTTCATCTTATCTTCTTTGAAACAACGCGACAATCCACATTGTTGCAAAGAGGGGCAAAATGTAGACACCTAAAATTGTCTAGTCTAATTAAATAAATATTTTATTTATTTAATTATCTAAGCTTAATTCTTCTATTAATTAAATAAATCTTTATTTATTTAATTAATTCATTTATCCTCTTCTACGCTTATTTCTCATTTCAATAAATACATTTATTTATTTAAATTATCCTTTTCCTAAATTAAATAAATATCTTATTTATTTAATTGATCTCACTCCTTCTATTAATTAAATAAATCTTTATTTATTTAATTAATTCATTAACCTTTTCTATCCATGGCACATGTCATTCATCTCTTAATTCATACACTACCTACCCATTTCATTATTTTATTATTTCTTTTACCTACCCTCTAATCATAGCCGACCTCCTTTTACACCTCTCAATCTTATCCCTCCATTTCATATAGTGTCTTCTATATAAGGAGATGCTTCCTTCATTATCAAACCCTGACTACTTGATCAATTGACTACTTGGCATATGTGATCCTACTTGCAACCACATTCCATTCTTTGTTGAGCTCTTGTGCACATAAAATCTGAGAGCAAATACATCAAACAAGATCAATGGAGATAGGAAGAATGGAGATCCAAACCCTATTGGACATGTGATGGTATAATCTTTGTGATTTCCTTTGATTTGCATTGTCTTAGGTAATCTTCATATGTTATGCTGGATGTTTGTTGTTGTTAGGCTAGGGTTTTGTGGTTGAATTCATTTAGCCTTTCAATATTGTTATTATTGTTATCCATTTTCACCATAAACAGTAATAGCATGTGTAGAATTCACAGCCTTTTCATAATATCCCTATTGATTAATAGTATTAAATGTACAAATGTTCAAACCTTATCCTCCATCTATCAAGACTTTTTTTATTCAGTGTTTATGGAAAAAGGTTTCAATATGTAAAGGTTCATTATGAGGTTGGGTTACGGATGCATCATCGGCTTCTCTAAATATGAGGGTATGCAGAATAGAAAGGTATCCCACCATGGCTTGAAATGGGTCCAGATTCAAATCAGTGGGTACAAAAGTCTCTCTCAGAGTCTTATCAAGGATTTCCTTATGTGTGAGAGATATGAGTAAAATCTCAAGGATGGAAATGAGGGTAGGTGTCTTCGCTAGTTGATCTACAAGGTCATACTCATTCTTTGTGAATGAAGAGGTTGTGGGCTTGGATGGAATGCCTTACAAGATGACTTTGCCTAGATGATTTGTGACATTACATTTGGAGGTTTCATTTTTGGAGGATGAAGAAGATGGTCCAATACCTTTCAAAACAACTTTAATCCTTTGGGTAGGACCTTCAAGAGTTTTTTTCTTTATAATGATAGTAGAAACATGAATGTCCATTCAAATGTGATTAATAGTGGAATCATAATCATAGAGAATATTGGTATAATTGGCTTGATTATCAGGAGTTTTTGCTTTTCCATTGTCATGTTTAGGAAATGGCTCTTTGAACATCGCATGCTCTTCATTGGAGGTATGACCATCCACTTATATGTCACCTTTATAAATGAGATCCTATATGATATTATTCAATATGTGATAATTGCTCTTTAAATGCCCTTTACTCTTGTGATATTCACAATGTTCATCATCATTCCACCAATTTGGTTTTACCTTTGGCTCATATGGTGGATTATTTAGTAGTATTATGAGCTTGTTTTCCACTAACTTCTTCAATGTTGTTTCAATTGGCTCTCCCAACATTTCTTCAAGGTTTTGATTGCCTTTGATTGTTCACTTCATTGTTAGAGTTAGAAGACCTTGCACCAAGGAAAGTTATCTTAGGTTTCACAACATTTTCATCTACTACCCCATCATTGACTGTGTTCTTATTCTTGTTCCAAAAACTGTGTTTATCTTTCCCATTTGATTCCTCTTTATTTTCTTTGAATATCTTGATGATACCTTGTTCAATAAGGACTTGTTCTATCATCATTCCTTTCTCAATGACCTCTTTGAAGGTAGACAAACACACTTTTCTTAGCTCATATCCAATATCTTTGTTGATGTTTTGTGTGAAGATTTTTGCCATTTTCTTTTGTGGTATATCACAAGAGCATCAACTAGAAAGACCTCTCCATTATTGTAAGAATGAAGAAAAAGATTCCCCATGTTTCAGCTTAATATTGCATAAGGTGGCCACTAACACATCTATTTTAATTTTCTATGGAAAATGTTGTATAAAATCCTCTACTAGATCACCCCATTACTTAATTCCAGGTGGAAGTTGAGAGAACCATTCCATTTCTTATTTGCCTAAGCTTTGTGGAAATAATCTCATCAAGTATGTTTCTTTTGTTTCTACCTCAATGCAAGCTATGAAAAATTGTCTTATGTGTGCCTTAGGATCCCTTTTGCCTTTGTACTTATCAAACTTTGTTGTTACAAAATGTGGAGGGAATGGAGGCATTGGAATGCTTCTATCAAATGGGTAAGGACATATATCTCTCAATGTATATTGTTGCTTTGGTGTATTCATGTCCGCCATTTTATTTTTTAAGTTCTTTATCTGTTGTTGCAAGTCGTTCTTGGGTGGTGTCTTTTCTCTTTGAGATAGTCCCATGCCTAAGCCATCGGGTGGAGGAGGAGGGATATAATGCATATATGAATTGTATTGATCATAGATGTGTTCATATGGAGGAGGGACATAGTTATAGCTTGGATATGGACCACTTGGTATGGTATTATAGTGAGGAGCAATAGGTCTAAGTCGATACATGTCATGACCATGTGTATAGGAGGTATCATAAAAATGATCTTGGATATTTCCCCCAAATATAACAAGGGGTCTCCTCTTGTCATGATTTTCAATATTCAATTGAGTGTAATTGTATGTGTTGGTATTATCATGGGTATCATCATGGTCATGAATGGTGGTAGTTCTTCTCCATGAGAAAGGATGACTGTGGGTTGTTCATGAGAGGATCTATCATAAGTGGCATGAAAATGAGTGTATGTTTTTTGAATCTCATGTTTTTGAAATAGGGATGAAGGTGACTCAAGCACAAGATTCTCTTTCTTACCACCACTATTGGGCCTCCTTTTTCTTGTATTAACCTAATTTATTTGGTTTGTATCATCCTCCAAAATCTATGACACATCAAAATCACAAGGTAGTCTTGTCCCACTTTGTGCCATGACTTGTAGGAAATATTGTCTACCCCTTTTCATGATTTCTTGAACTAATTTATTAAAACGGGGATCCATGATAGTTTCCTCAACTTCTACAGAATCCACAGATGCATTGTCATTGTCATTATCATTTCCATTGGTATTGTCATTATTGTCATTGTCTTGTATATTACTACGATTTTCAAATGGATTGTAGAATTCATCTCCATCAAACTCATAGGTACTCATGTTTAAAGACCTCAAAGCTTCTTTGGATTCCCTTCTTTACCTTTGTGAATAGGTTTCAACCATGGACTAAAGTCCTGACCCAAAAATAAAAGGTGGGATGAAAATGCAAAGACTATGGAAGACCACTTGAGGTGTATGAAGTGTAGATGAATCTTGGGTAAACTTGCAATGTCCAAGAGTGTAATACCAAAGTATGTATGTTTTTAGAGTAAGGTGTGGCTTCCAAAGAGATGATGGATCTCTTGATGAGGTAAGTTGACCTTGACTCTGGGTATGTATGTTTGAGAGTAAGGTGTGGCTTCCAAAGAGATGATGGATCTCTTGATGAGGTAGCTTGAACTTGACTCAAGAAGACCAAGTGAGACCATAAAATGATGGATCTTGATGTGGGACTCACCTAGTGTTGTGTTATAATAGGTTTGCAAAGTTTGGTGAGGACAAGAAAAATAACCTTTTGACTCAAATTTGGAAAATATGTATGAGGGCAATGCAAGTGAAGGAAAATGATTGACTATGTGTGAACAAAAAAAGTTGACTGAAGAATGAAGCCCTATAAGAAGTAGCCTTAGAAGCTCTTTAGAACTGAAAAACTTAAGTCCTTATTGTTCTCAAGAGTTTTCTTGTAATCTCTCAACTGTGAATGCAGGCGTAGTTTTAACAAACCCAGATGTGATTTTGGAAATATTTTGCAATTCTGTCTAATTGTCAAGTTGTTGAATGTGACCAAATCTCAATGTTTTGACTTTTAGTGACAATAAAACACAACAAAATAGTGAAGATCCAATGTGTGAAAGTGTTTTTGTCCAAAGGATAACAAATATTTCCAAATATTTTGCATAAACTTGAAAACATGGTAGACAAAATATGTTTTTGTTTTTTTTGAAAATGTTTGAGTGACTTGATCATGCAAGCACAAATCCTAGGGCTGGTCGAGACAATAGTTGTTGAATCTCACGTGGGGGGTTACCTTGAGCTACACAATTCAGAGTGGATACTTAGGTTCTTGACCCTATTGGTTCCCCTCCATGGCACTCACTTCTCTGGGGAAGCCAAACACTAGTCCCCATGAAAACTCTTTGTGGTGAACTTTGTATCTCTACTAAGAACTGTAAGAATGTGAGCCGCTTTAGAGGTTCGACGTCCTACGCCAACAACTAGAAGGTTTTTGGATTCTAACACAAAATGTGTCTAGTAAGGGCTTCTACTTGAGTGGTCATACATGTGGTAGCATATGCTCCGTTAAGGAAGACTCCTAGCCTATAGAGGTTGTGCTCTATAGGGTTTATGGGGAGACATGCCATCGGTATGAACTAATCAGCACCCGTTGCTTGCAACTTTCATCACAAACACATTAATTTATAGTGGCTTGGAAGAGCTTAGATTTAGCTTGTTACCACTTGGGTCATTCCATCTCACTTGTCCTTATTGGCTACTCAGGAGGTAGGCCCTCTAAAAGGAAACACAAAAAGAACCTATTGCTCAAGACATAAAAGACACTTTTTAATTTTAGAGCACCAATGGAAGTGTTTTCTAGACTAAACAAGAAAAGGAAAGCAATTTTAAAATACAATATTTGCTAAAGCTCCTGCACCAAACTTGTTAGTAGTTTTTAAATAATACTCCTCCTGCAAGCACACAAATTAGGTAAATTTTAGATCCAAAAGTCTGTGAAATAGGGGACTTTGACAAGATGTTTTTAAACAGATTCAAAGATTTGATTTTCCATGAGTTCTTTTGCATCATAAAAAAAAGACCACCTGTAAAATTCCAAGACATTTACAAAAATGTAAGAAAATCGAAAGAAAATTACTAATTTGCTTCAAAAATTATTTTTTTTTGAAAAATCTTAAAAAATTCATATAAAATTCAAAGTTGATCCAAAAAATGTAAATTTTTTATTGGAAACTCTAGATACCATTCCCAATCTGCACAAAAACAATCCTACAAAAACTCTAAGTATTTTGTGAGATATGATCAAAACATTGCAAAACCCTAATTTTTAAAGATCTTATTTTTAACTAACTATTTTGCATCAAAATTAATACCACAAAGAACAAATTCCATTTAAAATAATGAGAAATTTCCAAAAATGTAATAAAATGCAAAAAATTAGCTAATTTTCTTTCAAAAATAATTTTTTACGAAATATCATAAAAAATTCATAGAAAATTCAAATATGCTCCAAAAGATCTTAATTTTTTACTAATCACTTTGGATACTGTTCTCAACTTGATAAAAGAATTTGATGTAAAAATTCCAAGCTATTTGTGAGATCTGATCAAAAGAAAGCAAAACCCTAAGTTTTAAAGATCTGATTTTTCACGAATTATTTTACACCCAATTTGAAATCACAAAATAATAGACACCCTATATAATTCTGATAAATTTCTGTAAATGTAATTAAATCCAAAAGAATTGCTAATTTGCTTCAAAAAAAAATTTTAAGAAAAATCATAAACAATTCATAGAAAATTCAAGTATGATCCAAAAATTCTGAATTTTGGATTCCACGGTCGTGATATGGTCCCCAACCTAAAAAATCAATTGGGTGCAAAAAATTCCAATCCTTTAGTGAGATATGATGAAATGTCTCCAAAATCTTAATCTTGTGTCCAAAACCCTAGCTGCACAAAGTTATTATCCAAATTGTTTTACAAAATAGCAATATAGGGTTAGAAAAACTTGCAAAATATATAGATCTGACAAAAATCTATGTCCCACCGGGCGTGCCAAAATGTATATGGTGAAAAGTGATGATAAATTATTGTAAAACCATAAAGATTCAACCACAAACAATCTAAGTCCTACAATGAAACATTCACCAATACCAATAGAGATACCTAAGATCATGAAAATCAATAAAATAAAGAAATATTACCATTCACATATCTAGTAGGGTTTCAATCTCCATTGTCTTCCTATCTTCATTGAACTTGCTTGATATATTTGCTCCCGATTTTATGTGTGCACAAGAGCTCAACAAAGAATGAAATTATGGCTGATATAAGGCTTGATTGCATAAGATTGATTATATACCTTGATTCGAGGATTAAATGATTAGATTTATTACAGTTCTCATTAAGGTTGATAATGAAGGAGAGTATCCTCTTATATAGAATACACCAGGTAAGAAATGGAGGGATAAGATGTTGGCATTTTTTATGTTTATGTTGTGATTGTCATTGATGGACACACACTTGTATTGAGATCCCCTTTATATATATGAGCTAGAGCTCAACCGGTATTTGTTCCAACCTATATGTTGTATCCTAGTCTTCTGGTGATTTTGCAGAATGTGTTTCCCAGTCTGAAGCGGCATGTCGACCTCAAGTGGTTCGCAAATCTTAAGTGCTACAAGGAAGCAAAGCGACATAACACATTCTTACCAGTCTTCATTTTTGTCAAACCGGCAATTGGTATTTTGTATGAACCAGTAATACTCTGTGATGAGTTACCAATCCACAGATTGTTTGATGATGCTTTTTGTGTCATGTTACTGAGTATGTCTAGATTCATTGAACCTAGGAAATTGTAATGTAATCCTATTGGACTGACATGAACTTAGACTCCTTTAAAAGGACATCATGTCTAGGGTTTTAAGTTGTTGCTGAAAAGGGTTTATGTTGTGCTAGGGTTTAAGGTGGTTGAAAATTTGTTGTAACTGAGAGAGAGATAGAGAAGACTGACACTAAGCAAACATGACACAAAAAGCACTTTCAATCACACATTTGTGGAATACGAAAGAGCCTAGAGGAATCACACAATTGGCTACTTCTTTTTGGGGAAGAGAGAGCCACGGGATACCTATTAGGATTTCTATTCCCTTGTTGTAATTGAAAGATAAAATGATGCAAGTTCAATCCCTAACCCCAAAATGCAAGTAGGAACTAATAACAAGATTGTAGAATTGAACTTAAACAATGGAAAGCTGTAAATACAAGGATAAGACAAGAATGTAAATGCGTACCCCGAGTTAAAATATGAATGAAAATGTTCAGGACGGGAGCGCGGGGGCCACTGTCCTGATTCTGCCCCTGAAACTGCTCTGGAAACTGCTATTTTGCACTTTGGAAAAAGCTGTCAAAAATGCTGAAAATGCTGTCTGTCAGGAGGACCAGGGCACCCAGCGCCCCTGTCCCAGGGACCAGGGTGCCCAGTGCCCCTGTCCTGGCAGGACCAGGGCACCCCACGCCCCTGTCCTGGTCTTTTGTTCTGAAATTTGGTGGGAAGGTCGGTCTCAGTCTGCTTCTCCCAGATCTGCAACCTGCGGCGTCCTCTGAGTCCCGAAACCTGCACTTATATCTGAAAAGGTGTTTGGGCGGCTATATAGGGTTTTGCCTTAGTCAAACCCCTGCTTCGGTGATTTCCACCTCCACGAATAGCCAAGTTGTATTGTAAAATGTATTGTGTGCGCAGACCTAGTGTGTGTGCAAGGTCCTAAAATGCAAGCAAGCAAACTAGAGCAACCTAGAAAGTAAACCCTAATTGCTTGTAAATGATAATGTAAATGCTCTAAATCAAGATGCAAAGTGATCTAAAGCATGAATAAAGGATATATTGAAGCTTATGTAAAGACATGAAAACAACATGAAATCATACCCAACCCTCAAGGGAGGAGTACAAGCCAATCTTCAATCGGTAATCTCCTATTGTTCTTCAATGTCTTCCAAGCCCTAAATGAATGAATGAAATTGATGAATGCTTGATAGATGGATGTTGAATGTTGTTGAAGTCTTCAAAGATCTGCTCTTTTGCTGCATAGAAGGTCCTCCAAACCAAAAATTTGGATCCTTTCAAATGAAGAAAGAGAGCTCTTATGTATGAAACCCTAGGTCGTAATTTCAACTTTTGGCTGACCTAGAGATTGAATATCCTGCCAATTTCTTGGGGTTAAGCTTTATTTTATGATTGGATCGTGCTCCTAAAATTTTGGGAAAAATGTCCAGGACCATGTGCACTCTGGGTGCCATGGTCCTCTCTGGGTGCCATGGTCCCGACAACTTTTCACTAAATTTTCAGGGCCATCCGATATGATGATTTTAGAGAGAAACCCAAAGTTACAGGTGATTTCAAGATTTTTTGACCCCCGAAACCAAGCCCCCAAGCTCAAAATAGGACTTAATTAGGGTTTTTGATTAAATGATGTATTGGAGGAATAAAATGAAAAGGGCACACTTTAATGAAAGGGCCCAACTTTATGATGTAGGAGATGATAAAATAAGACCTTAGACCTAATTAATTGAATTAATTAAGTGCTAAAGGGGAAATGCAATGCAGAATGCAAAATGCACTAAGGCAGGTGCTAAACTAGGTGTGAAATTGTACCACCCTAGCGAGTGCGTACAATTTACGATGCTACATTTAGCCCCCACTTTAGCGGTCATATGAACACTATGTGCATATGCAAGCTAAAGTACAGAAAAGTAAACATTATTTGAAAAAGGATATATCCATAAGTCTGTCGAACGAAGCCCCCAACGGTATCTGCAGTACATAGTTAGGAACCGCACCCTACAAAACACATGTTAGATCACAAAATCACCTAATGCTTACTAAGGAAGGTGATGAAAAATCGAGGGTAGCTATATGCCCCCCCCCTGTTTCGGCTTGCTAATTTTAGTGAGTTGAAACAGGGTATCATGTTTACCACTTCGAATTGTTAAAGAATATTGATGACAAATGCTCACAAGAAGATTTGATATGAGATCAAAAACTAATGGAGAATCATTTGGTAAGAAAGAGGACTAAATCTCAATTCCAACACAACAAAGAGTGTGAGGATTTGAGAGTTCTCTAACACAAGATGAAGGATGTAAATGGAAAAATGCAAAGAAAAGAAAAGAAAGGAAAAAAGCATGAATACACACATTGGTGATCCATGAGAAGAATAGTGAGAGAGAAGACATGGACTTCTCGCCCCTAGATCTTGTCTAGGTGATCCATGTAAGGGAGGAGAGTGAGAAAGTCTAGCCTTATGCCGCTAGTTCCACTCAACCTCGTGCATGTGTGTGTAAGGGAGGTTAGAAGCACCTCATAGGAGTCTATGCCCGAGTATGCTACAACCTATATATGTATAGTAAAAAAATGTGACATCTCGCTCTAAGAGTCTGTGCTCTAGTTCCGAGAATGACCCATTGCTCAAAAAGTGTAATGTTTATGTCATAAGAAAAGTAGAACAAGGGTACCTACCTTCATCACAAAAGAAGATACCCCACAAATGCAACAATGTCATAGATCCAAGCAAGAAATTTTTGCACTCTTTAAGCAAGGATAAGATAGTTGGAAAGGGATATCTTGTAGTATGTGTAAAGGAGATCCTTAGAGGAGAAGAGATCTTTGTACAAAAGACACCTATCCCCAAGAGGAATTGTCTTAGACAAATTTAACATCTTCTAGAATAAGACAAAGAAGAGAATAAGAATGCAATACTTCCTTCTTTTGCAAGGTGAAAGTGATTCTTAATGAAGGATGACGCTCTTTTTAACCCAATTGGGAGAGTGAATTCATTATGGATGTATTTTACCAAGTGCAAAAGAGGTTATAGTCAAGGACTTACACCTCTTGTAAGAGAGAATCCTTGAACCAACAACAACAAATGCATACAAGGAATAACATCAAATAATAAAGTTCACACCATCCACGGAATAGGAAAAAGTGGATCCTTAGATAAAAAATAAGGAAAGATCATTGCCTCAATGAGAAGGACTTACACAATCTTCTAGGGAGAGATTTGGACATAAGCAAAAGAGGAGATATATGAAATCACTCTTGTCCTCATAGGAACAAGAGATAACATAGAAAATTAGGCTATTATGTTGCTTCAAAAATATGATTGCACTTGAAATTGTACCATCATGAATGACAATGAGCCCCCAGTAAATGAGCTACCAATGTCACATAATGATGAGCAACATAACAGCCATTAATGTTATTTAAAGACATGATAGATTGAATGAGGTATTTGAATATGACATGCTAAATGCTCAACTATAAGTGAGATCAAAAACATGTATAAAATGATAAAAATTGAAGAGGAAAAGTCACAAGAAATCTTAGAAGAGGAATGAGTGTAATTTATTAGAGCCTTATCCCTAGAGGAAAGGACTTTATGATGAATAGGAGATAAAGATTCATAAGTGGATTTAGAAATTTGAGGGGATTCATAAAGATATTTGTTCATTGCCAAGATTTCCTTATGAGGGGAATGAGAATTGATAGAAGTAGAAGATGATTTAGTTGAAGTGAGATCATCATCACTACTAAATATAGCATTCACATTGAGAGATGGTCTTTTAGATGCTTTGGTACGTTTGCAGGGATTATAGCCGAGTCCAAAGGCATAATTGTGAAAATTAGTCTCTAGAGGAACTTTTATCCCTTGTTCATGAGCGCCACAACCATTTCCATGATACCCATGCTTAGCAAAAATGCGAAAACCACGACCATAACAATCAGCCATTTCAGGAAGAGAAGGTGGTTTTTCATAAGACAAAGAATCAAATTCTTCAAAATTAGAGGTGTGAGGAGAAGAAGTTTGAGAAGTGGCCACAAAATTATTGCTCAAAGGTTCAGGTAAGACTGATTTATTTTTAGTTTCTTCCTTCTCTTTAACTTTAAGCTCTCTAGGAGGAACCCTATACTCACCTACAAAGGTGGGATTGAAATCAAGAGATCCCCAATCATCTTCTACAATAACCTTCTCAAGATCAAAAGCCTTTTCATGTGTAGACTCAAGTCGAGAAGGATCTTCTTCAGGAGCTTTAGACTCATCCAAAGAATTTTGATTATCAGAGGGTGAGGATTCATCCATAGGTATCTTGTTCAAAGAGTCATCACTAGAAGAGGAAGGCTTAGAAGAACTCCCTTTGGAAGTAGATGTTTGCAAACAAGATTGAAAATTAGTATCACCTATCAAGGTATATGTCTTATTGTTATAAATGAATTTAACTTGTCTATGCAATGTAGAGGGGACAATTTGCATACTGTGAATCCAAGGTCTCCCTAATAAAAAGTTGTATGTTAGATTTGCCGACATAACATGGATAGGAGTAGGAAAAGTAACAGGTCCCACTGTGATGGGTAAGGTGATAATACCTAATGAAGACTTAGCCACATTGTCAAAGCCTCGAATGGGATGAGAGTTAGGCTCAATAAGGGATGTATCCACATTCATCTTATGCAATAGATTAATGCTACACACATTAAGGCCAGAGCCATTATCTACCAATGTTCGTCTTATAGCAGTGTCATTTATGATAACCACAATCATCAAGGGATCATATTGTTGTTGAATTTCACTAGTAGGCAACTCATCTTGAGTAAACACAATTTGAGCTTTAGGATTCATCACAGAGTTAACCAAAGACACTATATTACTAGATGTATTAGGTGGAGGAACATTCAAATCTTTCAAGGCATCTTGTAACATTCCATGATGAATGGAAGAAGTTTGGATTAAATCCCAAAGGGATATCTTAGCAGGGGTAGCTTTAAGTTGTTCTATGAGATCATATTCCTTACCAAGAACTTGTGAAATACGAGGAGCTTGCGGAAGAATAGGTTGGGAAGGAGGAAGTGAAGTTGGGATAACTGGAGGAGAATTAGGTTGCCTATTGTTTCTTGTGTTATAGGTATGAGCAACCGCATGATAACTCTCTCTAGTTAGTTGCTTAGCATACTCATAAGGGCTCTTAAAAGAATAACCTCCTTGCACAGTAATAATAGGTTTCTTAGGAGTGCAAAAAGAATCATTAGCATAACCACCTTGAACCACTAAGATAGGCTTATTTAAAGGTTGAGAATTTTGAGAAGGACAAGCACCTTGGACAGTGAAGAGAGGTTTGTTAGATGTCTCATTCACATGCATCAAACTGATTGAGGATGGTTTAGGAGAATGAACAAAAGTGTTGGAAGAATTGCTGATAGTCTTCTCTTGCACTAAAATCTCATCACGGATTAAATCAATTTTAGGAGAGAGACAAGGGGTAGGCATCGACGTTCTAGTAGGCAGAGTAATACTAGGAAAGGTCATATCATCCTCTGTCATCAAAGGATCTACATGGGGAATAAACTCTCTAGGAGAAGGATCAACATTACTCTCTAAAGTCTCCCTTTTGAGAGGGAGATCTTTGAAAGAGATGTTAACCATCTTGCTTTGAACTAGGGTATCCTTATGAGTAGAACCAAGTTGAAGAGAGGAAGATGCTTTATTTTTGGAGGGAGAATAATTAAGATTCAAGGAAGGTGAGAAACTATAAAGGGAGAGAGAATAATCTACACCTTCTTCTAATGGTTCATCCCAAAAAGTGAAGTGGTTGAAAGGAATGTTTGAAGTATTGTTAATTTCGGGAGAGGAGATAACATTGTTTATTAATTCCTCATCCTTAGGAGGGAGAGCATCAATAGATGTGTTAAACTCATCCTCTTTCCTCAAAATATATTCAATATGATCTTTAGGGGAGAGAGAATTAAGGAAATTGCTTATTATTTCATCTTCTTTCTCTAAGGGATGCTTATGGGTAAGACAAACTTTAGGAGAAGGGTAAGCATTTATCATTAATTCATCATCTCTAGTGGGAATTTTGTTGGAAAAGGAAATGCCATCACTAGGAAATGTAGGGATAATGTCATCTTCTTTCACAAAAGGATCCTCATGAAGGGAGTGTTTTTTAGGAGGAACATGAACATATTTCTCCAAAGATTCATGCTTAGGAAGGAGATCTTTGAAAGAAGTGTTCATAACCTCTTGTTGCACTAACATGCCCCCATTGGAAGGACCAACTTTAGGAGAAAATAAGTCATTGTCCATCAATACCTTTTCACTTAGAGAGGCATCATGTAGGGAAGGTAAAGTAACATTAAGAAAGGTGTTTATGATATCATTCTCTTCCTCTAGGATAGCTAAATAGGAAGGGCACATTTTAGGAGAGTTGTCAAGATCATTCTTAAAGTCTTCATCCTTAGAGCATGGGAGAGTCTAAAAGGGATTGATAGCAAATCTTTTAGGCACTAAAATGTTGTTATAGATGGGGGGAGGTTCTTTAGGAGAAGGAAAAATTGAAACAAGGGAAGCTAACCCACTATCACATCTATGAAATGAATGCATCATGACAACAATTTTCCTCTTTCAAATGATAACACATGCAAAATAGAAGGAAATGTTTAATTTTAACCAATGCAAGCACTTAGAATGTGGATTTAGAAAATGAAATTTATAATTCAAATGAGTTCCTAAATCAGATTTGAAATTATTGATCCAAATTAAGCTATCCACAAGTTCAACCTTGAATTGAAAAATTAGGGTTTTAGCAAAAAGTTTCCTCTAAATTTTTGAATCTTGCAAGAAATTGAAACTTGTAAATACAAATTTGAATTTCAAATAGCATAAACAATCAAATTTGAAAACATAAATCAGAATTAGAGAAGATTGGAGTTCACGTCGGGTTCACCAAAAATGTGTGGGAGAAAAAGTGACACTAAGCAAACATGCCCTAATCTCACTTTCAATCACACATTTGTGGAATATGAAAGAGCCTAGAGGTATCACACAATTGGCTACTTCTTTTTGGGGAAGAGAGAGCCATGGGATACCTATTAGGATTTCTATTCCCTTGTTGTAATTGAAAGATAAAATGATGCAAGTTCAATCCCTAACCCCAAAATGCAAGTAGGAACTAATGACAAGATTGTAGAATTGAACTTAAACAATGGAAAGCTGTAAATACAAGGATAAGACAAGAATGTAAATGCGTACCCCAAGTTAAAATATGAATGAAAATGTTTGAGACGGGGGTGCGGGCGCCACTGTCCTGATTCTGCCCCTGAAACTGCTCCGGAAACTGCTGTTTTGCACTTTGGAAAAAGCTGTCAAAAATGCTGAAAATGCTGTCTATCAGGAGGACCAGGGCGCCCAGCGCCCCTGTCCCAGGGACTAGGGCACCCAGCGCTCCTGTCCTGGTAGGACCAAGGTGCCCCATGCCCCTGTCCTGGTCTTTTGTTCTGAAATTTGGTGGGAAGGTCAGTCTCAGTCTGCTTCTCCCGAATCTGCAACCTGCGGCGTCGTCCTAGTCCCGAAACCTGCACTTATATCTGAAAAGGTGTTTGGGCAGCTACATAGGGTTTTGCCTTAGTCAAACCCCCGCTTCAGTGATTTCCACCTCCATGAATAGCCAAGTTGTATTGTAAAATGTATTGTGTGCGTAGACCTAGTGTGTGTGCAAGGTCCTAAAATGCAAGCAAGCAAACTAGAGCAACCTAGAAAGTAAACCCTAATTGCTTGTAAATGATAATGTAAATTCTCTAAATCAAGATGAAAAGTGATCTAAAGCATGAATAAAGGATATATTGAAGCTTATGTAAAGACATGAAAACAACATGAAATCATACCCAACCCTCAAGGGAGGAGTACAAGCCAATCTTCAGTCGGTAATCTCCTATTGTTCTTCAATGTCTTCCAAGCCCTAAATGAATGAATGAAATTGATGAATGCTTGATAGATGGATGTTGAATGTTGTTGAAGTCTTCAAAGATCTGCTCTTTCGCTGCATAGAAGGTCCTCCAAACCAAAAATTCGGATCCTTTCAAATGAAGAAAGAGAGCTCTTATGTATGAAACCCTAGGTCATAATTTCAACTTTTGGCCGACCTAGAGATTGAATATCCCACCAATTTCTTGGGGTTAAGCTTTATTTTATGATTGGATCGTGCTCCTAAAATTTTGGGAAAAATGTCTGGGACCATGTGTACTCCGGGCGCCATGGTCCCGACAACTTTTCACCAAATTTTCAGGGCCGTCGGATATGATGATTTTAGAGAGAATCCCAAAGTTACAGGTGATTTTGAGATGTTTTGACCACCGAAACCAAGCCCCCTAGCTCAAAATAGGACTTAATTAGGGTTTTTGATTAAATGATGTATTGGAGGAATAAAATGAAAAGGGCACACTTTAATGAAAGGGCCCAACTTTATGATGTAGGAGATGATAAAATAAGACCTTAGACCTAATTAATTTAATTAATTAAGTGCTAAAGGGGAAATGCAATGTAGAATGCAAAATGTACTAAGGCAGGTGCTAAACTAGGTGTGAAATTGTACCACCCTAGCGAGTGCGTACAATTTACGACGCTACAGTCATGTTACTGAGTATGTCTAGATTCATTGAACCTAGGAAATTGTAATGTAATCCTATTGGACTGACATGAACTTAGACTCCTTTAAAAGGACATCATGTCTAGGGTTTTAAGTTGTTGCTGAAAAGGGTTTATGTTGTGCTAGGGTTTAAGGTGGTTGAAAATTTGTTGTAACTGAGAGAGACATAGAGAAGACTGAAGTAATGCTGGAATGCAGTAACAGTGAGCAATACTAGATCTAACCAAGCAGTTTGTTCTATTAGATAGATCAAACACTTGTTGATTACTCACATCTTTGACAAGTCTGTAGCCCTTAACTGGGTAGGCCCAAAAGCCTTTGTAAAATACTCTAACAAGGTGGTTCACCACTGTGAATCTAAAATCCTCTAGCAAGGTAGTCTTTAATCAGACTTATCTCTTAATAGAGATTGAGATTCCTAACAGGATCTGTTCTGGTGAAGAACATTGTAAGACCTTAACTGGTCTGACCTTAACCGGTCTGGTTTCTATTTTGCAGATAGTGACTTGTGAGTTCCATCTCACTGTGGTTTTTCCCATTTGGGTTTCCATGTCAAATATCTTGTGTTATGGTTGTATTGCTTTTGTGGGTGAATGCTTTACTTGCATTTTGGTTTGTATGTGTGATAACCGGTCTGTCTGTTAAACTATTTTACCGATTTATCTTTAGACTGTTTAAGGGTTTTAGTGCAGTGATTTTTGGCATACTAATTCACCCCCCCTCTTAGTATTCATCATAAGATTGAGAGGTGTAAAGATAAATGGTTAGCTAGGATTAAAGGGTAGGTAGAGGAAATAATTAAATGATAAAGGGGGTAGGTAAGAGAAGAATTAAGAAATGAATGACATGTGTCATAGGTAGAAAATGCTAATGAATTAATTAAATAAATAAAGACTTACTTTAATTAATAGAGGAAGTGGGATCAATTAAATAAATAAAATATTTATTTAATTTAGGAAAAAGGACAATTTAAATAAATAAAAGTATTTATTTAATGAAGAGAAAGGCTAGAAGAGGATTAACGAACTAATTAAATAAATAAAGATTTATTTAATTCATAGAAGACTTGGGATAAAATAATTAAATAAATAAAAAATATTTATTTAATTAGACAGGGCAATTTTAGGTGTCTTTTAACTGAACAAACTGAAGGAGAGGAAGTTTGGGGAAGAAAACCTCTCATATTTCTTAGTCACATTCCAGAAAAATACAAGGGTCACATCGATAATTTTCTATTCAAATTTTATTTTATCAATATTTTTTTTTACTCGACTATAAATGTTTTGTGTTTCAATTATACAAAATAGAAGTATAAGGAAATTGCATTTTTTATTTTGTACCTACCTATAAGAATTTTGATTTTTTTTAATCTAGTTGTTACAAATAAACTAGCTAAACACATACGAAAGACAAACAATTACAAAGTCACTAGTTAAATGCAAACAAATGATTCTGCCATACACAGTGCCAATTTTAGGTAAGTTAAAGACCTATCATTTGAAGAAGCTAAAATTAATATAATTGTATTGGTGTCAGGTGAATTTTATTTAATTTAAATTTCATATCAAAATTTCCACTTCTTATAAGAATTAGACATAATGACTGTGATAAAGTTAGTTTGTAGTCCATATAAGACATTAAATTTGTAAAGAACATATTTTTAAAAGTAGAAAGACAAAATATTCAAAAGTCTATGGTGATTCTAATATCTAGTGTTATTCATGCTTAATCTTGATCTCAGAATTTTGATGTAAAATTTGACTTATTGAAAAAAGAGCATATAGAAAACATAATTTTTTATATAGGTGTAAAATAGGTGTTGTCCTTATAATATTGTTAGATGTTAGTCATCCAACCTACACTCTCCAAATTATTCACATATGTTTAAGATGTAATGGTTTCATTTGTGAATAGCTTGTCTGAGATACAATGATAATAGATCCAATTTTGTATTGTTGGGAACTCTTTTAGATTTTACAAGACTTTGTTAACCTCATTTGAATTAATATAATGAGAGCTATCCCATCCAGCAAGTTATCTACCAAAAAGAAAGAAACATATGTATCACATTATGGTAAAAGTGGTATGAAGATGGTAAAATAAGTTCATTTCTTTGAGGTAAGCAAAAAAAATAATTATAATACAAGAATTCATTTCAAAATATTCTATTAATATAGGATTCAATTAAGAGGCCAAGGTTCTAATGTTAAGGGATTAAAATTCTTAAAGAGCTTTATTATAAATGATAAATGGTAGATGATATTTCCTTAAATAATTATGTATTGAAAAAGTAGATATGAATATAAGGTTGTTTAAATAGAAAATTCTAAGAAATTCAAAAGTTTATTTGTTATTGTAGTCACATAAATCTATCCACTTAATTAAATGAGTATTTAATATTTGTTTGATTATTTTAAGCATCAATAATTAGTTAATTTCATCTTCAACCTCTTCTTCTATTAACAAAATAAACTATCCAATTTATTTAAATTAATTCGTTAAACCACACTCCAAATTAATTAAATGAATAAAGCATATTTATTTAATATAACCCCTTTCCTCTTTTACAAAAATAAATTAAACATTTATTTAAATCCCTTAACTCCCCCACCCACTTGCATTCTCCTACAAATGCAAGCTGCACCTATTTTGTTGAAATAAATGAAGTTTATTTCAATTAAAATCCTATTTTCCATCACCCATCAAACCCACTTGCATCCTAAATCCATTTCTAAACTCTTCTAGTCCATTCAAAATTCTTCTAAATCATTCCTAATTAGCCTAATCCCATCTCGTAACTATTGTCACATTCCTAAGCAACTTGAAGTCACTTCTCAAAGCCTCAAAGTCTAACCCCAAATGTCTTCCAAACCATTAATGGCTCTTACATAACCATTTATGGTTAACTCAACTCACCCACATGGTTACAGACTTTCCCTCTAACTCAACCTCCATTTAACTCATGGGTCTCTTCAAGCATTTGTTGGTTTGACCATGGTTATCCCTACTAACTCTTGCACAAGAGTTTATCCATTAGATAGAGGCATTATTCACTAGATAACAAATTTATTCATTCAACTCAAGCCTAACCTTACCTCCAAAGCTAACCTTCATGTCATCTCAAGCATTTAATGCTTCTTCCTTCACCTCTAAAGCCATTTCATGTTGACATTTGTCATCCTGGGATTGGGTTGAAAGCCCTCACATGGATCACAAACCCATCAATCCTAACCCTTGTTGAGATTACTCAATCTCAACCATCCATTGCTCCATTTTACTTATAAATAGAGCTCACATTCCTCTTTTTCAAATCCTCAAGCATTCTGAAGCATCTGTAAAGCATAAAAATCGCGATCGAACCCTAGTTGCTCTCCCCTCTTCCAACTCCGAGGAGAGAGAAGAGAGGTTTGCTAGGGTTGATGGTTTTTCACTTAAGGGGGAGACTTTACATTCAAAAGAGGGGTTGAAACCCACAAGATCCAATCCCACACAAGGCAAGATTGGATGCTTAATGAATTTCAAGGGTTAAGACAACAAGGCTACCCTCTTTTGTAAAGAATGTTGATAGAAGAATTAAGCTAAGAATGCATAGAAAGTGACAAAGATTCACTTATAAACTGAGTTCGGGTTATAGGATGAAGCTGCGGACCTAGAATTAGCAGTAAAATGTCGATACAGCGCTGTCCTGCAAATTTGAGCAAAAGTCGTCGGGACTATGGCGCTCGGCACCACGATCCTCCGAAAAATCCGCGAAACGAAGGGGGATCTGTTCGTCTCTGCACAAGGATTCCAGATCTTCAATTTCAGCCGCATACCTGCAACCTACACACAGAAAAGCGAAGACAATTGGGGGGTTAGGGATTAGGGGTTTGCCTTTAGGTCAAACCCCGCTTTTGGAATTAACCAAGAAATGAGCAAGTGCTGTAAATGGCTGTAATGTAAAACAAGTACTAATACCTTGTTCTAAGGATGTTGGTATCCTTATGTGCGAAGGTTTAGATGTTGTATGTTTGTTGTATTGTTGTAGTATGTAGCATGTAGTAAGTGATCTCCTCTTCAATGGTTGAATCCTTGTCTTGAATGCAACACTTAGCCTTGAATGGAGACTTAGAAGGAATGCTTGAATGCTTGAGTATAGTTTCCACGCCTTTTCCGTCATTCATCTATGTTCCCAAATGAGAGAGGAAAATGTAGTTTATATACTTGTCATTTAGGGCTGATAGACTGCTTTTCTCGACCTTAGGCCGACCAGGAAAGTTAATTTCCAAATTTGCAAACAAAAAGAGCCGAAGTCCAAAAGAGACTGGGCCCAAAATAGGACCCAGGGACCAGGGCGCTGGGCGCTCTGGTCCCACCTCCCGGGACAGCAGGGTGCAAGGAGGTTCAGGCTAGGGTGCTTGAAAAATGCAGTTTTTGATGTCGTGAGCAAGTTTCGGGGTCTCCATTCAGGTTGCGTGTTGCGTTGCCATCGTGAAGACCGAAATGCAGTCAAAATTGCAAGTGTCACAATTTTAGGACGCTACATTTAGCCCCCACTTTAGCGGGAGTATGTATGCTCATACTTCCGGTAAAGTACAAGGAAACAACATTGAAAGACTTTCACCACATCAAGGAGGCAAGATACACCAAGCCCCCAGTGGACTAAGGATCTTACGACTTCGATTGACAAAGTAAAAGGGAAGATCACGAGGGAGAACCATGACTGTCAATAGTAAGGTTCCCTCACTATGAGTCATGCAAGAGAAATACCAAAAATTTTCAAGGCAAAGTTAAGTTCGCCAAGAAATTTTCAAGTATCTTAAAAGGGATAGACAGGGTGTATGCCCCCCTATGTTAAAGTGATCGCACACGCCTCAATGGGGGTGATTGCTTTAACGTAGTGATACACATAAGAAATGAGAAGGGAAAGGAGCACGTTATCGCAAAGATTTAGCCCCCAAGTGTGAGATAAACCCAAGGATAATAAACACAAAACACAAAGCACGAGGTGACTTTTCTTTCCTTGGGGTCAGTATGCTGTATGATAAGTCATGTATATATATCATATGTATGTATGCATAATTGTTCTTCATTCCCCAATCAAGGAAGGTCACCTAGAAGAAGGGAACACATGTGTCTTTTGAGTCAACATGAGAGAGATCAAAAGAGATCTCAATGCTTTGCATCGTCCTCAAGTAGACAACACTAAGGACGACAAATAGAAGAATGAAAATAACATATAGAAGAAGTAACAGAAGAGAGGGGAGAAGAGAATCTGCTATGCTAATGTAACTAGTCTAGCACGTCATCTACCCCCCGATCTTGCTGATCAATGTTTCAGGAAGGTAGGGAACACGCTAGAGGAGGAACATCCAACATAGCAAACGGAGCTATCACAAGATCCAAACAAGGGCTATGTTCATGTTCCAAGCCACATTGTTCTTGTCTAGGAGCTAGGATAAATGCTTTAGAAAATTCATTAGATAAATGGTTATCAACATCAACAAGTTCATATTCACTATCAGAAGCAAGAGGAGTAACATGTTCATCATGAATAACATTTTCATCCATATCATCAAGATTTATAAAAATAGGATCTTTAACTCGCACAGGATCAAGACCATCATGCATCTTATGTTTAGGAGATTTAGGCTCAATTTCCGGCTGAGGAGAAAATGGAATAATGCTTGTTGAAGGTGTTTTTGGAGATTGCAAAGTTTGAGAAGCAGCTGCTTGAGCCCTAAGATGACGCTTTCGTCGGCATTCACGTGCAGAACGATTACGTCTAGTCTTAGTAGGAAGTGGAGAAGATAGAGGAGGAGGAATGTTCTCATCCTTATTACTTGGGTGTTTAGGTTGTGGTCTCTTAGGCTAGATAATAGGAGAAGAAGAAGGTCTCTTCTCTCTATAAAAAGAAGGAGGAGGAACTGCTCCATATAAAGGAGGAATTTTTGGTTTAGGAAGAAGACCAAGTCCATCATGACGAGGAGGTATAGGTCTACTCTTAAAAGGTTTATTAGGCATAGACATAGTCACATCCATAGGAATGGGTTGGGAATCTTCTTGAGGAAAGACATTAGTTTTATCTTTCAAAGGAAGAACTTCCTTCTCAAGAACGATAGGAATATCAAGTTTGGGTGTTCTAGGTTCACTTAAAGATAAGATCATATCTATTTTCCACTTTTGATAAGATTTAAAAAGATGATCACTTCGCAGAGGAAGGGATTGGAATTGTTTAGGCCAAAAGTAATCAATAGGAACGCTAGAAGTTCTTTCAGCTGGTTTAAAGAGACTATGATTGACAGTAACAACTTCACCATTATGGGGAAATTTCAAACACTTATGAATAGGAGAAGCAATAGCTTTCATGGAAGATAGCCAAGGATAGCCAAGCTTCACACGAAATTGTTCGGAAGAAGGAATAATAGCAAAGTTCACATCAAGAGATTTGTTATGGACCTCAATAGGCAATGTAATAGAACCAATCGCAGGAGAAGAAAATGCATCAAATAATTTCACAATCACATCTGTTTTGTCATAGATCACTTGATTCAATTGCAAAGTAAAAAGAAATTATTCAGTAATAACATTAACCATGCACGAAGGATCAATAAGCACTCCACGGCAAGGTGTATTTTTGACTTTTGCAACTATGTATAAAGGACCATCAGGTGCTCTAATGGTTTCACTAGAATCAAATGTGATGGAAGGTTCTTTAGGGATTTCTTGCTGCTCTAGAAAGTTAATCACATTCGGAGTCATAGACACAAGACCATCAGATGAGAGAGAGGAATCATTAGTCTCAATCGCATTAGAGGTATGAGAAGTATGAGAAGGTAATGGATCAGTAAAAATATAAAGATTTTGGTTAGGAGGAGCTACAGATGTGTTGCCTTTATCATTCACTCCAGAAACAGAGATAGTATTATTATCAATCAAATCTTGAATTTTACCCTTTAAAGAAAAACATTTTTCAGTGTCATGACCAGGCTGACGATGAAAGTGACAAAAAGCTTTGTGATCAAAATAAGGTGAAGTAATCTTTGCAAGATCAATTTGCGTTATAGGAGGAAGAGTAAGCACATTTTGTTCCAATAACTTATTCATAATACCATGTAATGATTCATTCAAAGGAGTATACTTTCTTTCTTTCTTGAAAAATTTAGAAATAGGAGGCACACCTGATGCTGCATTCACATTGTTGTTGATGATGTTTTCATTGAATTTGATGGAATCTCTGTTCAGTTTAAACTTCCCAAATGGTTGTTGACTGCTATCACCCTTATCACTCGGAGCCATAGGATGTGATTGTTCCATTTGACTCACAGTCAGTTGATAATTGTGAAGAGTGGCACACAACTGTTGGAAAGAAGTAAACTCAGAAAACAGAAGTTTGTCTCGAATATCTTTTTGTAAATTAGAAATAAAGATTCTTTGAATATCATTGTCAGGCACTGGAAAAGAAATTTGAGCATACAAATGCTTATATCTACCAATGAAATCAGTCACTTTTTCTTTAACACCTTGTTTACAATGCATTAAATCAATCAAAGTAACTTTAGGACTTATATTGTTTTGAAATTGTTGAATGAAAGCATTTGCAAGTTGTTCAAAAGAAGTAATAGAATAAGAAGGCAACGAGCAATACCATTGTAGGGCTTTGTCTCATAATGTTCTAGTGAATAGTTTTGCAAGCAACCTTGGGTCATAAGCAAAATCAGTACAAATTGTTTGAAAAGTCTTAACATGTGTTAGAGGATCACCTTTACCATTATAAATCTCCAAATGCGGGATTTCAACATGTTTAGGAGGGATAGCTCGAACAATGTCAAGAGAAAGTGGGCTCGCAACATCAAATGTGGGCACACTAAACTTAGATTGATTCATAGAGGCAATTTGTTGCTGTAAGGAAGAGACAGTTTGTGCAAGATTGTTAATGGTAGCTTCAGTTGAAGAGTTCATATTAGGTGTGTTAGATTGAGATGGAGGTGTTGTGTTATTGAAAGAAGGTAAAGAGTAAGGTGGTGGGACACTATGATAGTTAGTCATAGGAGATGATTAGACAAGAGGAACACTACAAGGAGGAATAGAATGGTTAAATGAATTGCCCCCTTGTGTCATCTTCATTTGTGAAGATATAATAGGAACACTCATTGAAGGAATGAATGAAGAAGTCGGATTAAATGAAGGAAGAGGATTAACTGAAGAAGAAGGATTGCCCCCATGACTAGTAATCACAGGAGGAATGTCTTGTATAGAAGTAGTTATTATGTTTGATGTAAAGGTAGGTATGCTAGCAATAGAAGTTGTCAAAGGAATAGAATGATTGTCTTGTGTGGGAGGTTGTGTATAACCTAAAGATTCGGCACAACTCTTTATAAGCATCACATTCGAATTCACAATGTGTGAAATACCATGCAAAATATCAATTCCATTCTTATCACTTTGAAGCATACGTTTTAGACCCTCAATTAAAGGAAGAGCTTGACTATCGGGATACTCATGAGACATCCATTGGTGAAAATCATCAAATTGGCTATCCAATTTCGAAAGTTGTTCTACAGAAACCTCATGGAGAGCTTCTTCATCATTAGGAGGATTAGAGGAATTACCCATGTCCTCGTTAAAAAGGCTATTCAAATTAGGTTCCATCTCCTCGGTAGTTAAACCTCGAAAAGACTTAATTCTACGGCTTCATCTAACAGGAATAGTGGAAGTAGGGCTTATTGTTGTAAAACTCATGCACTAGAAAGAGAGAGAAGATTTTGATTTTAGAGGTAGCAATTTTCAGTAGAATCAACCAATTTTCCAGATTTAAGCTGTTAAATGCAATCACGACAGTCTCCCGAAATTTTGGAAAAAATGTCCGGGACCGTGGCGCTTGGAGTGCAACATGGTCCTTGCAACTTTTTTTGAAATTTGTAGGGATGAAAGTTATGATGATTTTAGAGCTAATCTGAAAAAATTGAGTGATTTTACGATCTGTAGATAGGCCAAATTAAAGTTGCAATCTCAAAATTGAACCCTACCCAGATTGTCGAAAAATGCAAAATTTTGAATTTTGAAAAAGAGAGGGAAACTGAAATTTTGAATTTTATGATTTTAGAGGGAATGTCAAAAGCAATGCAAGTTTTGAAATTTAAAAATTGACTCAATTTCATGCAAAATTCAATTTTGAAAGCGGAAATCAAAGTTGTTATAATTAAGCACTTAATTTCAAAAGTCACAAAATGCAAGAATTTGAATAAAGCACTGAAATTTCGAATGAATGCAAACACACTTTTCAGATTTATGACAGTAAGAACACAATTTTGACACAAAATTTCAATTTCGATGATTTTTGAATGTTTAGGAGCCTTAAACCAAGCAATCACAAGACCAACTTTGACTGTAATTTTGAAAGTGTTAGGTTTGATAAAATCAGTCAAAATTCTGGATTTTAGCAGCAAAATACAGTAAGATCTTGCTCCTGAAATCTCGGAAAAAATGTCGGGGACGATGGCACTCGGAGTGCACACGGTCCTCGCAACTTTTTTCCAAATTTTCAGGGATGAAAGATATTGTGATTTTATTGCAGAATCCAAAGTTACAGCTGATTTGAATATGTTTTGATCAGTGAAATTGTCAGACAAAGGTTGAATCAAGAGGGTTTCAAAAATTAGGGTTTTGACACTTAACCACTTAATTTTCAAAATTAAAGCACGAATATGAATTGATAATTTGTAATAGAAGGGCAGATCTGAAGCAAGCATTAACAATTAAACATTTCACAAGTTCAATTACTAAAAAGAAATTTTAGGGTTTTTATGCAATCACCTCTAAAATTTTGCAAAAGATCAAACATGGAAATGTAATCAAGGAATCAATTTTCAGATCTAATCATGAAAAATCAGAAAGGATGTTCACGTCAGGTTCACCAAAATGTAAAGCGGAAAAATCGCGATCGAACCCTAGTTGCTCTCCCCTCTTCCAACTCTGAGGAGAGAGAAGAGAGGTTTGCTAGGGTTGATGGTTTTTCACTTAAGGGGGAGACTTTACATTCAAAAGAGGGGTTGAAACCCACAAGATCCAATCCCACACAAGGCAAGATTGGACGCTTAATGAATTTCAAGGGTTAAGACAACAAGGCTACCCTCTTTTGTAAAGAATGTTGATAGAAGAATTAAGCTAAGAATGCATAGAAAGTGACAAAGATTCACTTATAAACTGAGTTTGGGTTATAGGATGAAGCTGCAGACCTGGAATTAGTAGTAAAATGTCGATATGGTGTTGTCCTGCAAATTTGAGCAAAAGTCATCGCGACGATGGCGCCCAGCACCACGGTCCTCCAAAAAATCCGCAAAACGAAGGGGGATCTATTCGTCTCTGCACAAGGATTCCAGATCTTCAATTTCAGCCGCGTACCTGCAACCTACACACAGAAAAGTGAAGACGATTGGGGGGTTAGGGATTAGAGGTTTGCCTTTAGGTCAAACCCCGGTTTTGGAATTAACCAAGAAATGAGCAAGTGCTGTAAATGACTGTAATGTAAAACAAGTACTAATACCTTGTTCTAAGGATGTTGGTATCCTTATGTGCGAAGGTTTAGATGTTGTATGTTTGTTGTATTGTTGTAGTATGTAGCATGTAGTAAGTGATCTCCTCTTCAATGGTTGAATCCTTGTCTTGAATGCAACACTTAGCCTTGAATGGAGACTTAGAAGGAATGCTTGAATGCTTGAGTATAGTTTCCAAGCCTTTTCCGTCATTCATCTGTGTTCCCAAATGAGAGAGGAAAATGTAGTTTATATACTTGTCATTTAGGGCTGATAGATTGCTTTTCCCGACCTTAGGCCAACCAGGAAAGTTAATTTCCAAATTTGCAAACAAAAAGACCCGAAGTCCGAAAGAGACCGGGCCCAAAATAGGACCCAGGGACCAGGGCGCTGGGCACCATGGTCCTGGAGACCAAGGCGCTGGGCGCTCTGGTCCCACCTCCCGGGATAGTAGGGTGCAAGGAGGTTCAGGCCAGGGTGCTTGAAAAATGCAGTTTTTGATGTCGTGAGCAAGTTTCGGGGTCTCCATTCAGGTTGCGTGTTGCGTCGCCATCGTGAAGACCGAAATACAGTCGAAATTGCAAGTGTCACAATTTTAGGACGCTACAGCATCCTCAAGCATCCTCAAGCACATTTATAATCCATAAATCTTGTATGCATCTAGTCATAGTGAATTTAAGAGAGAACATTTAGGAACATAGTTACTTTGTTCTTCTTTTCGTTAAAATCAACATAGCTCAGATTAACTCATTTCTCTCATTTAAGCTTGTATTTGCATAATCTCATAATCATTTTCAATCTTGAATCTCCATAAGACTTCCATATTAGTGCAAAGTTGAGAGCTACACTCATGTGGAACTTGGAGAGGAGAGGAACAAGGGAGGAGCAACTATGAGCATCTTGGTTAGTATTTGGAGGAGTGTAGTATATCTCTTTTGTATTTGCATGCTTTCCATTACATGTTTAATATCTCTCTTGATATGCTTTCTTAGGATAGTCTTTCATTTTCTGCCACTAACACTAATGTTTGAATTGCTTCTTGTGTTGTGTGTCTCCTAACATATCCTTTTTGTAGAGCATCATTCAGTGAAACCGACGTGAATCGAACACCAACCTTCTGATGAGAAATTTGATAAACTACTAACATTTTGCTTGTTGAAATTGACACATAGGTCGCACTTTAGTGCTATTGAACTCGCTTTAGCGCCTTCGAAAGTTGGTGGTTTAGCACTTTCGTTAGCTAAAGTAGCGCTTTCATCTTTCAATTAGCACTATTATCTCTAGTTTAGCGCTATTGCTCTTCAAATAGCACTATTGTAATTACCCTAGTGCTTCTGCACTCTTTGTTTGACAAATTTTTTATTTTGTTTGATAGGGTCTTTTAGTGCTTTTGTCCATTTTATAGTGCAGTTGTCTTTCTTTTAGCGCTCTTATCTGTGAGTTAGAGCATATGTGTTAAATAGCGCTTCTATTTTTACAGAGAGTAGCACTATTGTAACAAAGAGTTGTCAAAAAAAAAAAATTGTAATCGAAAATCAAGAAAACTTTAGGCTTGGAGAAGCCCACGAAAAAATTCTTTTTTTACTAACTCTTTGTTTGTGTATGTAGGTTTTTTTTTTAACTCCATTGCAGGATTTGAAGAGTTAGATTAGAAAGTTTAAATTCTTTTTCACTAACTTTGTTTTTTATAGTTGGGTTAAAATGAATTCACTTTCTCTTTTGGGTCATAAAATAAATCACACTTTTCAGTTTGAGCTTTTAAAAAGAACCTCATTTTACAAATTAAAAATAACCACAAACTCAAATCAAACAATTTTGTTTTATTGCAAGTTAGGGGAAAATTTTCATTTGGGCTTAAAACAAGACAAACAAACTTTCATTTTCTTGCATAAGTCTAAAAATCATAATCAATTTTGCAAGTTAAAAAGAACCAACAACTTGTCAAAGTTCTATTTCCAAATCGATTTTACTTCAAGAAAAAACATGCTTCATTTTGGTTGACCAGGATTTCAATTTCCTAGATTAAACAATATTTTACCTTGAAGTTAAAAAGAATACCCTGTTTGTTGGAGCAACATCTCCAAATAGCATTTAAATCACATTGCTATAAATTAGTTAAAAAGAACAAGTGTTTTTAGTGATTGGCACACTTGTGCAAAAGTCTATAGAGTGGTCCTACTTCTAACACACACTATCCTCTCCCTTGGCTTTCATGGTCCTAGGTGCAAGAGAAAAGTGTTAGTAATGCTCAAAATTTTATATTTTTAAGAGAGGCCTACCAAGAGACACATCACTCTTAGGAATGGCCTCGCATGATAAATCCTTCGAGCTGCTATAGAAATCAGGTGTGAGCAAAAGTTGTAGCCTTGGGTATAGCTATTCCTATAGCATAACTTGCCGAAAGGACATATGGGCCCCACCACAAGTTACTAGGTTCTTAAGTGAGTCACTACAGAATGAACTTATGTCCAAAAACATCGAACATTACTAGACACCTTTTTATATAGAAGCCTACCCGTTCTATTGATTGAGGATATTTGTGAAAAGTTTAGTGCAAGAGCATAGATGGTTTTGCTCCCAAAATACTCACCATACATATTTCCTTGAGTAGAAATAGGGCTTTTTGAAAGGTTACTTGTAGCTTGATAAAAGTGGTGACTCCCTCATCATAGGGATCATCTATCTGTTATGCGTGTGCAAGACTTAGTGTATCACATCCTTACCTACTACGGTGGGATTCATAAGGTATGTACTATAAAATTCAAAGAAATATCAAGATGTAGGTTGAAAATATCGCAACTAGCCAATTGACCTTAGGGATAAAAAGTTCTTGACTTATCTTCATCTTGTGTCAGACTAGTAACAATTTGAGCTGACTTCAGGCTTTGCGAACACTAAAATACATTTGAAAAGGGGTCAAAAAGTTCAAATATTGGGTTGATTTAGACCCACACCTATTTGTGCCTTTTGAGGCAAAATTATTGTGCTTGTGTGCTTGCTCAGTTTTCTTGTCAAAGAAATTCAAAACAAATTCAAACCAAGTATTCATCCAACACAATTTTCCATCAACATTTGACCAACAAAAACAAAGTGCAAACAAAATATCAAATTATATGACCATCATTCCAATCTTAAGAAAAAGGAATCTTCATCAACATATCAACTTGAAGAAAATACCATTGAGTTCAAAGACTTTTATCAAAAGAAAGAAATTTTTCTATCTCAATAGACAAATTTTTATCTCACACAAAGCCTTCTTGCGTCATATGCGTCTATATCTTCAAGGCAAATCCAACGAGTTCGATAAAGAGCCTTTCAAAAATAGAGCTTTTACTCAGTATAGAGCCTTAAGTTATCACAAAAACAAAGGTGGCAAGATCGACCCTTCTTTCATTCCACAAATGTGCATCACCTACAACATAGCTTGAGGGGAACCACCAACCCCTGAGAGAGAGGAAGAAGTAGAAACCCCCTTTGTGAAAAAAAGTTTTTATTGAGGTTCATATTCTAACCACTTTCATACATCATCAATCCATTCAACTCTCAAAATATAAAAAGGTCTTGTCCTAAGTTCTTTTAGATATTGCTTGAATCAAAACAACGCATCACTTTTTAGCATGTCTCTACATCTAGGATCAATCATCCTAAGAGGCATTTCTACACAAGTTAAAACTAGTCTATGAGCGCATCCTCTCATTGCTAGGTAGCTTGGTTTGTAACACATCTCAAACCTTGTTATACCTTGTCACATCAAAATTGTTGAAAACGCAAAGAGAAATTCACAAAGAACTTTGGTAACATCCAACCTTCAGTGTTAGAGATCCATCTTCTAAAACATTTGACAAAATACTTATCTTCCATCAAACATTTCATCACCAACTCTTAAATCACATCACCAATACTTCAAAACTTTCAAACAAAATAGCTCACACCAGTTCAAAAACTAGATAACGAGAAATTGAAGAGGAGGAAGAAAACCTCAAAGATTTCCATGAGGCTGTTGAAGGAGGCACAAATGATGAAGCTATGGAAAGAGCACAACACAATCCTAGGTTCAATAGACTTTTTGATGAAATCCTTAGAAACAACGTAGATGCCCATTTTTTGAGACTTGCACAACAGGGTGCTAAAATACCCTCTGATTTTGATACTGCACAGATATGGTAGACATCAGAACAACATAGTTGTAATGATGGTGGAAGAGGTAGATATTACTTCCGATATGACATTAATCATCAAGGAAACCCCTCGCCTCCTCCTCCTAAAGAAATAGACATGTTGAGACAACAAGTCGAGAATCTCGCTCAACAACTCAATAGTGGTGTGAAGACTACCTAGTTTTCACTTAACGATATTTGTCCCTATCCCTTTGATAGAAACCTACATATGCCACCCTTTCCGTGAGAGTTTGAAACACCTAAGTTTGAAAAGTATTGAGGCAAAGGAGACCCTAGAGATCATGGCCAAGAATTTCACTCATCTTGTTTAGAGGTTGCATATGAGGACACCTATCTAATGCACCTCTTTTCTTAGAGTTTGGGAGGTACAACCACGCAATGGTTTTCCCGATTACCAAGCAACATTAGAATATTCGAGGAACTAGTCCAAAATTTCATTACACATTATTCACATAACATAGAATGAGGTGTTACTATGGCAAATCTATGCAACACTAAACAAAAACCAGGGGAGTTGTTTTCAACTTTCCTACAATGGTGGAGGCAACTATCTAGCAGATGTTCTCTTCATTTGCCTAAACAAGAACTAGTGGAAATATTCATTTCCAACTTGAACGATGAGATGGAAATCCATTTAGACATGAAGGGAACAAAGTCCTTTGAAGACATGATCACCCAAGGATTAAAATGTGAACAAGCCCTTATCAAAATGGAACTTATCAAAATCTACAATGAACCAAAAGATGGCCCTCATACACATTATAATAGTGATAAACCAAATTTCTAGAACAAGAGCAAGAACATTGTAAATGATGGGATAGTGGATGCCCGAACAGTAAAAATCACACAACCCATGGCTAGATTCTTAGGGCAAAATCCCCCTCCTAAAAATAAAACCATCACTCATCTGCAAAATCAAGGCCGCAACACACGGCTAGAAGAACCCAAGCAAAGGCAACAAAATTTCAAACCAAAACACACCTACACACCCTTAGGGGAACCCATTGAAACAATATTGCATCAATTGGCCTCTTCAAATCTTGTGACCTTACCAAAAACCTCTAACTATGAGCCTTAGGTCAAACCTTCATGGTGGAGAGATAATGAACATTGTGAATTCCACCAGGGAAAGGGGCATAAAACGAGCAATTGTCATTGACTCAAAGATCTTGTTCAAGATCTTATTGATAGAGGAGAAATTGAGATAGAAGGACATGACCCTAAAACATCCAATAATGATCATCTAATCTTCAAGAATCCACTTCCATCACATGATCAAAGGAGTCCTTCCACCTCTAAGGGAAACACAGACACTACAGATTATACACAAGCTAAATATAATTACACTGTGAATCACCTCTATGATGCCGATGAACAAGTTGCAACCCTCACCATCAAAAATCCAAATCCTGCATGCAATGTTGTTACACAGCATTGCAAGATCACTATTAAAGAAGCTCCACAAGGAACAAAATCCATCCCCAAGCATTATAATCTTGTGGAGTAGTTAGATAAAACACCCACACTCATATCCATACTAGAGCTCTTGCGCTTATCTCAATTCCACAAAAAAATCTTGGACCAAGCTCTCCAAGAAGTGTCAGTCCCCGCCAACCTTAACACAGATCAATTTCAAGCCATGGTTGGCAGTCTCAGGTCATCACCATGCCTTACTTTTTCTGAAAGTGACAACATGTCATTTCAACAACCGCATAATTCATCCCTTCACATTGAAGGATTTATAAACCAACATAGAATCAAGTGAGTCTTGATTGACAATGGAGCCGACTTGAATATATGCACTTTGTAGTTGGTCATAGCATTGGGATATGGGGTAGAATCAATGGATCCCTATTGAAATGTGGCAAATGATCGGCAAAGTACTATTTTTTGCCATTTTTGTTGATGAAAACCAGCATTGTAATAAAACCCTAAAAAGGCTGACTTTGTTTGTTGCCCTAAAAATGCATGTTATAAGCGGCTGGGATGCTTAAGGAATTGAAAGGTTGATGTACTATTTTTGCTGGATAATAAGAAAGATTGGACGGCTGTGTATGGTGGACATAACCCATTCTGGGTGAACCACGTTAAATCTCTGTGTTATCTGTGTCCTATTTTATTTCTTTATCTTTTGTATTTAAATCTACATATAATTGTTAGTTCATAGTTGCTTCGGATCTACTTGAAACCCTAACAATTGGTATCAGAGCGAGGTTTTCTGTAAATTGGCAGGACTTTTAGATTTGAGTGGGAGCAATGGAGGATTCTAAATTCAAGGTCAAAAAGTTTAACGACCAGAATTATCAGTTATGGAAAATGCAGATGGAGGATTACCTGTATCAAAAGGATTTGTGGTGGCCATTGGAAGGAAAGGCAAAGAAACCAAACACAATATCAGATGAAGAGTTGGACATTTTAGATAGAAAGGCACTAGGATCCATTCGATTGTGCCTTGCGTCGTCTGTAGCATTCAATATAACAGAAACAAAAATGACTGTAGATTTGATGGCAACATTGGCTAAGCTGTATGAGAAACCCTCAGCTTTGAATAAGGTATTTCTTATGAAGCATTTGTTTAATTTGAAAATGAGTGAGGGAGGATCTGTAGCAGAACACTTAAATGAATTTAATACAATTACTAGTCAATTGTCTTCAGTAAAAATTACCTTTGCAGAAGAGGTTAGGGCTCTCTTGATTTTATGTTCTTTGCTAGAAAGCTGGAATAGCTTGGTTATGGCTGTAAGTAACTCTGTCTCTAGTAAAAATACTTTGGTATTTGATGATATTGTTGGTGTTATCCTAAGCGAGGAAATGCAAAGGAAAAGCACAGGTGAGACTCCAACATCATCGGGTAGTGTTTTGAATGTAGAGAATAGAGGAAGATCAAAGGAAAGAGGAAAAGGCCCTAGGAATGAGAAGTCACGAGGGAAGTCAAAGAAAGGATGCTCTCAATCTAGAGGAAAGAAAGATTGTTGGTACTACAGAAAGCCTGGTCATCTAAAGAAAGACCATTGGTCTTGGAAAAACAAAGAAGGAGACAAAAAATGAAAATGACAGTAAGGAAGCTAATATTGCAAGTAATACTTTACAAGATGCTTTAATCTTATGTTTGGATAATGTTAATGATTCCTGGGTAATAGATTATGGGGCTTCATTTCATGTCACACCCCATAGAAAATATTTTCTAGATTATGTTCAAGGTGATTTTGGACATGTATATTTGGGTGATGATGAGCCCTGTCAAATTGCTAGAAAAGGAAAGATAAAGATCAAGTTGCAGAATGGTAATGACTAGTTTCTGCAGGAGGTAAGACATGTTCCTAATTTAAGAAGAAATTTAATTTCTGCAGGGCAACTAGGTAATGAAGGTTGCATAGTTACCTTCTCAGATAGTATGTGGAAGGTCACTAAAGGATCATTAGTAGTAGCTAAAGGTGTGAAGCTAGGCACATTATATCTGTGTATTGGTAACACTTACTCTACCTTAGCTGCTACAAATATAGTTACTGCAGGGACAACAACAATAAATGTTGCAAGAACAAATTCAATAATGTGACACCATAGGCTTGGGCACATGAGTGAGAAAGGGATGAAAATCCTTCACTCCAAAAATCTATTGCCAGGACTAAAGAAGACTGATTTAGAGTTCTGTGAAAACTGTGTTTATGGTAAACAGAAAAGAGTTAGATTTCTCAAGGTTGGGAAAGAGAAGAAGAGTGAGAAGTTAGAGCTTGTACATTCAGATGTATGGGGACTAGCTCAGGTATCATCTCTTGGTGGCTCTTGTTATTATGTTATTTTTATTGATGACTCAACTAGAAAAACATGGGTATATTTCCTAAAACAAAAATCAGATGTTTTTGAAACTTTTAAGAAATGGAAAGCTTTGGTTGAGAATGAGACAGGAAAAAAGTTGAAGTGTTTCAAATCAGATAATGGAGGTGAGTATTGCAGCAAAGCATTTGAAGATTACTATTCCTTAAATGGGATTCGAAAGCAGAAGACAGTTCCAGGAACTCCATAGGAAAATGGTGTGTCAGAGAGAATGAATAGGACCATCATGGAACGTGCGAGGAGCATGAGATTGCATGCTGGATTGCCCTTACAATTTTGGGTAGATGTTGTACATACTGCTATCTATTTGATAAATAGAGGGACTTCAACCCCTTTGGATGGTGGTATTCCAGAGGAGGCATGGACTGGTAAAAAGGTAAATTATTCTTTTCTAAAAAATTTTGGTTGCGAAGCTTTTGTCCATGTTGATAAAGAAAATAGAACCAAGCTTGATGCTAAATCTCATAAATGTACCTTCATTGGATATTGGATAGATGAATATGGCTATCGGTTATGGGATTTTGAAAATAAGAAAATAATTAGAAGTAGAGATGTTATATTCAATGAGAAGGTTATGTATAAAGAACAGATGCAAGAAAAGAAGCATGAACATGACAAACAAGAATATGTGGTGTTGGATGAGATTCTTGAAAATGAAATGCCATAGGTACCTATTGCTCAGCAACAACAGATTGTCCCACAAACTCCTGTAAGTGTTAGACATTCTACAAGGACAAGTAGACCCCTTGAAATATTTTCTCCTTCTTTGTATTCTATTTTATTAATGGATTCTGGTGAACCAGAAGAATATGAAGAAGCAATGCAGGTAGATGCCAAACAACAGTGGGAGCTAGGCATGAAAGAGGAGATGGACTCCTTGATGAAAAATAAGACTTGGGACTTAGTCCCTTTACCTGCAAAAAAAGGAGCCTTGCCTAACAAATGGTTTTATCGACTGAAGGAGGAGGAAGGAGGTCAGAAAAGATATAAGGCCAGACTTGTGGTAAAAGGTTTTGCACAGAAAAAGGGTATAGATTATGATGAAATATTTTCTCCAGCTGTAAAAATGACTTCAATTAGAACTATACTTAGTCTTGTGGCTGCAGATGATTTACATCTTGAACAATTAGATGTCAAAATAGCTTTTCTCCATGGAGATTTGGAGGAGGAAATTTACATGTTGCAACCATAGGGATATGAGGTCAAAGGTAAGGAGAACATGGTGTGCAGGTTGAAGAAAAGTCTGTATGGCCTAAAGCAAGCACCCCGACAATGGTATTTAAAATTTGATAGTTTCATGGTTGAACATAGTTATCATAGATGTCATTCTGATCATTGTGTATATTTTAAGAGATTTGATAATGGCAGTTATATTATCCTGTTGCTTTATGTTGATGACATGCTTGTTGCTAGGTCTAACATGCAACATATAAATGATCTTAAACAAAAATTAGCCAGGTCATTTGCTATGAAGGATTTGGGTGCAGCTAAGCAAATTCTCAGTATGAGGATTACACGGGATAGGAAAAATAGAACCTTGAATTTGTCCCAAAGTGAGTATATAAAGAAGGTGTTGAAAATATTTAACATGCAGGATGCAAAAGCAGTTAGTACACCTTTGGCTAGTCATTTCAAATTAACTAAGGAGATGTGCCCAAAGGCACAGGAAGAGGTTAATAAAATGTCTAACATCCCATATTCATCAGCTGTTGGTAGTCTAATGTATGCAATGGTATGCACAAGGCCAGATATTGCACATGCAGTGGGAGTTGTGAGCAAGTTTATGAGTAATCCAGGTATGGAACATTGGAATGCTATGAAATGGATTCTTCGATATTTGAAAGGAACTACTACGAAGGTATTATGTTTCAAAGGATCTAATGCTACTCTGAGTGGATTTGTTGACTCTGAACTGGCGAGTGATATTGATTCATGAAGGAGTACTATAGGGTATGTTTTTACTATAGGGCGAACTGCAATCAGTTGGATTTCTAGGCTGCAAAAGGTTGTTGCACTTTCAACCACTGAAGCTGAGTATGTTGCTGCTATAGAGGCCAACAAGGAGATGATTTGGTTATAATGTTTTCTAGAGGAATTGGGTCAGACACAGGAGGATCACCCATTGTATACTGATAGCTAGAGAGCCACTCATCTTGTGAAGAACTCTGCTTTTCATTCAAGGACAAAGCACATTCAGCTCAGGTACCACTTCATCCAAACTATTTTGGAGGAGGGTCAGTTACGGCTTGAGAAGATTCACACAAGTGAGAATCCTGCCAATATGTTCACAAAGGCAATTCCACAGGACAAGCTGATTTCTTCATCAGTTTCTGTTGGTCTTCTTGATTGATAATTATGGAATTTATACCAGTCAAGTCCTAGTGTTTTATCCAGTGGATGTTGCATGTATAGTGGTGTTGTGTAGTATCAGTCTCCAAGTGGGAGATTGTTGGGTGTGGAGCCTGATCTGTCTCCAAGTGGGAGATTGTTGAAATGTGGTGGTTGATCGGCAAAGTACTGTACACTTAGCACATATCCTCCCTGGGGTTTGGGGCCAGGCTGAGCCCTAGGCAAGGGTTCAAGGGTGGCAGCCCCTGAGAAATTTTTTTTTGCCATTTTTTGTTGATGAAAACTGACATTGTTATAAAACCCTAAAAAGGCTAACTTTGTTTGTTGCCCTAAAAACACATGTTATAAGTGGCTGGGATGCTTAAGGCATTGAAAGGTTGATGTATTGTTTTTGTTGGATAATAAGAAAGATTGGACAGCTGTGTATGGTGGACATAACCCATTCTAGGTGAACCACGTTAAATCTATGTGTTATCTGTGTCCTATTTTATTTCTTTATCTTTTGTATTTAAATCTACATATAATTGTTAGTTCATATTTGCTTCAGATCTACTTGAAACCCTAGCAATCCCAACAAAAAGATAACCATTAAATCCTATGATGATGTAGAGAGTTCTTCTAAACAAGCTATTGTATTACCTATCAAGGTGGGCACTGTGGTGAAGCATATCATCTACCAAGTTTTGGACCTTCCATTGCCATATAATCTTTTGTTGGGATGACCTTGGATACATTCCATACAAGCCATTCCATCTATCTATCTTTAGTGTATCAAGTTTCCCCATAATTTTGTAGAAATGACAATCCTTGGTGATGCAAATCCCTTTGTGTATTGCAACAATATTAACCATCAACCAGAGATCACCGTACCTAACAATAGAGAAGCTATCCCTTCCATGTCATATGTTAATCTAGCCTCTCTTTCCATCTCAATCATCCCTATACCAAATCAAGAGAAGTTGGAAATGAAAATGGCTGAGGAAGGTCCAGGGGAATATAATTTGAGCCAACTCTTTTCTGTTGGGAAATTACTCACTTCCCCTAAAAAATCATGGGAAACCTAACAAGTTGCTTCAACCACCACTAGCCAAGCAAGCATGCATTTTGGCACAATTCATCCTTGGTAAAAGTCAAGAAGAGGAAACTTGAGATGAAGACATAGCAGAATGGATCTACAAAGACCCCATTGCCAAAGAAAGCCCAAAAGCTACGCTCCCCACAGGCAAATATGGCAAAGGCCTTACTATCATGCAAAGAATGGGCTATGATGGCTAGAGTGCTTTGGGACCTTGCAAGCAAGGATGACATGAGCCCTTACAACCAGAGTTAAAACCTCTTTCTAAAAAATCTCTTTCTAAGCTCAGATTTAAAGGGAAACCCAACAAACCTCTATATCAGCCAATTACTCCAAAGAGGCCATCCTTAATTATATTTGTGGCACCCACAACACCCATTGCATTGAAAAATCTGATAATCCCATCAGTAGCATCCGTAGTACCACTCACACCAATAAAAATACCTGCAAAACCCATAATCCCACTAGCAGTACCCACAATACCCACAACACCCATACTTCTACCTGTAGCACCGATAATCCTACTTGCAACACCAATAATCCTACCTGCAACACCAATAATACTACCTACAGAACCAATAATCCCACCAATCAAACCAACAACCCCATCAATAACAACAACTGCATCAATAACACCATCAACGGTATCAGTACCCCCAACATCATCGACAAAACTAATAAACCCATCAGCAGCATCAGTGGCACCCATAGCACCAACAATTCCATCTCTAGAAGTAAATAAGCCAGTCACAAATGTACCATTCAACTTAGATGATATCCCGCTTTGGTACAATAATCAGATACTCGAGACTGATTCAGAGAGAGACTCCCATTAGTGGGAATTTGATTCAATACATCTCAATACTTCAGATGAGGAAGACACATCACCCCCTCCACCTCGCAAAGATATCCCTATTTACAAAGAGGCATGAATTAAAACCTTTTGGGTTGCGGAGATAGAAGCACCTTCCACAATCCCTACATCAAATCCAACACCAGAACCTGATGAGGAGAGTACCATTGATAAACTTCACTCATCTATATTAACCCTCACTAATGCCTCCTCTGAACTCAACTTAATCAATGAGGTAATGCCCATTATCCATTTTGAACTCATCAAATGGAATCAAACCAATCCCCCATGCCTTGACCACTTCCAAAACGATGAGGCAATCATAGACTTTTTGGGATTATAGGATAACTTAACAAGCAGGGATCATAAAGCTAGATTTGCAATTGAACTTAATAGCGCATCGTACTTTGGGGCAGATACCAAACCTTTCAGTTGCAAAAACATCACAATAGAACATAGATCTTCTAGTGAAAACCACACAGTGGCACTTTTTGATCCCAAAACAGTAAAAAGAAAGAGAATATCCAATGGTGAAAACCTCTCTAAGGCGCCTATGGATGAAAGGTTTGACATCCTCCCCTCTAGTAAAAATCAGGAGAGATTGATGATCCTAATTGAAGAAACAAAAGAACGCAATGTGGGGACCCCTGAGACTCATCAAATACATTTGGCATCTCTCTTAACTCCAGAGGAAAGGCCAAAATTTTTGGAATTCTTCCAGAAGCACCAAATCAACTTCGCATCGTCCTATGCAGACATGCCTGGCTTAGATCTTGATTTGGTCATGCATCACCTAACCATGGTAGAAGGAGATAAACCTATTAAAAAAAATCTCAAAAAGATGCAACCACAGATTGTTGTTATTGTCAAGGTGGAACTCAAAAATCTCTTGGATGTTGGTTTCATTAGATCCATTGATTATGCAGATTGGATCTCCAACATCATACCTATTGGAAAACCTAATGGGGGCATACATATCTGTACAAACTTCAGAGATTTAAACAAGGCATTCCCTAAGGATGACTTCCCCCTACCAAACATTGACATGACTGTTGATCTAACAGCAGGTCATGCAATGCTTTCTCTTATGGATGGGTTTTCAGGGTACAACCAAATCAAGATTGCTCCAAAAGATCAACATAAAACTGCTTTCACATGTCCATGGGGAACCTACTTTTGGAATGTGATGCCATTTGGTCTAAAAAATGTAGGAGCAACATATCAAAGAGCGATGACTACCATCTTCCATGACATGATGCACACCATAATGGAAGATTGTGTTGATGATTTATTAGCTAAATCATTAACATGAAAAGGACATCTGAAAATACTAGGTAAAATATTTGATAGATTAGAGCAATATCATGTTCATCTTAATCTGAAGAAATGTGTCTTTGGAGTAGCCTCAGGGAAGCTCCTAGGATACATTGTCTCAAGCAAAGGCATTGAAGTCGATCCGGCTAAAGTCAAAGCAATCATGGACATGCCACCTCCAAAGAACATCTGTCAATTAAGGGCACTACAAGGGCAACTACAATCAATTCAGAGATTCATTGCATAATTGGCTGATAAGTGTCATCCCTTTATGCATCTGTTACACAATAATATCCACTTTCAATGGGATACAAAGTGCCATCAAGCATTCCAAATGCTTAAGGAATATCTAATGCATACACCATTGCTGATCCCACCAGATCCTAGTAGACCTCTATTGCTATACATTTCAGCTACAAATACAACATTAGAAGTACTACTGGTACAACACAATGCAAAAGGCAAATAAAGTGTTGTATACTATATCTCTCACACATTAGTAGGATATGAACTCAATTACACACCTATTGAGTGAGCTTGCCTAGTAGTAACCTTAGTAGCCACCAAATTGAGGCACTACATGTTGACACACAAAGTACAACTCATTGCCAAAATAGATCCACTCAAGTACCTACTCAGCAAGGCAGCATTGACAGGCCGCTTGGCCAAATGGGTTATGATTCTAAGTGAATTTGACATTGATTATGTGGACCGCAAGGCTATTAAAGGGTAGGTTATTATAGATATGTTGGTCGATGGACCCCTCGCAGGTGACCATCCTCTTATTTCCAATTTTCTAGACAAAGAGATCTTCATGATCACAACCACACAACCATGGAAGCTATATTTTGGTGGTTCATACACTAGACATGGATTAGGGGTAGGTATTCTTTTCATCACTCCTCAAGGTGACAGTATCCCGAAGTCATACATGCTTACCTTTCCATGCACAAATAACATAGTAGAATATGAGACCTTAATCATAGGACTTAGATTGGCTATATAATGGCATCTAAAAGAGATACAGGTATATGGAGATTCTCAGCTAGTTATTTGACAAGTCACTGATGAATACCAGATTAAGGATGATAAACTCATACCATATAAAAAGATGGTGGATAGTTACAAAGAATCATTTATAGCTATCACATTTGAGAAGGTACCTAGAGATCAGAATTGGGCTGCTAATTCAATGGCTACAATCCCATCTCTCGTGGATCTTCTGCAAAATTCATCACACTACGAGTTCTTGGTAGAACAACTTTGGATCCTTGCTTATGATATCCCTGAAACCAAGATGATATGTCACCTTGTCAATTCCAAATCCCCATGGTATGGTGAGTTCTTCACTTACCTTCATGATCACACACTTCCTCCCAACCAATCCAATAACCAACGTAAAACCTTCATCCGTCAAACCGCTTGGTATACCTTTATTGTCAAAACCCTATACCAATGAATTCTTGATGGTACTCTCCTTCAATGTTTGGAACAAGATGAAATAAAAAAGGCCTTGGAAGAGGTACATGAGGGAATTTTTAGGGCTCACTCAAGCGGCCCTTCACTAGCAAAGAAAATCATGCATGCTGGATACTATTGGCCCACCATGGAAAAAGACTCCTATTATTTTGTCAGAAAATGCAAGAAGTGTCAAGTTCATGGAGACTTAATACATGCACCAACATAGGAATTGCAACCAATCACAACACCATGGCCCTTTTGTCAATGGGGACTTGACCTTGTGGGTAAAATCCATCCATCTTCTTCCAACGGCCATAAATTCATCATTACTACCATGAAATACTTCACAAAGTGGATCAAAGTCATTCCACTTACCCAAGTCACTGACAAGAAGATCACCTCATTCATCCTTAATTACATTATCTATTAGTATGGTTGACCCATGTCCATCATCACAAATAACGACCTTCCTTTCAAAAATTAGGATATCTGTGAGCTCTATGAGAAGTTTCACATTCAACACCGCTTTTCCACTCCCTATTACCCACAAGGAAATGGTCAAGATGAAGCATCAAATAAGAACATATTGAGAATCTTCAAGAAAATAGTCAATGATGTTGGTCGTGATTGGCACATTTGCTTAAATCTAGCACTATGGGCATATCAAACCAACATTCAAACCCCTACAGGCGTAACTCCCTACTCACTAGTTTATGAAGCATAAGCTATATTGCCTATTGAGGTTGAGATACCATCTCTATGAGTTTCTTTGCACAATCTGATTGATGATGAAGCATATCAAGTCTCACGTCTTCAAGACTTGGACCTCCTTGATGAAAGGCGACAAGTTGCATACAACCACCTCAAGGCCTATCAGCAACACATGAGAAGAAGATACAATCATTGAGTAAAACCTCACACATTTGAGGTAGGTGATCTTTTTCTCAAAGAGAATCCTCGCAACCAACCAAACAGAGAACACGAGGACAAGTTTGAATCTAGCTGGCTAGGTCCATATGTTATCACTGTTATGTTTGGCTTTGAGGCATATTAGTTGGCAACTTCAGAAGGTGAACTACTAGCAGACCTGATCAACAGCATGCACCTCAAACAGTTTCATAGATAAGTTGTACAGGGCATTAGGCTCCTTCAAATACATCAAAAAATATGAAAAAAATTCAGAAAATGTCCTGAAGAAAATACAAAAAAATTCAAGAAAATAGTAAAGAAAAAATCATGCATCCAAAATAGTGAAAACCACTACGGTGGCGGCTTGGGTAAGTGTGATGGTGAAAACCTGGCAAATAGGCGCCACTCGTAAAGGCTATGGCTCCATTGTCTTTCAAATTTGTTGCGATCACATCCATTTCATCCATTCATCCATCATTCAAACCATGGCTTGTTATTGATCTACAATCAAGGTTAGTATTTCATGTATCCTGCATCTTGCTAAATTGGGGGCAATGCTCTTAACCTATTGATGAAAGTGGATTCTACATTAGTTGTGATTCATTTAGTTCTTCATTCAAAATTGGCTGAAAATATTACCAAAAATATTCATAAAATCTTCAAAAAACTTGAAAAATATTTACAACATTCAAAAAATCCAAAAACATGGCAAATACATAAGAAAATAATCAAACACATTGCAATGTATACTATTCCTTCTACATACACAATGCAAACGCCACCAAACAAACATTTTGAGCTACTCAAATGATGATCACTTAGAAAATCAACCAACCAATCAAAACAAGTACACACAACTACCTTAACAAGGATGCATCCTTCCTTCCAAAAACAAAGACATTATAACATTTTCTTTGAGAAGAAAATTATGTTTAAGATATCAAGTACTTGGTTAGTTAGTTAGTTAGTTATTCATTCATATTAGGTTCCTACATTATTCCAAGATATCCACAAGTGATTGGAGTATCCAGGATGGTTCCTAAATATCATTTTATTTATTATCTGCAGATTTGTTCCAATGAAGTTCAGGGGCATGTACTAAAGGTGTCTACATGGAAAGTTCACTAAGCTACGCGATCATATGCAAACATCCAGTCATGGATCACTATGGCTTACTGATTATAGCATATAGCTCGACCATTTGCGCATGAACTAGAATGGAGGGTCACTTTATTTTCCTTGTCTTAAATGCTTGCTTACAAGTGAAATGCTCAAACTTGGTTCCTACTACCTCATCCAAGAATGATACTATGGATCATTATTTCATCTCATCTATATATATTGCATTCCGTTTCATTTCATCCATCCATAAATCTATATAGCTACATATCATTCATACATAGTAATGACAATGGATACTCTATTTTCCTCCTCTTACATAGGAATGGGTCCTAGGTCCTCCATACCTTCTATCTAACAATGAATCCCCCCCCCTCACCCTCCCCATCTAGGTCACCATCATAATCCCTTCATAAGTTCCCATCAACCCAATCAAGCTAGTTACTCTGTCTACATAGGCACATCGACTCACACACACCTAAACTAACAGATAATCAATTATGGAAAACCTAGACTAAAACAGACATTTATTAAAATGACCTAGTCTCAATGGGGTTGCTATGATTCACCAGAAACAACCTACAATGCAAACACTATCAATTGATCAACCAATCAAACACAATCAACAATGAACAATTACACCAATTGTCTAAGTCTCAACGAGTATATTTTCTTCAAATACCTTGACTTCATCATGCAATTACATTAATTGTCTAAGTCTCATTAGGTCACTTTGATTCACTTACTTAGACTTTATCCTATCCAAGCGACCAACTGACATCAACTATCATGCTTTGACTAGGTCGGGCCAATCCAACCGATTGCACCACATTGTCCAACCAATTTTGATCAATTGTATAACATCAATCAAAAGCACACACCAAATTTGCACCGCATCTCCTGCATGACGTAAGGGTACTCACTGGCTTTCCATTTCTCTATCTTCACTTTGTCTTCTCCCATTCTTTCACCATTCTCTCCAATTTCTTCTATTCTACCTCCCCGCAACTTCTTTCTCTTTTTTGAGAGATCGCCTGATATTTTGAACTTTTTCTGGCCCATGTCTCGAGGGGGCATACCACCCACTAAATTAACATTTGTGGGGTATATTTCTTCACACCTATCTTTCTTTCTTTGAAATGATGCGATAAACTACACTGTCTCAAAGAGGGGCAAATGTAGTCACATAAATGTGTCCACTTAATTAAATGGATATTTAATATTTGTTTGATTATTTTAACCATCAATAATAAAATAATTTCATCCTCAACCTCTTCTTCTATTAACTAAATAAATTATCAAATTTCTTTAAATTAATTCATTAACCCACACCCGAAATTAATTAAATGAATAAAGCATATTTATTTAATTAACCCCTTTCCTCTTTTAAATAAATAAATTAAACATTTATTTAAATCCCTAAACTCCCCCCCCCCACTTGCATTCTCCTACAAATGAAAGTTGCACCTATTTTGTTGAAATAAATGAAGTTTATTTCAATTAAAATCCTATTTTCCATCACCCATCAAACCCACTAGCATCCTAAATCCCATTCTAGACTCTTCTAACCCATTATAGATTCTTCTACATCATTCCTAATTAGCCTAATCCCATCCCCTAATTATTGTCACATTCCTAAGCAACTTGAAGTCACTTCTCAAAGCCTCAAAGTCTTTGAAAAGCAATAAATGCTTTATGTCTCCAACAAGTTAACCCCTAAAGTCTTCCAAACCATTAATGGCTCTTACATAAATATTTATTGTTAACTCAACTCACCCATATGGTGAGAGACTTTCCCTCTTACTTAACCTCCATTTAACTCACGGGTCTCTTCAAGCATTCATTGCTTTGACCATGGTTATCCCCACTAACTCTTGCACAAGAGTTTATCCATTAGATAAAGGCATTATTCATTGGATAATGAATTTATTCATTCAAATCAAGCCTAACCTTATCTCCCAAGCTAACTTCATGTCATCTCAAGCATTTAATGCTTCTTCCCTCTCCTCTCAAGCCATCTCATGTTAACATTTGTTATCCTGGGATTGGGTTGAAAGCCCTCACATGGATCACAAACCTATCAATCCTAACCCTTGTTGAGATTACTCAATCTCAACCATCCATTTCTCCATTTTATCTATAAATAGAGCTCACATTCCTCATTTTCAAATCCTCAAGCATTCTGAAGCATCCTCAAGCACATCTATAATCCAAAAATATTGTATGCATCTAAGTTATAGTGAATTTAAGAGAGAACATTTAGGAACATAGTTACTTTGTTCTTCTTTTGGTTAAAATTAACATAGATCAAACTAACTCATTTTTGTCATATTAAGCTTGTATTTGCATAATCTCATAGTCATTTTCAATCTTGAATCTCCATAAGACTTTCATAGTAGTGAAAAGTTGAGAGCTACACTCATGTGGAACTTGGAGAGGAGAGGAACAAGGGAGGAGCAACTATGAACATCTTGGTTGGCATTTGAAGGAGTGTAGTGTATCTCTTTTGTATTTGTATGCTTTTCATTACATGTTTAATATCTCTCTTGATATGCTTGCTTAGGATAGTCTTTCATTTTTGACATTAACACTAACGTTTGAATTGCTTCTTGTGTTGTGTGTCTCCTAACATATCGTTTTTGCAAAGCATTAGTTATAAATATATGATTTTCACTAATTCTTAAATATGATGAATACTAAGAGGGGGAGGTGAATTAGTATACCAAAAATTAATGAACTCAAATACTTAAGCAGTTTAGCAGTCAATCGGTAAAACATATTTACTACCAGACCGGTTAAAACAAATGCAAACCAAACAGCAAATAAGACATTCACCCACAAGAGCACAATCACCATAACACAAGAGGTTTTGATGTGGAAACCCAAATGGGAAAAATCACGATGAGCTAAGACTCACAAGTAACTATCTGCAGAATAGAAACCTTACTAGTTAAGGTCATACAATGTTCTTCACCAGAACAGATCTTGTTAGGAATCTCAATCTCTGTTAGGAGATAAGTCTAATTAAAGACTAACTTGTGAGAGGATTTTAGATCCACAGTTGTGAACCACCTTATTGGAGGATTTACAAAGGCTTTGCCAGGCCTACCCGGCTAAGGGTTTCAGACTTGTCGAAGATGTGAGCAAGCAACTAGTGATTGATCTATCAAATAGCATAGTTTGCTTAGTTAGATCCATGATAGCTCATTGTTAATGCATTTTAGCATTGCTTCAGTCTTTAGTATATCTGCACTCTATTACTTCACACAGACTTGACCTTCTCTTCTATGATTGCACATACAAAAACGTCATCAATCCCCTTAAACCCTAACAACTCTTAAAACCCTAGACATGATGTCCTTAAAAAGGAATATGATTTCATGTCAGTCCAATAGGAATACATTGCAAGTTCCTAGGTTCATTGCATCTAGACACATTTGGTAACATGACACAAAATCACTGCCAATATCTTGGTGGATGGTAACTCATCACAAAATTACCGGTTGGTACCTCATCACAGAGTAATACTGGTTCATACATTTTACCGATGCCGAATTGTCAAAAATGAAGACTGGGAAAATGATAACTGTCACTTTGGTTCCTTCGTTCCACTTGAGATCCTCGAACCGCTTGAGGTCTTCATACCGCTTGAGATTAGTAAACACTTTCTGCAAAACATCGGTAGTCTAAAGACTATAATACCTAATACTGGTTGGATCAATTACCGGTTAGCATCACTCATTCATACAAAAGGTGATCTCAAGGCAAGTGTGTGTTCATCAATGACAAACACAACATCACCATCAAGAATGCCAACAAAATAAACTACTTAGATTTAGTAAAAACCTTATCTATTATTTTGGATCACTAATGTGACTATGGATTTAGTAATACATTTGTGGATCAAATTTGTTGTGTAAATCTTATTACTAACTTCAAGTTCCAATCTCTATTACTTTGAAATTTTTTTCCTTTCCTCACCTTCACATTGTTATTCAAATCTAGTTAATTTATATATCATTTCATATATATTATTTAAGTGGAAGTAAGGAAAAATTAAATAGATCTCTCAAAAATTATATCTCTTAATTTATTTTATATAAATTAGTAAAAAATATATTTAGTACTATGTTAGTTTCATTCATTAATTAAATTGATAACAAGTTACAATAAATGTAACATAAACTATAAACTATTTTTAAATTAGATTATTGTGAAAAGAAGAAATTATTTTGATATTAAATTTAGATTAAGAAAAACTCATTTTATGATGATACAATTATATTAATTTTTGGCTTAAATTCAAATGGTAGATCTTTGACTTCATGAAAATTGGCATAGCTCATCCACAAATTTTATTTTTTCAACTATAGCTAATAACTTTGCATTAGTATCCAATTCTGACATGTCACATTCAACAATTGTAATGAAGAGATATATTAAACAATATATCAAAATTTGAATAGGTAAATATGAAAGTAAAAATGTATCCTTCTTGGTACATTGCTTCTATTAAGGATAAGAACTAAGAACTAAACACTTGTATAGGGTTTTAAATGAAACTTTGAATCAAATTAGAGTTGTAACACAATAACGTCTATATTTCCAATGGCAAATTAAATACTTTGAAAACCCTTCTTTACAAAAAAAACTATTTCAAACTCTGCTTTATGACAGATATAAATTCTCTTTAAAAAACCCCTTCATTGTGCTTTGTTTGTGTTTTTGCAACCTTAAGGAAATGCTTAAAGCTACATATATATAGAGAAGATAAAAAAACAATGTTAACCTAAGTTTAGTGATATCTTCCAACTAGGGTTCCCAACTTTTTGAACCAAAAAAAACCTAGTTATAGGAACAAATTCAATTTCCTTTCAAACTAAAAACCTTTTCTATGCAATCTCAAAAGGAATAAAAATAACTCAGCAACTCTATGCAATCTCGAAAGGAATAAATATAACTCAATAACTTAGCAACTTTAATCAATAATCTTTCCATTTTAAATTCTAGGGTAAATAAATCTATTTCAAAATAACAATCTCTTTCACAATTACTTTTCCTGTTTCAACGAGATTACTTCTTTCATGGTGGTTAAAACACAAAATCCATAAAAATCTACTTTACCTCCGCTTTCAGCTCACACCCAGATCACTAAATGTTTGAGCATCCATTATTATCGACCTTCTACAATAAGCACATCATGAATAGGTGTATCATCATTAAGAAGTAAAGACCCTCTACCTTTTATTTCAATCCCTGAATCGTCACCAAACTTTACAAAACCACCAACATAGTCTTCAAGTTTCAAGAACTTATCTTTGTCCCCTGTCATGTGGTTGGAGCAACCACTATCGACAACCCACAAAGTTTTCTTATTAGAAATAAAAGTAGTTTGAACAAGAATGGATTGTTCTATGTTCTGAACAAATTTGAGTCTCCAAACCTTTTCAGTAGTAGGGATATTTTGATTTCACTATCTGGGGTATGACCAACTGTATTACATCTGAAACATTTGATCATATTAGAAAAACCAAAATATTGTTTATGACCAAATCTTGGCATTCTAGAAAATATGAATTTGCATGTACTCACTTTGTGTCCAAATTTGTTACAAAAGAAACAATAGCCATTAAAGAAGGAAGTAAATCTGAAAATGTTCCACTTGTTCTCAAATGACAGTTTTTTACTAGCAGTTATGACATTCTGATTTGCAAATTTGGGACATTCACCGAAGCTATCAAGCTGCCTTTGTTTTCCAAGCATATTGTGCAAGTGAATAGTTGTATCATGTTTTTCCATTTGCTTAGTGAGAGTACCAACTTGTTGTTCGAGAGTTTGAATCTCCTTTTCTTTGTCAGAAAGTATTGATTTGAGATTCTCTATAACTCTTTTAGAGTCATCTAACTCAGTTTGCAGAAAAATAGTCAAATGATCTAAAAGTTTCTCCTGAGAGGAAATATGTTTCTTGAGTTTTCTAATTTCTTGAAGGGCACAAAGTAGTTCACCTTCAAGGTTTATCTCACAATTTTCTAAATCAGATTGACTATTCAATAGATTGCCAGCTTTACTGCTTGAAATTTTAGGCATATCAATTTTGGGCATCAATAAGGTTTCACCTTCATCACCTAAAGAGTCATCTAACTCATCATCAAAGTCTTTTTTATTGAATAGACTCTTTTTCTTTTTGAAATCGTTAAAGTTGAATTTCTTTTTAGGGCTAAAGATTTTTTTCTCGTAATGTTTTTCATTTTGATCATCATCATTGTTTTGATCAGCATGAGAACATTGGGTTGCAAAGTGACCAACTTTGCCACAATTAAAACACTTGACTAGCAGCTTTCTTCTATATTTCTTTTTGAGTTTTCTCACTAAGAGAGCCTCAAGAGAATCAGACAATTCTGATTCACTATCCAAATCCTCTTTCTTCTCTCTTTTAAAAGTAGTTTCTTTCAATGATGATCTACCATTGTCAACTTTGCTTGTTCTCATTTCAAAGTCTATCAAGCTTCCTTGAAGATCATCTAACGTAAGCTTATTAAAAAATTTCTTCTCTTCAAGAGCTGAAACTCTGGTTTCATATTTAGGCAGTAAGGTTCTAATGACCTTCTTAACCATTGTGAATTCATCTACTTCTTCACCTAATCCTCTCATCCCATTAACAACTTCATGAATTCTCAAAAAATATTCATCTATTTTTTCATCATCTCTCATTTTCATTTCCTCAAACTGAGTTTTGACAGTAAGCATTTTGGACTGTTTGACCTTTTCATTTCCTTGATAATTATTTTCAAGATTTTCTCATATTTCATGAGAAAATTTGTAGTGCATAATCTTGACAAAATCATCTTTAGACTAACCACACGATATTGCATGTTTGGCTCTTGCATTCATTTCATATTGCTTTTTCCCATCAAGATTTGTAGGTATAGTAGCATGTACTGTGTACTTACTACAAACAATACTCCAGACATCAAGATCTATGGAAATCAAATATGTCTCCATTATGATTTTCCATAACACATAATCAGTTCCATCAAACAATGGAGCTCTAGTGACAAAAGACCCCTCTTGAACATGTGACATGATGAAAGACTTCCAAGACCAGGATCTATCCTAGGGAAGACCTAATGCAAGACTGGTGCAGGAGCACCTAGCCTTCATTTCATCACCAGTTTGATAGAAGGTTTGATTTTTTTGTTTGTTTTGAGTTGGGAAGGTTGTTTAAGATGTTTTGAGTTGTTCTAGGTTGTTTGGATGAGTTTTTAACTCATTGTATGGTTTTGGTTTCCTGTTTTCATCTTTTTGCTCAAAATTGCCAATTTGGAGTTACCTAGCAAAATGATGGAAAAATGAGTTTTCTATGTGTTTTTGTTTTGAAAATTATTTATACATGTCTTATGCTTGGTTTGTAGGTGTGAGTAGTGTCCCTAGCTGATTGTAGGTCTTTGAGATCAACCTTGCATCTTCTAGGCATCAAAAGTTGTAATTTAGACATCAAAATGTCAAATTTAAGTGCTCTTGGACATGTACCTGTCAGTATAGGAGGATAAATAAGTTGGAGAGGTATTTATTCTCCTATTTGAACTATTGTAAGGGTTGATCATTCGGATTTATCAAGCATTTTGCATGTTTGCACTACTTTTTACCTTATTTTCCCTATGTTTTGACTCCATGTGAGTAGCAATCCGTACACCTGTTGTACGTGGCCATACTATTTTTTCATTTTCCAATTCTCTTATGTTTCTTGAAGCTTTTCCCTTTGGTGGCATTTAATTTCATTAAGTTTTGAGTTTTGTACAGAAGTATTTAGTTTTGACAGTTTCACTACCTTGTCTAGGAAATTGGCAAGGATGCTTGACCAACATGGCTTCTTGAAGCCCTAAATGTTCATGGCTTCTCAAGAACTAGTTGGTCCACTTGTAAGATATGTATATACATGTTTTTCTTTCCAAAATGCAGGTGCAAGAAGTTTTGTGGCCATGGAGCCTTAGGCAAGTGTGTCATTTGGCTAGGGTCTTTGAAGAAATTTGATGTTTTGCTCTTCTATAGCAAATGCATTTATCAGATGGACAGACTTGCTTTGATGTTTAAGGTTGTATGTCAAGGAAAAGAGGCTTTATAAGCCATAATGAGGATGATTTCATTTTTAGTTTGTGAAAATAATGTAAAAGACAGTGAGTCATTGTTTTGGAGTTAATTTCCTTTCACTTGCTTACTCTCCACCATACATTGGAGTTTGTAAAGCATTGTACCTCTCTCTATTTGTTTGCAAACAAGATTAGGGAATGGTTTTTGACCCTTCCCATGGGTCTTGAGATTTCCAAAGATCAACTAATGATCCTTTAGGCAAGGTTGTAATGCCCAGCTGGTTGTCACAATCATTTATGACTGATTTTTTTGTATTCTTGGTTGATTGGTTTTTGTAATCTTCCTCTTCCAAGTGGAAGGTATGAAGGACATCAAGAATCCAAAGATAGAGTATTGCTAAAAAGCATTTATCAGACCTTCAATAAGAATCTTGATAGTGTAAAGCGCGGGTCTAAAGTGAAAAACAGTGAGAAGGCAAAAATGCAGTCATATTTTCTTTGACAGTGAACAACTCTTTGTTTGTAATTGCCTAATGCCTTTTGTGAAGGGCTAGTGTGATACTTTTGTTTCTCTAATGATAGAAATTTTCTCATGTTTTAGAATGTAATTGGTTTTCATACTAAAGAAGTGTTTGTAGACAACAATAATGGAAAAGTTGTCAATGTTGCATGCTCCTTATGAGCAAATTTTGTAAATCTTGTTTCCTAACCCTTGGAAGGTGTAAAAACTATCTTTTCATGGCCTAATTAGCATGTAACAGGGTAGAACCAAGTTTGTATGGTTCATATTGAAGGTCTCCAATTTTTTAGTCAATATTTGCCACCAAAACCCTTACAAACCCTCCTTTTTGCACCCATTTTTGGGACAGTCATGGAGAAGGCCTAATGGACATTAAAACTCAGAAAATCTTCAAGAACTCCCAAAAGGGTATCCATATATGAGATTATTTCAGTCTGGAAGTCCATCGTTGGAGCAGGGTGAGCACAAAACCCCAAAAGGAGGGCTAATTCCTTGTAGCCCATTTTAGGCCTCAAAATTAGTTTTTTGTCAAATCAGGTACACAAATGGAGGATGAAAAGCCAAAAACCCATCAAATCCAGTTGAGACAAGTTGTTCTTGTATACATTTAGCATATTTGGTGAGGTAGACTCCACAAGTTGGTTTGTAGCACTTGTGAAGGATCACTACACTCCAAAACGTAGAAGGCCAAAGACACCCATGGGGGTATAACTTGACACAAACTTGCAATCCAATAAAAGGAGACCTTGTGCAGTTAGAGAACAGATCAAGACAGAGTAAATGGATTCCAAATGAGAGAGTAAGGTGTTACATTACCAAGCCAAAAACTATGGAGTTGAAGCCCTTGAGTAACCAAGAAGAGTTTGACTTAGGGAGGTGGATCAAGGAGAGTTGCTAAGTTGTTTATAAACCTCTTGCACTCTGATTTTGGTGACTACACCTTGAAACGAACAAGGACCTATCACTTAGTAAACATACAAGCCTATTGGGCAATAACCTTGCCCTACCTCCCTATCAAAGACCCTACGCTTTGATACCACTTGTTGGAAGTGAAAACACTCTAAGGGGGGGGGGGCAAGTGAATCAAAGTGATAGATTTTTACAACTTTCAGATTTGAATGCAACTTAAACTTGGGTAAACAATAATGATCTTCTTAAACATAATGTTTAAAATGTACCATAAATGACATCGTGACTAATGTTAAAAGAATGTTTTGAATTGTTCAACTGAAACTAAATGAACAACTTTGTTTATGTCTTAGATACAAAAACTTTATCATTCAAAAAAACAGTGTTAGACTACTTTGACAAACAGCTTTGATCATTCATGCAATCGACTTAAAAAATAGATAAAACAAGAACAAGATACCAGAGAATTAAATTCAGCAACATATCACAAAATGAGACAATCAACGCCACATAACACAAACATTTTCTAAGTGGAAAATCCCTCATGGGGTATAAAAAGCCACTTCAACTTGTCTTCTTTATTCAATCAAAGAGCATCAAATTTTTATAATGGTGGAGCCTAGCTCAACACCTCTTATCATAAGTTCCAATCTTTTACGGGAGCAACAACTCCTTTCAATGAGTTACTTAACAAACATTGTATACTCTCAGGGTCCTGTAATTGCAATTAACTGCTGCAATCACAACATCCTAATAGTACACAGTAACATATCTACATTATAGCCCACTATACAATGTATACTGTGAATGCCAGTATTTGTCATATAAAAGATAATCTCTATACAAAAATAGAGAATTTAATTTTGTCTCAAATACTCTTGTTTTTGCAATAGAAAGATATCATAATAAGCTTTCATGAATCTGCAAAGTTTAATGGCAAAAAGTCATTTATAAAAGATAAGAACTAAACACCTATATAGGGTTTTAAATGAAACTTTGAATCAAATTAGAGTTGTAACACAACAACCTCTATATTTCCAATGGCAAATTAAATACTGTGAAAACACTTCCTTAAAAAAAAAACCATTTCAAACTCTGCTTTATGATAGATATAAATTCCCTTTGAAAAACCCCTTCAATGTGCTCTGTTCATTTTTTTTCAACCTTAAAGAAATACTTAAAGCTGCATATATATAGAGCAGATACAAAAACAATGTTAACCTGACTTTAGTGATATCTTCAAACTAGGGTTCCCAACTTTTTGAACCCCAAAAAAACCAGTTATAAGAACTAATTCAATTTCCTTTCAAACAGAAAACCTTTTCTATGCAATCTCGAAAGGAATAAAAATAACTCAGCAACTTTACTCAATAATCTTTCCATTTTCAATTCCAGGATAAATAAATATGTTTGAAAATAAAAATCTTTTTCACATTTACTTTTCCAATTTCAATGACATTACCTCTTTCATGGTGGTCGAAACTCAAAATTCATAAAAATCTGCTTTACCTCCGCTTTCAACTCGCACCCAGTTCGCTAAAAGTTTGAGCGTCCATTATTATCAACCATGTTACAAAATCAAAACAAGATTTTATCAAAAACCTGTTGATTCTGATATTTGAAATGCACCATGGCGGATAGCGTTTGGGCTGCCTTTTGGATGAAAGGAAAATGAACTAGATTGCCCTATTCCCATTGAATAAACTCAACCACTTTTTCAAAATGAATAACAATTTCAAGTCTGCACTATATGACGTTCGGGTAATAACTAGTCAACATGCTATACATTGATCCGCTCGCGTGCCAAAAGAGTCATCAAACAGATGTTGTCGTGTCAATATAGTTCATGAACTTGCTAGTTAAAATGATCTACCATTATATTCGCTACTCAAATCCACATGAGTTAACACATACTTTATTTCATGTTCACATATTATGTATTGAATTTGCCTGCATTTATTAAAACAATCTTATTACCAAGTGTCTTCAGTATGCCTCACAAAAGAAATCACGTGCATTGATACATTGACTAATCAAATGCAAGTAAGTCATCGACACTATCATAAGTGGCATGATGATGAATAAAGAACAAAGTAAAAACCTAATAATATAAACCATGTCGACTTATATTAAGTTGTTGCCAATTTATTAAGTCTCAATATAACTTACTTGTCATGTCAATACTATGACTATTTATAAGAGCTGAGATAAGCATGAAAATCTGGGCATTGTAATGAATCAATGAAGTTCCATCTAGATCAAATTGAAGACCTGATCCCACTATATGAAAGAACACCAAATCAAATAAATATCACCATGAACCTATGAACAACATAGAGTCCTTTCATCTGAACATGTAGTCAAAGCATCAGTAACACAAATACATGAAATCTGACCAATGCACTACATATGATCAAACTAAATATGCCACTGAATATGTCAAATGAAATGCTTCATGTACCAAGCAACCTCATGCCAAGTTTTGATATCAAGGACAAACAACAGAAGGAGAAGCCAACAAAATCCCCCTTTGTCCTTGATGGCAAAAGAACTAAGCCAAAAACTAAGCCATTTGAAAGATAAGAATGTTAATGAGATGCCAAATATAATATACAAATCAAATGCCCAATAGCCAAAGAGTGTCAGGCATCCAAAAAGGGCCAAGTGCCAAGAGTACTAAGTATGCCAAAACAAAACTGAAATTTCTCCCCCTTTTTTGTCACAAGGACAAAGGGAGAACTGAGCAAAGCCAAGAACCAACTAAACAGAACCATATGCAGATATAACAAAGAGAAATCAACCACTTAATGAAAATTCCGCCCTACTCCAAGGGAGGGCACCAAAGTGGAGTGCTCAAGGAGAATGGAGAAAGTTTATAATTCCATGCCTAAAGGAGATTAGCGCCCAAGCCATGATCAAGGCACCAAAGAGGTGTTATCTTGGAAAACCTTCAATGTGATGAAATTCCTTCTTCCTAGAAAAAATCCGCCCTAAGACATGGAAGGGCACCAAAGTGGATGATGCATGGAAAAATGTTGAAGTTAAGAATTCCTTGCCTTAGGGAGAATTGTGCCTAAGGAAGGTACCAGGGTGCCAAAACTTGATGGTCATGGAAAGCTTCAAAATCACAAAATTCCTTACCAGTGTGGAATCACTGCCCAAGTCAAAAAGCAGGTGCCTAAGTCTAGGGATCAAGGATGAATGCTTCAAGATGAGATTTCCTCCATCAAGGTCAAAATTCCATGCCCAGTCAGGAAGTTGAAGAGAAATTTTTTGAGGCATGGAAATAATGAAATTCCTTCACCAAGCTAGATTCCATGTTCAAGTCAAAGAATGAAGAGAAGTTGTCTAAGGCATAAAAATCCAAGGATCAAGGAAGAATGAAAAGACAAAATTCCTCCTCCACAAAGAAATTCCACCCAAATCCTCAGTTGGGTGCCAAATGGAGGGGTCATGGAGGATTCACAATTTAATGATTTCCTCCTCTATAGCTAAATTCCACCCAAATCCTTAGCTGGGCACCAAAATGGAGGTCTCATGGAAGATTCACAATTTGATAAAATTCCTCCTGTAGTGCAAAATAGCACCCAAGATAAATGAAAAGCGCTAAATTGAGGGGTGCTTGGAGGTATGGAAAACGATCAAATTCCAAGACATGGTGAATTCCATACTTAAGCTCGAAGACTGAAAATTTGTCTAAGGCATGAAAGTCAAAGGGTCAAGGAAGGAATAAGGGTTGATCTAAATAAGAAATATCCCCTCGAGAAATTTTTTGAAAAATCCATTTTCGGGCATCAAATCTCATCCAAATTTTAAAACTTTCATAGATTTGGATTCATAGGAGAATTATCTCCCTCTTGGACTTGAAACCCTAATTTGTGGAAAATTCCTAAATAATAGGAGATGGTGAAAAGTGATGGAAACCCTTCTTCAAGCAAGGAAAATTGAAGAGACTTCAAGAAAATTCTTCCTGAATCATATTCTCTCTCTCCAAGAATTTGAGATATAGAGGAGTGGATATATGACGACAGGGTCCACTTGTGTGGTGAGGATCTATTGAACGCATCGCAGTATGGTGGTGCATTCATTGCCATAATATTTGACCAAATGGCGACTCGGTCATTGCATGTTGAATTTAGGGCAAATTCTTTTTGCATGTAGCCACCACATGTGGAAATGATAGAGCATTTATGACATAATGGGGTGATTTTTGCATGGATGAATATTCAATGCATGTTGGGCAAATTTGAAACAGGTGGTGCATTTAATGCACAATGGATGCTATTTTTGGTACTTTTGAATTAATTATATATGGGCATGATGGGTTATTAATTGGAGATGCCCACCTTGTTGCATCTTGAGTGGAGAATCTTTTAGGGAAAACCCTAATTAGGGTTTGCATGTAATAATGGCCTGAGGCATATATAAAGGGGTGACCCCCCTCATCTATAAGGAGGGAGCTTTGTATGAAATTGTTGCGATAAGTTTTGAGATAATAACAGTGAAACATTGGTCTTTGATGGTGTCCACTTAAGTTATTTTTTGAAAGATTGCATGGTTTCACCTTCCTCACTTAGAGTAGAAGTAGTATAGCTCTTTGATTTCAGTCCAGAATGTAATAGTGTTAGATGAATTTCCCTGGTTCATACCTTTTGCATCTTGTTGATTGTAAGTTGTAGTGTAAATTTAGCCTGAACCCCCTAAATTTATGCTAAGTTCAATTATAGATGGTCGTTTGGATTGCCCCATTTTTGGGTATTTAAATGTACTTTCTCGATTTGAAAATCCTCTACCATCCCTAGAAGATTGCACCAGTTCTTGTGGAGTTCTAGTTTATCTTGGCGAAGCAGAGCTTGGTTTGTTTGGAATTTGTCCACCAAAGCATTAACTATTGATATCATGGCCCTTAGAAATAGATTTAGATCCTTATAAACCCCCTTTTCCCTTTAACTTTCAGTTCATTTTAGTACCGGCATCACAAAATTGTCATATCCGATGATGGAGTTCCAACCACAACAAAGAAGTGAAAGAATGATGCAAATGTAAGGCCCCTTGGATTACTAGCAATCACATCATCCAACTGAGTCACATCCATACCATAAAGGAACCTTGGAGTCGATTATTTAAACTTGTTGCAATCTTAGCATGCAATCACACTTTGATCAAGAGAGAGTGAAGTGACCGTTAGGCAACTTTATTCTATGTTCTCTGTAGTCATAAAAAACACATCAACAAAATTGGCACTAGAAGGAGGGCATGGACACGAACTCTAGATTTTATCACTTCAAATTTGCAGAGGTTATCTCGAGCTATTTTTTTACCCTCCTCCACAACCAACAAAATTGGCGCTAGAAGGAGGGCCTGATTGTGATGAATTCCTGAACAACTGAACTCCAAATTATATCAATTAATATTTGCGAGGAGTAATCTTAAGGAATTTTTTCACCCTCCTTCCATAGTCAACAAAATTGGCACTAGAAGGAGGGTTGAATATGCGAACTACAGATTCCGTTGATTCATATTTGAGGAGGTAATCTCAATCTTATTTTACCCTCCTTCACGTCAACAAAATTGGCACTAGAGGGAGGGTTGAATGTGAATAGTTCCAGATCTTGTGGATTCGTATTTGAGGAGGTAATCTCAATCTTTTTTTACCCTCCTCCGTGTCAATAGAATTGGCACTAGAAGGAGGGCCTGATCACAAAATTCAATTTGGCTGGAACTAGCATGAACTTTCAAGTGAAGAATTAGAGATATGTTGGATCTCTTATATGTCAAAAAAATAAAAATAAATAAAAAAATTGAAAATTAAAAAAAGAGATTTCTCAATGGAGCAAGAAGTTGATATCCTTCACCTTTGGTGGAGATTGACTGCACAATTACACCAATGGAGTTTGTCTAAATTCCCATGAAGGAATAGTTGTAGAATGCATAACACTGGCAGACACAATGAGATGCATTGTTGAACATTTCTGTCAAGGATGGAATTAGCCTTGCAAGGGAAAGTTTCCATTTCAGAAGTACATGAGCCCGTTGTACCGGTGAAAGTGGAGCCCGAAGCTTCAATTGGTGAAAATGAATTTTTCATGAGGTTCATTCTCAACTTCCATCTCAACAACCCACAGTCAAGAAAGATACTCCTTGATGAAGAAGTTCATTCGTGCATGCTCCAGATGGAAGAAATGATAAGCAGCTCAAGGCAGGATGGAATATGTGATAGTCAATGGGTTATTGAGATGGAAGTTGAGAATGAAATGCAGTTAGGGTCAATGCTTGAACCTCTACTCAAGATCCAAGAAGAATTGTTAAAAGAAATTGAGATGCATGAAATATCAATCAACGAACAAATTGCCATGACAAAAGTAAAGTATGAAGATTTTTTCGGGTTGGGGCTCAACTCGCTATCAAGGATTCAAAAGGAGATAGTGGTTGAAATATTCCATGTTTCCAAGTTTCCATTTGAGTCCATATTTTGCCACCACATGCCTGCTGAAGACTGAAATTATGAGCTACATGTGGCAGATATGAGTGGGATGATACATCACCAGCTTTGACCTCCCGATGAAGTAGTGGATGACACGCAAGAATTCTCGCCTACACATAAAAACCACTAGGTTGTCTCTTTCCTTGCTCCTGAATTTGAAAGTTATGAATCTAATTATGGAAATCTAGGAAGAAGAACTTGTTTACGGATTGATCATGGTCCTGATGAGTTGCCACAGTTGATAATATTTCCTGAAGTCTTGCTTGAGTTTGAGATTTATATTGTGAAAGATTACTTTTCTGAGTTTAAAGATGAATTTGCAAGGCTTCAAACCATGACTAATGCCATGTTGCTTCTGCACATCTTGAGAAATCATGTTGAGTTGTATATATTTAGGTCTTGTGAGAATTGTCTGTTCAAAATTTTGTTCTTATTAGAGTAGGTTTCTTTTCTGTTTGCTTTGTTTGTTTTCCCGTTAGTTGTTGGGGTTTTGGCTTGTTTTGTTTTGTTATTCTTTCTTGTTTGTTTCCCCCTTGGTTTTGGTTTTTTTGGGTTTTTGGTTTTTCAGCCTTTGCTGCTGGTTTCCCTTGAGCTTGTCCGCTCAAGTGGTTTTGCTTAGGTTTAGTGGGTTTGGAGTGGCCTAAATTGTTTGGAGTTCCTATTTGTGGGTAGAGTTGAGGATGTTGCATTCCACTTATGTTATCAATTTCTCTAAGTCATTTAGATCTCTTAGGAGAAGTTATGGTTGGTGAAAACTTTACATCTTGCTTCAGCACCATTGGAATCTCCAAACCCATAGTAGGCTTCATTGCTTACGAGCCAGAGGAATTGACAGAAATGAAATGAAATATCAAAAGAAAAAGAAAGATGAAAAATGAAAAGAAATATCAAATTATTGGCTTTGGGAGCATACGGATAACTCCACCGGGGCTATGGATTCCCAATTGGCAGTGGAGCAATATTCATGGGGATTTTAGAGACAACCTCATCAAACTATGGATGCTTGACTGGCAGCAAGGCAATGTCCAGGTTGCTATTGAAGTAGGATACCTTTAGCCTGCCATGACTAATTATAGGAGTCTGGATGGTCTTGGGAGAAGGAATTAATGCACATGCACACACTTAAGAAATCTCTGATGAATGTGCTTTAATCCGATTTCTTACCCTCAAGTGTTTTTCAACACTTCACCCATGGATTGAATTTTGTCTTTGAAATGTTTGAGAACATTTATTCGAGAGGCAGCTAGATGTTGTGACGTTTTCACACATCGCCCCATTGCAAATGGGGACCCCATACTTTTTAGGCCCTCCCAGTCTTTTGGCTTGTGTTTTTGGGGTCTTTTCATAGCACTCTCATTAGTCTCTCTACTTTGCAAGTATTCCAGGGTCATTTTGATTAAGTTTTCTTTTCGTTTGAGCAAATTTGGTTAAGTCGAGGACTCATTTCGTCAATTTTATGGTTTCTGCCTTTATTCCTAGATTTTAGGGGTTTCTATTAGGGTTATGGAAAACTAAGCATACGAGTGGAATCGTGACCCTTCAAGGAACCTCCCAGTAAAATTTGAGCGAACTCTGAGAACTTACTATTTTTAGTAAGTCTCAATGCCTCCTAGATTGGTCTAATTTTGCCAAAAATCAAACTTACTATTTTTAGTAAGTTTCTATTTTTAATAAGTGCTTTCTTAACCTATTTTGCCCAAACCTTGACATTTTGAAACACTTACTATTTGGGAAAATCTATTTTTGGCAGGTTATTCATAGGAAAACACTGAAAACTAAACATCCTTGAAAATGTTGAAGACTGAACGCTCCTGAAGATCATTTCTAAATCCGGAAGAGTCAAAAGGTAGACAAGTTGGATAAAAAAATGGTTAAGTTTGGAACTCCTATTCCAAAAGAGGAAATCATGAAAAATCATCCAATTCTGGAAATTCACATCAATCCACCAATGTCATCCTGATCTAAAAATGGCTTGAAATTTGACTGTCTGAAAATTTGAAAGATCTTCCAAAATCTAGAATTTTCATTATGATTAATACGGACCTGAAACCCCTCTCAAACATCCTGACAATATATATGAAATATAACTTAAAGTATAAGAGAGGAAAAAGACATATTGAAGATGCCACTTATACTTAAATGTTATATTTCATATGTATCCTGATGAAGAGAAGGAGGAAAAATCATGAAAATCCTTCCCCAAGTCGATTCAGTGCCCAAGTTTGGCCAAGGGCACCAAACAAAGGAGTCCATGGAGAATGTGGAGAATGTGGAAATCCTTACCTAGGCAGTTTTAGTGCCCATACTTCACCAAGGGCGCCAAAGTGAAGTTGACATGGAAAGCATGGAAAATTGTGAATTCCACCTTACTACAAGGGAAGGCACCAAAGTGGAGTGCTCAAGGAGAATGGAGAAATTTTAGAATTCCATGCCTAATGGAGATTAGTGCTCGAGCCATGATGAAGGCACCAAAGAGGTGTTATCTTGGAAAACCTTCAATGTGATGAAATTCCTTCTTCCTAGTAAAATTTCACCCTAAGACATGGAAGGGCACCAAAGTGGATGATGCATGGAAAAATGTTGAAGTTAAGAATTCCTTGCCTTAGGGAGAATTGCGCCTAAGGAAGGTACCAGGGCACCAAAACTTGATGGTCATGGAAAGCTTCAAAATCACAAAATCCCTTACCAGTGCGAAATCATTGCCAAAGTCCAAAGGCAGGTGCCTAAGTCTAGCGATCAAGGATGAATGCTTCAAGATGAGATTTCCTCCATCAAGGTCAAAATTCCATGCCCAGTCAAGAAGTTGAAGAGAAATTTTTTGAGGCATGGAAATAATGAAATTCCTTCATTAAGCTAGATTCCACGTTCAAGTCAAAGAATGAAGAGAAATTGTCTAAGGCATGAAAATCCAAGGGTCAAGGAAGAATGAAAAGACAAAATTCCTCCTCCACAAAGAAATTCCACCCCAATCCTCAGCTGGGTGCTAAAGTGGAGGGGTCATGGAGGATTCACAATTTAATGAATTGCTCCTCCATAGTTAAATTCTGCCCAAATCCTCAACTGGGTGCCAAAATGGAGATCTCATGGAGGATTCACAACTTGATAAAATTCCTCTTGCAGTGCAAAATAGCACCCAAGATGAATGAAAAATGCTAAATTGAGGGGTGCTTGGAGGCATGGAAAATGATCAAATTCTAGAACATGGGGAGTTCCATACTTAAGCTCGAAGATTGAAAATTTGTCTAAGGCATGAAAGTCAAAGGGTCAAGGAAGGAATAAGGGTTGAACTGAATAAGAAATTTCCCCTTGAGAAAGTTTTTGAAAAATCCATTCTCAGGCATCAAATCACATGCAAATTTCAAAATTTTCATAGATTTGGATTTGTAGGAGAATTCTCTCCCTCTTGGACATGAAACCCTAATTTGTGGAAAATTCCTAAAAAATAGGAGATGGTGAAAAGTGATGGAAACCCTTCTTCAAGCAAGGAAAGTTGAGGAGACTTCAAGAAAATTCTTCCTAAATCAAATTTTCTTTCCAACAATTTGAGATGTACAGGAGTGGATATATGACAATAGGGTCCACTTGCATGGTCAGGATCTATTGAACACATGGTAGTATGGTGGCACATTCATTGCTAGAATATTTGACCAAATGGCGACTCGATCATTGCATGTTGAATTTAGGGAAAATTCTTTTTGCATTCAGTCATCACATGTGGAAATGATGGAGCATTTATGACATAATGTGATGATTTTTGCATGGATGAATATTCAATGCATGTTGGGAAAATTTGAAAGAGGTGGTACATTTAATGCACAATGGATGCTATTTTGGGTACTTTTGAATTAATTGTATATGGGCATGATGGGTTATTAATTGGAGATTTCCACCGTGTTGCATCTTGAGTGGAGAATCTTTTAGGGAAAACCCTAATTAGGGTTTGCATGTAATAATGGCCTGAGGCATATATAAAGGGGTGACCCCCCTCATTTGTAAGGAGGGAGCTTTGTATGAAATTGTTGCGATAAGTTTTGAGATAATAACAGTGAAACATTGTTCTCTGATGGTGTCCACTTATGTTATTTTTTGAAAGATTGCATGGTTTCACCTTCCTCACTTAGAGTAGAAGTAGTATAGCGCTTTGATTTCAGTACAGAATGTAATGGTGTTTGATGAATTTCCCTGGTTCATACCTTTTGCATCTTGTTGATTGTAAGTTGTAGTGTAAAGTTAGCCTGAACCCCCTAAATTTATGTTAAGTTCGATTATAGATGGTCGTTTGGATTGCCCCATTTTTGGGTATTTAAATGTACTTTCTCGATTTGAAAATCCTCTACCATCCCCAGAAGGTTGCATCGGTTCTTGTGGAGTTTTAGTTTATCTTGGCGAAGCAGAGCTTGGTTTGTTTGGAATTTGTCCACCAAAGCATTAACTGTTGATATCATGGCCCTTAGGAATATATTTAGATCCTTCTGAACCCCCTTTTCCCATTTACTTTAAGTTCATTTTAGTCTGTTCGAAGTAGCAACATCGTAGAATTGCCATATTCGATGATGGAGTTTCAGCCACAACAAAGAAGTGAAAGAATGATGCAAATGTAAGGCCTCTTGGATTACCAGCAATCACATCAACCAACTAAGTCACATCCGTAGCATAAAGGAACCTTGGAGTCAATTGTTTGAACTTCTTGCAATCTTAGCATGCAATCGCCTTTGATCAAGAGAGAGTGAAGTGACCGTTAGGCAACTTTATTTTGTGTTCGACGCAGTCATAAAAAAACACATGAACAGGTCACTGGTTGTAAACTTTGCAAAATAGATGAATCTCCTGATGTTGATCAAAGTGTATATCGGTCAATGATAGGTAGTTTGTTATACTTAACTACATCAAGACCCGATTTAATGCAGGCAGTTTGTATGGTTTCTAGATTTCAATCTACTCCTAAACTCATCTTATAGTCGTACAAAGAATGTTTAAATATATTCATGGTACTCTTGATTTTGGCATTTGGTATCCTCGAAATGACACCTTTACTTTAATGGCTTATAACTGATGCCGAATGGGTTGGTTGTGTGGATGATAGAAAAAGCACTAGTGGTGCTGCATTTTTCCTTGGTGAGTATCTTGTGGCCTGGCACAACAAGAAACAAGATTGCATCTCACTTTCTACAACAGAAGCATAATATATTACTACTAAATGTTGTTGTACACAGTTGCTATGGATGGCTCAAACTCTCCTAGATATGGGTATTATTGTTGACAAACCTCTTACTATATGTTGTGATAATACTAGTGCTATAAGTCTCTCTAAAAATCCAGTGATGTATTCCAGAATGAAACACATTGCAAACAAGTTACTCTTTCTTCGTGAAAAAGTGCTAGCTAATGAGATTAATTTGGAATATGTTCCTACTCAAGCACAGGTTGCTGATATTTTTACAAAGACTTTGGCTCTAGAAGCATTTGACAAGCTTCGTTTGAGATTGGGAGTTGTCTCTCAATCTCAACTTGTTTAAAACATTCTATCATTGGTTTAGGGGGAGCTTGTGCTTGTGTCCCCCTACAAAGATCTACTTGTATGATTCAACTCTAGTGAGAAGCTAAAAACAAGTGGATTACAAGTGTGTTTGTGGCTTATCTTAAATATCATATATGGCAAAAATTGATAACAGGTATTCAATCCTTGATGACAAAGAAAGATACCAAGGGTAACAGGTGATTAGCTTTTAGATATCTCTTGACAAATGGATGCATTTTTGCTTGTTTGTTTCATGGACATAACATGTGATTGTTTGCAATAACACTCTCATTCATGCTCACAAGTTGCAAGTTGTGTTTCCATGTTACATGATAATGTGTATTCTATTACATTAGTGACATTTAGTGGCTCTAGTTTGATTTGAACGTGACTCTAATTTGTTATTACTTTGACAGTGACACAATGATTTGCAAAGTGATATACTTTGACAGCAACACAGTGATGTGCAGTGCCTAGTAGATGCACGATGTGACTTTATCAATAGTGTTTGCATCATTTTTTTAAATTTCTGACATTATTGATCATGTGGTTCTATTGGTCTCTTCCAGTGTAGTGTTTCTGCCACTGATGATATTGATGATTTTATTCATGTTCTGTCTTGTTAAATGGTCAGGGATACAATTATCTCATCACTCATCAACTATTATATATTTAGTATTCTTTGTTTGCAAGCATATCTTTGGTCTTCAAAAGGCACATACTGTGGTCCATATCTTGAGGTGACTCAACTTCTACTCTTGTTTTTGTAGCATGACACATTTTTTTTTTGCCCTTTGTCTTTGATGCAAAAAGGAGGAGAGAGATTTGTGTTTTGCCATCAAGGACAAAGGGGGAGTTTGTTGACTTCTTCCCTTAGTTGTTTGTCCTTAATGACAAAAGACAATTGCCCATAATTTCTAGTTATTTATTGCTCTAAGTCGACTATACACAATTGACATATTACAAGTGACATGTCAGCAATGAAGGTGGCATGGTTAATTGTGTCTTTGGCAGCGTTGTTATGATGACTTGGTCAATATTTGATGAAACACATGGACAAGTGACTTGGCTCTTGTTTAATATATCATTGTGTCGGTGGTTAAATGGATTTCAAAATGGCTAGGTTATGTTTGGATGGATTTCAAATAATTACTCATTTTGATTTGGTACTGGAATGAAACACAAGATAGGGTAAAACAAAATGTTGTCTTATTTTACTCTAAGAATGACATCGAACCCTAGCCGCCATGGTGAGTCTGTAGTCACAGGTTGAATGTGTTCATGTTGGTAAATCCTTTTTGGGTCTTAGTTATACACGACTATATTGAGTGGCAAGTTGATTGGTGGACTCCTCACGAACTGAAGTCAGAGTCAAATGGATGCACAGTTCATGGATAAACTTCTAGCTGAAATGGGCATGCATTCAACAAGTTTTATAACTTTTCTCCTTGATTTTTGGTCAGCTTAGCACAAGTAATATCGGAACGAAATCTTTTGCAGTTTTTAGAGTTTTGTCAGTTTGGAAAAGAAGTTAAAAGAAAAAAATGAGAAACTTTTCTTTATTAGAAAAAGAGTTCTACCGATTTGGTTAACGGTTCTTTCAGTTAAGGCTTTCTATTTGAAACCATGCTTCGGGCGTTTGTGTATATTTTGAGCATTCAGTATAAGATAGTTTTTTTGAAAGATAGACTCTCAGTTTTTGGGTCAAAAAAAAATTGCAAGAGGGTTTGAACAGAAAATAGAACAGATCATTTAGCATTCCTTACAAAGAGATTTTTGTTGTCTCAATCTTTCATGACATTTATATCTTGAGTTGGAAATTTATGTGGTACTGAACAATAGTATATCTTGTAATTGGTTTCATTGAAAAAACTTTTTGTTAGTTGTTTTCAATCATAATTTTGGGACTGCAGTCACAATGCAGTTGTAAGGTCAGTATTGATAGCAATTATTCACAGGGTTCTTAAAATTTGGAAAGGTATTGAGTAGAGACTCCACCAAGATTATTAAACTTTGAGAAATTTTAAATTTGTAGTTGGCATTAAAGATAAGGTGTTGAGGAGAGATTCTACAATTGTGATAAGTTGATGTTCTTCTAAGATGAAATAAAATTGGCAGGTTCCGAGTGGTTTTTTATACCCCATGAGGGTTTTTCCACTCATGAAATTTTTGTGTTGTGGTGTTGTCTGTCTCTCTTTGATTATCTTTATGTGTTTATTCAATCTGTGAGGCTCGGATACTTCAACTTTCCTCATTCTATTGCAAAATTATTGTCATTAAAATCTATTAAAATCTGTTATGTCTCATTGCATGTGTACATTTCATTTCAGCAGTTAGTTGTTGTAAACGGTGCATTATACAGAACATAAACAAATTGTTCATTAAATTTAATTGAACTATCTTTCAAATGCTTCTGAAATGAATTACATGTAAGGTTCAGGTGCATTCTTTTGTTCAAGTTTATTTCAATCTTTCATTGTATTAGAAATTCTTAAAGTTAATCAAGTTTGATCTTGATAGAGAAATTTATAGCACTTTGATTCACCCCCCTCTCAGAGTGAATCCACTTCCAACACGTTGTTTCTGAATTGAATAGACATAGAATTACAGTCCTTTGTTCTTTTACTGTTCGCTGTGTTATTGTTGGCTAGCACCATAAGTATTTTGACACATATTGAGAGCACTTGCTCAACTTCTTTGGGACACAAAACGAAACCTTTCAAATAAACAACGGATGCCAAATACGAGGAGGCTTTTTTATTTATATAGGTTGACAAAGGTGTTATGAGTGGAAAGCTCAACACCCGAAACACTAATGAAAGAAAAGCTCATTTGTCAGTACCAGAGTATCAAGATATAGACACAAAATGACCGAAAAGCTCATTTGTCACTACCAGAGCATCAGAATATAGACCCATTTGACAGTACTAGAGCATCAGAATACAGAGCCGAAAGAACTACTTTTATGTCACCGATTTACTTTTACTTTTGCACCACTGATTATTTTTGTTTTCATAGCTCATTTCAAAGATACTAAAGTTAGCTCAACTGTCTTTGTCCTCCTCTCCTGTGAGATGCGAGAACGTAAGAAGAATTAAACACGGGTAAACAAAAAGAACACAATACTATTCGACTTGCAAAGATATTACAACGCCTACTGAATGAACAGCTCAACCCAGAAACATGACAACACAACACATGCTTAGAGTTTTACTTAGGCGGAGTTTACCGCTCAGTCTTCATGTTATCCCACCAGCCTTTTACCAAATGTTGGTGCCCCCTGATTGGTTCTCTATGTTCTGCTGCTTGATGGTGTTCCCACTGCCTGAGTTGTACTGATTGTTCTTCGTGACACTTGTGTTGGACTTATTGTTATTATATGAGCCTAAAACAGGCTTGAACTCCTGGTTGTTCCTCGCTGAGCTTGAGTGGTTCTGATGGTTCTGGAATGAGGGTGACATGGTAGGAGTTTGTTGACTCATATTGTCAGCACTTGCTCAACTACTTCGCGACACTAAACAAAACCTTTAAAATAAAGAACAATGGATGGCAAATACAAGGAAGTTTTTTCCTTATATAGGCTTGGAAAGAGTGTATTTAGTCGAAATCTCAACAACCGAAACATAGATGACGGAAAAGCTCATTTGTCACTACCAGAGCATCAGAATACAGACCCAAAATGACCGAAAAGCTCATTTGTCACAACCAGAGCATCAGAATACACACACGAAATGACCAAAAAGCTCATTTGTCACTACTAGAGCATCGGAATATAGGAAAGCTCATTTGTCACTACCAGACCATCGAAATATAGGAAAAGCTCATTTGTTACTACCAGAGCATCAGAATATGGACCCACTCGCCACTACCAGAGCATCGGAATACAGACCCACTTGACAGCCATAGAGCATCAGAATACAGAGCCGAAAGAAATATGGCATGACGTCAGTGGCTATCCAGAAGGAATCGGGATTATGTCAATTGCTATCTAGTAGGAATCAGGATTATGTCACCTCTACCTAGTTATGTCAGCTACCAATAATCAATATATTAACCCCATTCTCTCACCCTATAATGATTATAAGTTTCTCTCTGAGTGATATTTCGTATGATGTGGTAGGTAATTAAGGCTAAATCAGACAACAATATATAGAGATGGCATTAAGGTCAGTGCCGTTTCAGATTGTGTTAGAAATATCATTTCTTATACTCAATTTGTTTAATATTATAATTATAATTATTCTTACTCAGGATAAAGTGCTCATACATAAGGGTATCCATTTTTATTAATTAATTTTATTCAATAATTTGAAATAAAATACAATTAAAAAATAGAAAAAAACTGACATGATTTCTTATCATAAGCTATATATATATATTAAAATGCGTTTAAATTTAGTTTTTATTAAGGTATTCCTACATGCATGCTTTTATACATTCTTAAAAGTGAAAAAGAAAATTGAACAAATTTTTTACATCCTCGACCAATTTTTATCATTTGTAATTCAAAATTAGAAATATGATTCTACACTATGCACATCAACCCCATGTTCGAGTTATATCAGCAAATTCTTTAAATCATAAGCCAAATACAATTGTTAAGCACACAAATATATTGAGCGGGGTAGGGAAAGCCAAGGGGGGAGTGGAGGGGGATGGGTGTTACAAATATAATTTTGTGTTGTCATTGATTTTGACCAAGGTTAGGAGGTTGGTTCATAGGTATGTGATTTGTGGTCCTGTATCAAGTATCTGTTCATGTGTTCATATTGATGTATGGTGGTTGATGGTGATGATGGTAGATGATATATCCAATTGTGTTATGGCTATAATAGAGCATTGAAGATGTACTTAGATGTCCACAACAAATTTCGGTTAAGTGCAACTGTTCTAGTGAACAGTCTATTAGACTAGGTTCATCTTTTGAGTCCACATTGTGCCACATTGATTCATCTGCGATTGTGGTTGTAGTATGATGTGGTTGGATGCAAAAGAATGTTATTTCTAAGGTTTCATGTTCTCATTTGGTCAATGGCTGATTTGGTGGTAGTCTGAGTGTTAATTATGCAATAATAGTGTACGTATTTGTAGGAATACATTGCATTCCTTATCATTCTAATGTTTCTAATGTTGCGGTTCTTTGATGTAGTTTTGTTGGTACCAGGAGGTGCTATGTTGTACATTTGCATGTGTTTTGGAGGTCTGCACCATAGTTTGAGTATGTTTGATTGATTTTCTTTATCGATTGTCTTCTCTGGAGCTGAACTAAGTTGTTTTGGTCTACGTAGTAGTGTGTAGAGTTTGAGTGATTGGAACATATGCCAACATGGTGTGATTCTTTAAACATCTACTTTACATGTTACATCTGATAGACTTCTAAAGCACTAAGAGGGTGGGGGGTGAATTGATGATAGGAAAAACAATACCACTTTAAACACCGACCGGTTGAGATACTTAACAAGTTTACTAAACACTATGCATGCAATCCAAAAAGATATTAAAGCATCCTCAATAAGTAAAACATCCACCACAACACAAGTGTTTATACATAGAAAAATCAAATGGGAAAAACCACGGTGAGATGGGACTCACAAGTTGACTATCTGTAGTAATAGATAACTGACCGCTTAGGGTCTACAAAAATGCTTTGGTAGGAGTGAATCCTGTTAAAGATCCCAAAGCTCTATTAGGAGCTATACCCAGTTAAAGGTAGTACCTTGTTAGGAGTAACCTCGCTAGAGAATTTCTGAATCCAAACTAATGGATTATCTTGTTAGAGGATTTGTACAATGAAGCTTGTTAGAGCTTACCCAGTTACAAGACTTGACTGTTGTAGTGACTAGAAAACAATAGGTGGTGTGATCTAGAAGTAGCACAACTTGCTTGATTAGATCCTCTTCTACTTGCTCAAAACTGCATCACCAACTTCATTACCAACATATTCTGTAATGCCTTCATCTTTTATCTTGCATCATACCATATCTAAAAATACTTCATCAAAATGTCATTATATAAACATTAGATTTAATGTCGGCTTAGAAATCATATCACAATTTCCTAGGTGTAGTGTATTTGGACAATCAAACATAACTCATCGCAAATTGTCGGCAAATTAGTCGGTTAGTGGTAACTCATCACGACCAGTGATAACTCATCACACAATCAATGAATACCGGTTGGAACACTGATACTGGTTAGGAGTTAGCCACTATCAACAGGTAAACTGATTCTCCTTCATTTGCTTCTTTGATGGTTTCCCCTGAATCTCCAAGTTGGTGTCAGGCCATTTCTTTATATACCGGTTGTCTACATATACCGGTTAGACACCCTTTGAAACCATCTTTAACTAAACATCAATACTGGTTGCAATACAAGTATCTTTAGAAGTAATACCGCTTTCTATTAACTAAGATGACAATGACAATGTGAACATATGTGTGTGTATACATGTTCCATCAATGACAAGTACACATGAAGTCATCCATTACAATCATCATCAAGCCAACAATCCCCCCCTTTGGCATTGATGGCAACACTTAGAAAATTTTACAACTTTAGAACTAAGTGTGCTTACAAAAAATGTACAAACATATTTCAACTCCCCCTTAACAATATATACAAAATTTTACAACACACACATATATTTCTACTCCCCCTTTGACAACAATACCAAATTCAAAAGTAATATATATATATATATATATACACACATAGCAAAATTTGCATAAAAAGTTTACATATACAAAAACTTAAAAGTTTTTATTAAGAAGTGTTCACTGATATTCTCAAGAAAATGTTACTGAAAGTAAGCTTCATTTGAGAAAAATCATTTTCCCATGTTTCCAGTAAGGTTTCAGTGATCTCGATGGTGGTCATGACCTGTGTCAAAAATTCTTCCATTGCATCAATTGTACTCATCTCTGGAGTAGCCAAAACCACTTTTGCATTCTTATAAGCTCGTTGCAGGATGTCCACTTTAGGTCTCAATAAGTTCTTTAACTCCTTCAGGAATCAAAATCTCTTGGCCTATTCAAAATCATACATATCTAATCTATTTTGCAAATCATCAATGGATTTGCCAAAAGCTAAGACTGAATCTTGTAAAGGTATGTAGGCATTACATATCTTTTCTAGTTCCAGTTTTGTCTTAGTTCACTTCTTAATCAAATCAATATTGAAAAATGAAACATTAGATGTATAGGCTAGTATCTTGCCTCTTATTTCAATAGCTTTTCTCAAAAAATCTTTGTTCATGGATAAAGAAATCTTCCCTATATCAATATTTTCATTATATGTTCACCTCTTTTCTTCCTATAATTTTTCTTAGCAAAAGTCTGAGCTACTTCCTCAAGGGACTTGAGTTGGTTAGAGGCATCAACAACCAACTAGCCAAGCTTGCCAATAGGAGTTGGCAAGTTCCCTATAGCAGTCTTCAGTAGAAGACTGCACAAAATCTCCATAGCAGTTTGGATAGTTTATGCTTCCTTCCTTTGTTCTTTAAGTCTCTTCTTTTGAGCCCTAGATTGCATCATAGTTGCAATCTCCATAAGTTTGATGCACTCATATTCTCTACATCTATAGGCCCTTTGATTCCTAATGAGTCATCATCATCATCATTTTTCTGCTTGATTAATGCCTTTTCAAGTTCAGTAGATTTCTTCTCCTCAGTTTTCTCTTGCTCTTGTTTCTTTTCTAGTTCAGAGGGCTTCTCTTCAACTTCTTTTGCAGGTTTCTCCTGAGTAGCCTATGAAACCGGTGGTAATTGTGTTTTCATTTGTTGATCTTTTACCAGTGGGGGTGGAATATCCACACATGGTTGAGTTGCTAGTATTTCCACTGCTTTAACTTGTGAAATAGTAATAACCGGTGGCTACTTATTTGGTTCAATAATATTCCCAGATAGATCAATAGTATCATGTATGTCATGAACAAATATCACTAGTTGGGAAATAGTGTCATCCTTTTTCTTGATAGGATAGACAATATCGGCTTGCACTATTTCTTCCTTATCCATCTCTGGTTGTTCCACAGTCTCTTGTTCATTAGTCCGTTGAGACTCTATTTGTTTATGCATCCTTTGAATATTCCTTGTTATCTGATGAGTCTTGAGTTCAATAGATTTCACCTTTCCACTTATTAACTTTAATCTTCTTGACTTAAAAATAAAATGCCCATTGTAATTATTAATCAATGCGATTATATCATCTTTAGACAAATCAGGAAAATATTGAATAAATACGTTATCAATAATTTCTTGGTCTTTCTCCACAACCTCTTCCCACTTATTCAAAAGAATAGAATATAAAGAATCAAAAATTTCATCCTTAAGATCATGAGGTAATCGATTATATTGACACAAATGGTTGATTAGCTATTGAACAATGTGTTCCTTCTGATCTTCATCAAATGAATCAAAACACTCTTTAACTTTCTTTCAAAATTAGACATAGGTTTGTAAGACAAAGATTTAATGGGAATACCCTGCTGAGAGGTTTCTTCAACTGGTTTGGCTTTCTTACCAGTTGCCTTCACTTTCTTTGTCTCCTCCTCGGTGTCGGTATCATCAGATTTTGCTTAAAGACTCAGTTTTCAGTCTCTCTTCTTCATTGCAGTCTTCTTCTTTATATATACCTTAGGTGTCAATTCCTTTTTAACCTAGACACTTCGTGTCACTGTTGTACTTGTTAACAGTGGAGGTGCTTGCTCAACCTTCTTCTTCTTTCCTTTACCACTACTGGGTTGAGCATTGTTGGTTTTAGCTTCTACAGTTTGCTCCTCAAAAGTACAAGTAGTCTTTTCTTCTTCTTGTCCACTGGAGATGACAACAGGTTATTAGAATAACCGATCAATAAGTCATAATTGACTTCATAGCTCATGTCTTTCATTTCATCCTCTCTGGGTTTGATAGCTTCCATGAGACAAAAATCAATGGGGACTGTGAAAATGATATCCCTAGCAAATTTTTTCACCATGTCTTCAAGCAGCCTTACCCTCATTCTCATTTTCTTTTGAAATTCATTGAAGTTCTTGTTCATTGTAGCAAAGAAAGTGTTCTTAAAAGCCTTAATGTTTTTTTTGATCTGGACAATTATCGGTAGGTCTTTTGACCATTCAATGTCCCCAAATCCTGGTAGGAAAATTTGAAAGTAAAAGAATAAACCAATCAATAACTAACCAAATTTGAAATTCTGACTAATGTCCTTCTTAATTCATTGCAGATTTAACATCAGTTGACTTCTTATGGCCTCACATAGGTCATAATCTGCATTCTCAGCAATCATTCTATAGGTTGTATGCACTACTGTAGATGGCACAATGTTCATTCTACTGGAATAGAATATCTTATAGCCTATAACCATGGTAGCCAATCTAACTGCTAGTTCCTTAGTGTTGTTAACTAAAAAAGCATGCCCATCAGAGGTAGATTGAGTTAGAGTTGTTACAGTCTCTTTAAAAATTCACCTCAGCTTGAGAACTTCACCAATTTGCCGAAAACTAGTCATAGCATGGATAGCTTCCTTAGAGATAGTATGTGATCTTTCCGGATACATATTTTCACCATGAACTCAACTAAGAATGATTCTTATATGTTCCTCTTCAAAATCCTTAAGAAAATAAGTTGCATTGTGAAAACCCTTGTCGTAAACCCGAATATATTCAGGTTTGATCTTTCCGCTCTTATCACACAGGGATTTCAATTGAGAGTATATTGACAATGATCCTAAATCTTTGATTTTACAATCAATATAACTAGATAAATCAACTTTTATGATAGCACCATCAAGAACTTGAGATAAAGCATTGTAAGACACTATTTCTTCAAATTCCATAACCTCCATAGGTTCTGATGTGATCATAAGTCTCTCTACTTGCTTAGATGAAGAAGCCATTATGATAAACTCGATTTGAAAGGGATTTACAGAAAATACCTTAATTCTCCCGCACTGCCTTGATTTTTGGTTGATTACACAAATGCACACCACTTCCACCTTCACTAATCTTCATATCAACTTCAATCATGCAATTCACAACACAAATTTGTCCACAACCAGCTAGCAATTCACTTTTCGCTCTGCAAGTGCTCAAGAATTCTTTTTGGAATGCATTTAGGGTAAAAATAACATAGTAAAATTCACTTTTATCATCTTTACCTACTACATTAATTTATTGATCGATAGGGTTACAAACCCTAATACACCACTTAATGATACAATCAATATTAACAGGTGTAAAATCGGTTGACAATGTTTTGAAAAACCGATAGACAAAGATATCAAGATTTCTCACAGAATAACTCAAAAATTCAAATCTTCTTACCATGCATCTTTCAAGGCGTCCGAAAATAGATTTACCACTATGTTCCCCTTAGCCCTATTGAAAGGATTAATTCACCGATGTAGGATTCTCCACACTAGGTGAAGGATTGGGTTCTTCTATAGGCATATCATCACTCTTCTTTTTCTAGATTCGGTTCATCTCTTCTCTGTTTTCCTCAATATTTACCTTCTTCTTATCTTTCTGGTCTACAACATGATTAACCAGTTTGTTCTTTATGGTTCTACAGAACTTTGCCATGTGTCCCGATTTGTGACAATGATAGTAGACCATTCTAGATGATCTCCAAGGTCTTGCATTGTCTCTTCTAGTTCTCCTTCTGCACTTCATAGCCACATGACCATAATTGTTACAAATGGTGCAAATTACATTAGTTGCCTTTTCCATTTCAAATGGACTAAACCAGTTGACATAGGGTTTTTGCCAGTTCATGTTACCCCAGTTGTCATAGGTTCTCCTTCTATTACCATTAGGTCTTGGATTCATGTGAAGTACTAGATTATTAGCTCCATATCTGCATTAAATTGATCTATGTCCATACATGTTGCATGTAAAATAATGACCTTCAAATCTTCTAGATACATACCTAGCATTTTCATTATAGCCTGTATTCTCATTGGGTTTGTTTCTACACACATTTGTAGTATGGCCTAATTTATGATAGATAAAGAAAACATGTTTAAAAACATTCTTACCAGTAGGTTTGTTAGCCTTAGGAGCAATTTTGTCCTTGTGAATGTTTCCCTTTGTACCAAAAGGCCCTCCTTTCTCAGATGTATTAAAGCCTAGTCCAAATGTATCACCTTTCATCCTCTGAGATTGGATATGCTCATCCAGCATAGAAGAACTTTTATTGAACTTTTCCAGCTTTCCATTAGCCTCAGTGAGTTCTCTGGTAAGATCTTAATTGTGTTTTGTCAGAGTCTCTCTTAGGGATATTGCCATTTCAAGATCTAGCTGCAAAGCCTCTTTTTCTTCTTTTTCTACATGTGAATGGTCATGCAAAGTTGCATTCTCTTGTTTGATCTTAGCAATCTAATGATCTCTTTCTTTGATTAGGCCTTCAGGTGCCCTCCTAGCTTCCAGCTCTTGACTCATGCAGATATTTAGGCCTTCTAACTCTCTTCTCAGATTTAACTTCTCACTGTTCCATTTTTCAACTTCTTTAGCTAATGCATCAATGTTAGCTTCATCTGAAGAACTATTATTAGATATCTCTAATAGTTTTTCATTCATCTCTCTCCTTTTGACTTGTGAATCTTTAAATCTAACCCTTAGCGTTTCAAGCTCTTCCTTTGTAGCTTCAAGCATTCTAGCCATCTCAAAGTAGCTCATATCCCCCATGGTGGCTTTAGGGTTTCCTTCCAAGCGATTAAGCCTTAAGGAAATTAGGCTCCAATAGCAATTGATAGACTTTTAAAGAACTGAGAGTGGGGGAGGGTGAATCAATGACAACAAAAATAATACAACTTTAAATACTGTCTGATTGAGATACTTAACAAGTTTACTAGACACTATGCATGCAATCCAAAAATATATTAAAGAATCCACAATAAGTAAAAAATCCACCATAACACAAGTGTTTATCCATGGAAAACCCAAATGGGAAAAACCACGGTGAGATGGCACTCACAAGTTAACTATCTATAGTAATAGATAACTGATCGGGTAGGGTCTACAAAAATGCTCTGCTAGGAGCAAATCTTGCTAAAGATCCCAAATCTTTGTTAGGAGATATACCCTGTTAAAGGTAGTACCCTATTAGGAGTGACCTCGGTAGAGGATTTCTGAATCCAAACTAATGGATCACCTTGTTAGAGGATTTGTACAATGAAGCTTGTTAGAGATTACCCAGTTAGGGGATTTGACTATTGTAGTGACTAGAAAAAAATAGGTGGTGTGATCTAGAAGTAGCACAATTTGCTTGATTAGATCCTCTTCTACTTTCTCAAAACTACATCACCAACTTCATTACCAATATATTTTGCATTGCCTTCAAATTTTGTCTTGCATCATACCATATCTAAAAATAGTTCATCATAATGTCATTATATAGACATTAGATTTCATGTCAACTTAGAAATCATATCACAATTTCCTAGGTCTAGTGTATCTAGACAATCAAACATAACTCATGATGATTGATGATAACTTATCAGACAATCAATGAATACCAGTTGGAAAATTGATACTGGTTAGGAGTTAGCCACTATCAACATGTAACTGACTGTCCTTCATTTACTTATTTGATGGTTTTTCGATGAATCTCCAAGTTGGTGTCAAGCCATTTCTACATATACCAGTTAGACACCTTTGAAACCATCTTTAACTAAACATCAATACTGTTTGCAAAACAAGTGACTTTAGAAGTAATACTGGTTTGTCTTAACTAAGATGACAATGACAATGTGAACATATGTGTGTTTATACATGTTCCATAAATGACAACACATGAAGTCATCCATTACAATCATCATGAAGCCAACAACATCTAATTAGGTCGACCTAATTAATGTAGTTTCTTTGTGTGAATGATATATAAAGTATGAGATGTTTTGGAGGATTGTATGTATTGACTGAGAAGTGTTAACAACAACAAGGAGAGACAAGTGAGAGGACGGGAGGGAGGGGGGCGGTGAAACCACTTGTCACCGGTAATTACACTTTCAACCTTAAAACCAAAACTAATCAATTGCAATAAATGTAAGATAGACACAATAACAATATAACACATAACACGAAGATTTTGACATGGAAAACCCAGTTAAGGGAAAAACCATGGTGGGACCATACCCACCATGAAATGATACTCTACCATAGTATGTAAAATAATTAGAATGGGGAATGCACATGCATGTAGGCTCACTACTAAAAAAATCCCAGAAGGCTACAACCCTTTGGGAAGGTTCACTACCTTATAAAGAAGTCTCACTAACTTACAAGTTAAGTGGATAACAATCCAGATTACATGAACTAAAGAAATAACATCTCAAATGCCTGATCACTATTCCGGTTAAGGACATATGGGTGCTCTGCAACTTCTCAATATTTTCCCAAACAAAACACTGAAGGATAGATTCACTATGCTCGCACAAACAACTTCTTATGAAAATGCAGAAATCACCGATAAATGAATTGCATGAACAATGCATCTATATATACTAATCATCAACCTTAGGCATAAGATCGGATCAACCCAAAAAGATATAATATCGAGAATCTCATCACCCAATATAAAGATCAACCACCAAACCAATATTATGACATAAATGGCATAAAATGGACCCAAATCAAATGCTCCAACACGCTGCACCATCAGAAATAACTCCAAGATTAGCCACAACATGCTACACTACCAAATAGGTCTCATATAGCATGAACAGTTGTTGGAATTTTTTATGATGTTGTGATTGTCATTGATGGACACACACTTGCTTTGTGTACACTTTCTTGATGTATGAGTTATGCTCAACCGGTAATTGTTCCAATCGATACTATCGATGTTTTGCAGAAGATGTTTACTAGTCACAAACTGACTGAAGACCCAAAGCGGTATGAAGACCTCAAGTGGTTTGAGGATCTCAAGTGGTATGAAGGAAAAAAGCGGTAGTTAACACTTTCATCTACCAGTCTTCATTTTGTCAACCGACAATTGGTAAAATGTATGAATCGATATTACTCTGTGATGAGTTATCATCCACCGACACTTTGGCGGTGATTTTGTGTCGTGTTATCAAATGTGTCTAGATGCACTATACCTAGGAACTTGTAATTCAATCCTATTGGACCGACATGAAATCAGACTCCTCTATAAGGACATCATGTCTAAGGTTTGTAGGTATGAGTTGTTGGTGAGGGTTTGTATGTACAATCATAGAAGAAAAGATTAGGTCTATATGGAGAAATAGAGCAAGGAGATTCTAAAGATGAAAGTAATGCTAAATGTGCATTAACAATGAGCTATTAAGGATCTAACCAAGAATATTGTGCTAGTATCTTGATCACCTATTTGTTGATTACTTATATCTTCGACAAGTTTGAAACCCTTTATCAAGTAGTCTCAGAAAAGCCTTTGTAAATCCTCTAACAAGGTGGTTCACATCTGTGAATCTGAAATACTCTCACAAGGTAGTCTTTAACATGACTTATCTCCTAATAGAGATCTAGATTCCTAACAGGATCTATTCTGGTGAAGAATATTGTATGACCTTAACCGGTCTAGTTTCTAGTGTGTAGATAGTTACTTGTGAGTTTCTGCTCACCGTGGTTTTTCCCATTTGGGTTTCCATGTCAAAATATCTTGTGTTATGGTGATTGTGCTCTTGTGGGTGAATGTTTTATTTTTTGTTTAGTTTGCATTTGTCTTAATCAGTTTGTTAGTAAATCTGTTATACCAGTTAACTGCTAAACTATTCAAGAGTTTGAGTTTAGTATTTTTTGGCATACTAATTCACCCCCCACCTCTTAGTATTCATCAATTGGTATTAGAGCCACCCTTTCTATAAGTCTAACCACTTGGAAGGAGATATGGGGGAATACACTACGAGGGAACTTACTCATCAGCTCACTCAGATTGAGAAAGCCTATGATGAACTCAAAGTCAAATATAAAGCCTCTGTGGAAAAAAGAAGAGAGCATGCTAAGAAACTGATGGAGCTTACTGAAAATAGCTCTTCTGATGAAGTAGACATGGATTCCCTAGTTGAATAATTTGAAAAACTAAATGAATCTAATGCCAATGTGAGAAGGGAATTGGAAGGACTGACTATCAGAATGTGTCAAAAACTTGAGAACTGAAGGAAAGCTGAAGATCTGGTAAAAGACAAAGATCATGAGATCTCCAAGCTGAAGCAAGAAATCAGTGCCCTTACCGCTAACCTCCAAGAGAGTAAAGTGGAAAAATAAGAAATGCAAGGTGAACTAAACATGGCTATTTCTAAGAGTGCAACCTTGAAGGAATCCAATGTTGCTATTTCCAAAGAACTGACTGAGTCAAAGGAAATACTTGCCAAATTCAATAAGAGTATTGTTAAGCTAGAGAAAAAGTTTGAATCAACAAAATTGGTAAGGAATACCACTGGACTTGGTTTCTCCAGTTATGAGGAAGGTGAGACCTTTGGAACAAAAGATGTAGCATCAAAGGAGTAACCGACATCAAAGGATAAAGGTAAGAAAAAGTTTAAACCTATTTGCTTTAATTGTCTCAAGGAAGGACATATTGCTAATGTGTTTAGAAATAAGGTTTACAATAATTTTCCTTATTTGCTAAACAATAAGCGTAGATCCAATAGATTCAATGGAAATTTCTATGCATGCAACAAGTTTAAGCATAGAGAATTTTAATGCAGGTCTGTTATGCACAACACTGGGAGATATCCTCAAAGGACTCAAGAAGTTTTTCAGTATCTTTACGAATCGGAATCATAACTGGTATAATACATATGACCATTGGTCAGGTGGCTATCAAGCGAAAAATAATTGCAGAGAAACCTGTTTGATCTGTCATGGTAGTGGTCACACTACTACAACATGCAAAAGGAAGAATGGTAGTATGAACAATGGTCCATGAAGAAGACCCGGAATGACATGCTATCATTGCAACAAACCGGGACACACTCCTAGAACTTGCAGAATGAGAAAGAACCTATTGGATGACATACTGATCACTCCAGGAAGGGAAGATTGATGTTGAAACTATTCAAGCAAGAATGAATAAAACATGGAAAAAGAAACCTGAAGAAGTGTCACAAGATGAACTAGTTTCCACACCTAGTGTGGAAGTCTCTAAATCCGAAAACTAAGCTTCAAAAAAGCTTAGGGGGGAACAAAATCGGTGAAAATTTTTGAACCCCTGATTTATATCATTAAAAGACCTTAACCGGTATATGTTACCTATCAATCGACAAAAGACTAGAAGTGGTAAAAGGCAAAATTAGGGTTTATGCCCTAATGGTGAAGCATTTATTATGGTAGGTGAAGAATTTGTTTAAAAGGGATTCTTAATGTCATTTTCACTTATCAGTTTTTGAGCAAAGAATTTTTCAAGTGCAGAGTGACAAAAGGCTATTCGATTTGCAATTCAGAGAGATTTCAAATATTACAGAAGAATCCAAAGATATTGTCAATCAATCAAGTGAAGAACACCAAGTGGTAATCTAGAAACCGAAGTGGTGTGTTACGAAGCTGCATTAGCAAACCCTAAATTTGAAAATTCTGAAGGTATTTTGTCAAAATTCTTGTTTATCAGTTCATCATGGCCTTTGCATCATACTCTAGCTCTAGTGTACCTATGGAATCAGCTAAATTCATTCAAAGAAAAATGAAATACAATGCCCTATCCCAAATACCTATCGGAGTCATTATCGAAGGAGATAATTTAGTGTATATCAACTACAAATTAGAAGACCTAGGATCCTTAGCGATTCATTCCTAGTTAGGTCTGTTCTATGGGGATGACAAGAAGATCAAACCGGAATAAAACATCTTGGAGAGGAAGAAACTTCACAATGTGGTTTACTTTCTTGAAGAGTTCATGGAAGAACACATCCACATCATCTTGAGCAGAGTGCATGGCGACAAGATGTATCTCAAGAGGACGCATGACATTACACCTAAAGCAATTCATGTTGTCACCGGTTTCTGCAATAGTGATGAGGTGCCATCCCTAAGGAAGGTCATCAAGAATGAAATGACTAAGCTCACCAATTCTTTGAGTGACCAAAGGGGAATGACTATCTATCCCATCAAGGATGACTTGGTTAAGTATGCCTGTATGGTGATTGGCTACAAAGTATTTTATGTTAGCCGAATAAACTCTGTCCCTTCTACTGTAGTGAATGCCGCATACATAATGATCAAAAAAGATTCCTCATTTGATCTATGTACCTGTTTGCAAAAGAAACTTCTATTAAAATTGAAGTCCATCAAATAGGACAGTGCCTTAAGATTTAGATTTGGACAACTTTTGGTAGGTCTATTTTTCTACTTCCAAGACTATTTCCTAGGAGTTGGTGATATTCAATGGTTTGCTGACCAACCGGTAACCAAACAAATTAGGGAAAGTCTCCAAGTGGTGGGAACCGGATACCCTGAGGTCTTGAATAAATACTTCGATAAATTTAAGCAGAAGATGAGCTAGAGGATGAAGATATCTAGGGATATTGTTAAGAAATATGAAGAGGACATATGCTCTACCATTAAAGTAGATGAGTGCATAATGGAAGTAGTAGAACCAAGATAGGAAGAAGTAGAACCCATGGGATATGAGGTGATGTATGACATGTTAGATGGGTATGCCTCTAGCCCGATTACCTCTCCTTTAAATGAAAAGAAAAAGAAAACCGGCACCTACTTGGAAAGGGTAATACTGGTTGAAGAACCTTCAGTGAAAAAGGGAAAGGTAGTGCCATCGATATCAACACCGATTACCTCAGTGAGCCCAAAAGTGACCAAGTGGTCACCTACCAAGAAGAAAACAGAAGTTGCACCTGCTAAAGTATTTGAAAGGAAGCACAAGACCAAGAACAACTCTTCAGAGTCAGAGGATATTGAACCGGAAGTGCAGCCAAAGAAAACCAGGCAATCAAGCAAGAAGGCTAAGTCTATTGGTATTGCACCTACCTCATCAATACCAGTAAATATAGACATCTCTTCTCACAAGCTTCTGACACATTGTCCAAGGACTTTAAAGAATATTAAGAGAAAGGTGCTTGATGACTTGAAAGAATATTTTGATGATTTTTCTGATACTGAGAAGGAAGAAGTAGAACAAGAGACGATAAAATATCTGTGTGTGAATGACTTGTTGCCATCTGAAATCAAATCGGTGACACCTGATTCCTTATACAACTCTTTGGACAACAAATGGTACATTGCCATAAAGAAAGAATGGGAAATAAGGGAGAAGGTATTTGCTCAGTAATTTCCTAAAGCCTCCAATTCTAAAATATTTGAGATAGTGGACATGCATAAAGGTCTCTTCTTCATGAGAAGAAGAAGACTTAGGCTACTAGAAGGTAAAACCACTAACGTAGAGAAGGACACTCATCTGCATGTCAAAGTTGTTGTCTGGCTGCATCAAGTATCTGAGGCCAACAAGAAGGTTGAACAAGACCCGAACCTATCCTCAGCCAAACCGGATGAGGTATTTGATGATGAAGGAAAACCAGTTACAGAACAGGTGGACACTATTGATGTTGATGCCTTGGATGTTGAAGATGTCACTCCAAACACAGAAAAGGAAAAGGCTGATAAGGAAAAAGTAGACAAGGAGAAACAAGACAAAGAAAAAGTAGACAAGGAGAAAATGGACAAGGAAAGGCTAACATAGAGAAAGTAGAGAAAGAGGTAGAGAAAAGGAAGGAGGAAGAGAAAAAGAGAAATGAAGAGAAGAGAAAACAAGATGAGGAGAAGAAAAAAGAAGAGGAGAAGAAGAAAGAAGAGGAGAAGTGGAAAGAAGAAGAGAAGAAGAAAGAAGAGGAGAAGCGGAAAGATGAGGAGAAGAAGAAACAAGAAGAGGAAAAGCAAAAAGAAGAAGAAAGAAAGAAGGAGGAAGAGAAGAAAAAGCATGAAGAGGAGAGAAGGGAGAAAGAAGAGGAAAAGAAAAGAGAAGAAGAAAAGAAGGAAGTAGAAAAAGCCAAATGAGTAGAGACCCCAAAGGCAACCGGTGGTCAAGCCAAACTGGCTGACATTACCAGTCCTATTGACCTCCAATCTATAGATGAATCAGAGCTACTGTAAGACATTAAGCTAGCACAAGAGAGATTGGAAACATTGAGGAGGAAAAAGGAGCAAGATGTCATTCACACTGCGATTGACACCCTTACCAGTTTGATTCCAGGTACCAACCTCCTTGGTACTGATTCCTCTCTGGCCAAACTGAAACTTCTATGTACCGTTGTTGAGGACCATGTACAATGCCTAGAAAAAGTTGTCAAAGCAAATGCAAAGAAGAAATATGAGAAGGCACTCAACACTGCTTTAGTGAAGAAACTGAATGAGCTCTGGTCTCAACTTCAGATGCAGCAGAAGGATATCAGGGATGCTATGGATGAGGGAAAACTCTTGTTGAGCAAAATCAGCCAACCTCATCTATTTTTTGATGATGTTCTATCACAAAAGGATAAACTCCAATCCGATTTGTAGACATACATAATCAACTTCAAGATGCCATATGATTCTTTCACTACATATGGGCAAACTGTTCACTAGTATCAGCTTCAATCTGCTCGGATAGAATTGGAGATTAGCAATCAAACAAGAGATTTGCAGGAGTGAGAACTAGTTTTATTACCCAGACTGCAAATTCTTCAGAAAAGCTTTCTCAATCTAGAAGCCTTAATGGTCACTCAAGAGATGAGTACAATTGATGCCATGGAAGAATAGGTATAACAGATGTGGATGGAAAGTGAGGTTGCTACCTCCTTACTTGAGTCATGGTCATTATCTATGAAGACTTTTTTGCAGGATTTTAAATTTGTTTTTGATAAGTTTCACTCATTATTTTCATAAACATTTACTTATTTTAATGATAATGAGAAATAGGTGTTATTCTGTAGTACTTTGTCATTGTTGGTAAAGGGGGAGTAGTATTTAAAATTTTGATGAATGTTATGTATACTTTCATGCTATTTCTTTAAGGGAGTAGTATGCATTGTAACTTCTACAAAAAGGGATAGTGTATACGCTTAGGAGGAGTAATTTTGATTATAGCATATTTTTGTTGAAAAACACTTAGATGTCAAAATTTTCCTAATTGTTGCCATGAATGCCAAAGGGGGAGATTGTTGGTATTTTTGATGATGTTGAGATTGTCATTGATGGACACACACTTGCTTTGTGTACACTTTCTTGATGTATGAGTTATGCTCAACTAGTAATTGTTCCAATCGGTACAATGTATTATAGTCTTTAGACTATCAGTGTTTTGCAGAAGATGTTTACTAGTCACAAACTGATTGAAGACCCAAAGCGGTATGAAGACCTCAAGTGGTTCGAGGATCTCAAGTGGTAGGAAGGAACAAAGCGATAGTTAACACTTTGATCTACCAGTCTTCATTTTGTCAACCGACAATCGGTAAAATGTATGAACCGGTATTACTTTGTGATGAGTTACCAACTGGTATTTCTGTGATGAGTTATCATCCACCAACACTTTGGTGGTGATTTTGTGTCGTGTTATCAAATGTTTCTAGATGCACTGTACCTAGGAACTTGTAATCCAATCCTATTGCACCAACATGAAATCAGACTCCTTTATAAGGACATCATGTCAAGGGTTTACAGGTATGAGTTGTTGTTGAGGGTTTGTATGTGCGATCATGGAAGAAAAGATTAGGTCTGTACAGAGAAATAGAGTAAGGAGATTTTGAAGACTGAAGTAATACTTAATGTGCATTAACAATGAGCTATCAAGGATCTAACCAAGCATACTATGCTAGTATCTAGATCACCTACTTGTTGATTACTCATATATTCGATAAGTTTGAAACCCTTAACCAGGTAGGCTCAAAAAAGCCTTTGTAAATCCTCTAACAAGGTAGTTCACCTCTATGAGTCTGAAATCCTCTCACAAGGTAGTCTTTAACAAGACTTATCTCCTAATAGAGATCTAGATTCCTAACAGGATCTATTCTGGTGAAGAACATTGTATGACCTTAACTGGTCTAGTTTCTATTATGCAGATAGTTACTTGTGAGTTTCTTCTCACCATGGCTTTTCCCATTTGGGTTTCCACATCAAAATATCTTGTGTTATGGTGATTTTTCTCTTGTGAGTGAATGCTTTATTTGATATTTGGTTTGCATTTGTCTTAACCAGTTTGTTAGTAATTCTGTTACACCGGTTAACTGCTAAACTATTTAAGAGTTTGAGTTCAGTATTTTTTGGCATACTAATTCACCCCCCCCTCTTAGTATTCATCAATAGTGTCACTAGGATAGGAGAACACCAAAACCATACACAAAACCATTGTAGATCATCAAACCAAATAGGACATGATTAGTAAACACTAGAAAACACATTAGAATCATTTGCAATAGTTTCACCAACACCACTTATCAAATCTTCATCAATCAACATCTAAAACTCAGGAAAAGAACAAACAACAACAACTGCCACAAAGAAGGATAACTTCTGAAGCACAAAATCATGAACCATATGAAATAAAGATACTCATGAATGTTTAGAACAATAATTGAAAACTGCATCACAATATCTGATCACATCAGAATATACCAGAGGATATACTGAACTCTTTAAAGCACTAATCACAATACCAAAACCATAAACCATATCATGTAATATGATCAATCAAATTTCTAGATCAATGAAATCAATCAAGAATGATATAAGAGAACCAGAAATACTCAACACATAATCACCAACACAAGAAACCAATCTGCAAACATCAGATCAACAAAATCACAGGAATATGTTGACATCAATGACAACAACATATTCTAGTAGCAAAAATATACAACAATCTTCCTCTTTAGCATTGATGGAAACATATGGATGTGAAAAACAATCAATGCGAAGAAATAAATTGACTCCAGCAAAAGCTCCCCCTAAAATAATGCATCCAAAGATGGAATCAATTTTTTCACATGCATCTCCTCCCCCTTTGACAACAATGCCAAAGATTGAAAACAAAATTATTTCTCCCCACAAATTCTCCTCCTTTGAATAAGAGATAAGCATCTCTCAGTCAAAGGAAACACAAAAACCAACTAATACGCACACTGACTACTCCGACTGAGTAGAAACACCAACTCATCAATCGAGATAAAAGATAAGACTATAAAGTCCACCAGATTGATGAAACTTAATGTATCTCAATTCTCATTAGGAGGGACAGAAACCCCCAATTTGTTACTTAGAAAACAAATTGTTTCTGTAGCCAACAGTTTAGTAAGGATATCTGCAATATGCTTTGTTGTAGATACATACTCCAACTTTACCTCCTGCTCATTCACCCTTTCCCTCAAGAAATGATACTTGATTGGCACATTCTTATTTTTATAATGTTGCATTGGATTCTTTGACATGTTTATAGTACTCAAATTATCACAATAAATAATAGTAGGCTCATCATACACAACTCTAATATCCTTCAACATTTTCTTTATCCAGACTACCTGAGTGCAATTAGCACCAGCAAAAATTTACCCAGCTTCAACTATGGATAAAGATACTGAATCTTACTTTTTTACTCGCCCATGAAACCAACTTCTTTCCCAAAAAGAATGCACCACTGGAGGTACTCTTTCGGTCATCAACATCTCTTGCCAAAACTACATCAGTGTAAGCACAAAGCATAAAATCATCATTCCTAGGATACCATAAACTATAGTCAGCAGTCCCTTTCAAATATCTGAATATCCTCTTAACAATAGTTATATGGCTCTCTTAAGGATCAGCTTGATATCTGGCAGCCATGCACACAACATGCATAATATCTAGTCTAGTTTGAGTTAAGTATAGCAGTCGACCAACCTTAGATCTGTACAAAGTTTGCTTATCTTACGAAGATTCATCATTCTTGGATAACTTACAACCAGTCACCATAGGAGTTCCAACCGGTTTAGAATCATCTAACCCAAATTCCTTCAAAAATTCCATAACAAACTTAGCTTGAGGTATAAAAATACCTTTATCAGTCTATGCATATGTAATCCCAAGAAGAATTTCATCTCACCTATCATAGACATCTCAAATTCCTTTTTCATATCACTGACAAACTTCATGCTCAAGTCATCATCACCTACCAAAATGATATCATCAACAAAGACTTCAGCAATTAAAATGTTATTGTTCTCAATCTTAAAGTACAAATTACTATTAGCAGTACCTTTTATAAATCCCAATTTCAACAAATACTTATCCAGTCTAGTATACTAGGCTCTAGTTTCAATCCATAAAGAGCTTTCTTCAATCTGCATACCATGTCACCATCATCTGATAAAAAAATTCTATCTGGTTGCTTAATCTAAACCTCTTCCTCAAGATCACCATTCAAAAAGGCAGATTTGACATCAATCTAATATACCTTGAAATCTTTATAAGTGGCAAATGCAAGAAATAATCTAACAACTTCAAGTCTATCCACCAGAGCAAAAGTATCCTCATAATCAATACTTTCCTTCTATGAATAACCTTTGCAAGTTAGTATCATTTTATTTCGAACAACTTCACCTACTTCATTCAGTTTGTTCAGGAATACCAATTTAGTGCCAATTACATTCTTATCTTTAGGTCTAGGCACAAGTTACCATGTATTATTCTTTTCAATCTAATTCAATTCCTCTTCCATTTCTTTTATCCAGTTTTCATCTTTACAAGCTTCTTGAACAATTTTAGGCTCAATCTTAGAAATCAAACATAATTCTTCAGCAACAAGTCTTTTTCTAGTCATTACACCTTTTCTCTTATCACCAATAATCTAATTTTTATAATGACTCAATCTTACATACCTCAAAGTCTTTTGATTATTCTGATTCTTAGGCTTCTGCACTTCTTTACCGGTAGCAGTAGCATCTAGATTGACTATCTCATCCTGATCATTCTTCTTTGAGGGCTCGGTCTAATTAATCTTCACAATAACTCCTAGATCATCACTATCATATCCACGAGCTCTAATCTGCTTTCCAATGTTCTCATCTACCTTCACATTTGCACTTTCCACTATCTTTCTTAGTCTCTTATTGTAATATTGGTAGGATTTTCTCTTAGTAGAATAATCCAAGAAAATACCTTCATCACATCTTGCATCAAACTTTCCTGAATCCTCATCTCTCTTGATATAACACTTGCTTCCAAACATTATAAAGTATTTAATAGTAGGAAGATGACCAAAGATACCTCATACGGAGTCTTACCAGTATCACCTTTTATATGCACCCGGTTAAATGTGTATACAACCGTTCTAACAACTTCTCTCCAGTAGATTTTAGACACATTTCCTTTAATTAGTATTTTCCTTGCAACATCCAATATAGTCTTGCTCTTCCTTTCAACAACTTCATTCTGCTAAGAGGTTCTAGGAGCAGATAACTATCTTCTAATTCCATGCTTCTCACAAAATGAATCAAACTCACTAGAGTAGAATTCTCCTTCTCTATATGATCATAAACATTTCAGCTCCAGTCCAAACTCAGTTTCAACTTTGGCTTTGAATATCTTGAATTTGTCCAATGCTTCTGATTTCTCTCTCAAAAAGACAACCCATACCATTCTGGAATAATCATCAATCAGCAACATGAAATATCTATCTCCCTACACACTTCTCACTCTTGTAGTTTCACATAGGTCAGTATGCACAAGATCTAGCAATCCATTAGATGTATACTGCTTACTCTTAAAATATACTCTTGTTTTCTTTCCCATCTGACATTCCTTACCCACCAGATTAGCAAGCTTAATAATTTAGGCAAATCTCTAATAACCTAACTATTACTGATCTTAATCAAGGAATCAAAGTTAACTTGACACATCCTCCTATGTCATAACCAACTTTCCTTAATTTGAGCAATTAAGAAACTTTTTTCATCAGCGTTCAAGTGAAAAATATTACCTTTTATCTGTGTTCTGGTTGCAATCTCTACACCTGAGGCATTAAGAATCTGGCACTTTCCATCCTTGAATTGTAAATTGTATCCCTTGTCAACCATCTATCCTAAACTCAAAAGATTATGCTTCAAACCTTCAACATACAAGACATCATCAGTGTTATGCTTACCATTGAAAGAAATAGAACCTATACCACAGATCACACAAGATTTTTGTCATCTCCAAATCTCACTATTTAACCATCATACTTTCCATGTTTATGAATTTACTTTTATCATCGATCATATGATGTGAATAACCACTGTCAATTACCCATTCATCTTCTTCCTCAACTTTAGCAGCTAAAGCTTTCTCCTCAGTAGTACAACTTGTAGAATCAACAGGTACCAATCCATCTTCTCTAATAGCAATGAATCCAATCTCCTTTGCAGAATTTCCATTCTCAAATTCTTCATCTGTAACACCTTAATCAACAACATAAAGCAATTCTTTTGATATTTATGCTTCTAGTTAGACTTATAAGGCTTATCATACTTCTCATGCTTGTCATACCTATCATATTTAGCCATTCTTTCTGGACATCTAGATACAAAGTCTCCTATCTTATTGCAAGAAAAACATTTCAAAGGAAATTTTCCATCATACTTATTAGCTCCCTTGGGAAATCTCTAGGAAATCAAGGCTTCAAGCTCATCCAAAACTCTTTCTTGCTTTGCCATCTCTCTTCTCTCTCTCTCATATCTAGATAACTTGCATGAACTATCTTTTGAATCATATCTTTGCTTTCTGGATATAGATGCTTTAAATTATGTCTCGATCTTTCCATGTGATTCACCAAATTTATTTAACTCAAATGCAACAATCTTTCCAACTAGCATATCTTTGGTCACATTAGTTACACTCTAGATTTCATCAATAGCATCTTGTCTTTATAATCTTCTAGTAATGATATCATCACCTTAGCAACAAACTCATCCTCTCTAAGAGTTCCACCTAGACATCTAATGTTTAGAACAAGATCATTCACTTTAGCCATATTGATGTTTATGTTCTCATCTTCGCTCATTTTTAGCTTCTCATATTTTATTTTCAAGCTTTGAAACTTAGCAACTTTGACATGTTTATCTCCTTCATACAAATTTTCAAGATTTACCCAGATCTGATGTGTAGTCTCCAATTCCATCACATTAGCCATCTCAGAATATGTAAAAGCACTTAACAAGGCTTCATTTTCTCTAATATTATTCTCTACATGTTCTATCTCATCAACAGTAGTAGGACCATTCTGAGGAACAATATAAACATCCTTTGTGATCTTCTATTAATCATCTCCAAGACACTTCAAATGAACTTTCATCCAGTTCTTCCATATAGCATAGATAGTAGCATCAAACCTTGGACTCTCCTTCTTTAACACATAAGTTGAACTTGCCATCCCAAATCATCTCAAGCGGTCAAGCCTCTTCTAGAGGATCTATTTTTCATACCAATTGTTAACAACAAAAAGGACAGACAAGTAAGAGGTGGGGGGGGGGTGAATCAGTTGTCACTGATAAGCACAATTTCAATCTTAAAATCAAAATGGATCAATTGCAAAAAATGCAAGATAAAAAAAATAACAACATAACACATAACACCAAGATTTGGATGTGGAAAACCATGGTGGGAGCCTACCCACAATGAAATGATACTCTACAATAGTATGTGAAATAATTACAATGGGGAATGCACATGCATTAAGGCTCACTGCCTAGAGCTTATTACTCAAAACAATAAACTGAAAGGCTACAACCCTCAAGGAAGGTTCACTACCTTATGAAGAAGTTTCATTGACTTGCAAATTAAGTGGACAACAATCCATATTACATGAACTGATGAAATAGCTTCTCAAATGCCTAATCACAGTTCTGGTTAAGGACATATGTTTGCTCTACAACTTCTCAATCTCTTCCCAAACACAACACCAAAGGATAGATTCTCTATGCTTGCACAATTAATTTCTTTTGACAATGCACACACCACCGATACATGAATTGCATGAATAATGCATCTATATATACTGATCATCAACCTTAAGCATAAGGTTGGTTGAACCCAAAATGACATAATATCAAGAATCTCATCACCCAATACAAAGATCAACCACTGGATCATTATTATGACATAAATGGCATAACATGGACCTAAATCAAATTCTCCAACATGCTACACCATCATAAATAACTCCAAGATAAATTCTACAACACACTACACCACCAAATAGGTCTCATATAGAATGAACAACATCACTAGAAGAGGAGAACACAAAAACCATGCACAACAACCAATGTAGATCATCAAACCAAATAGGACATGATTAGGAAACACTAGAAAACACATTATGATCATCCACAATAGTTGCACCAACTCCACTTATCGAATCTTCATAGATCAACATCTTAAACTTAGTAAAAATACAAACAACACCAACTGCCACGAAAAAGGATAACTTTCGGAGCACCAAATAATGAACCATCTGAAATGTAGATACTCATGAATGTCAAGAATAATAATCCAAAACTGCATCACAATATTTGATCACACTGAAATATACCAGAGGATATACTGCACTCTGTAAAGTATTGATCAAAATACCAAAACCATAAATCGGATCATGTAATATGATCAATCAAATTTTTGGATCAATGAAACCAATCAGGAATGATATAAGAGCACTAAAAATACTCAACACATAATCACCAACACAAGAAAGGAATCTGCAAACACCGGATCAACAAAATCACAAGAATATGTCGACATCAATGACAACAAAATATCCTAGTAGCAGGATTGTATTTATTGAGTGAGAAGTGTGTATGGTCTATTAGGTAAGTGTGAAGGTGTGCAAGTGTGGATCACTAGTAACAAAGTCAGTTTGAAATGTTTAGAATAGTGAATTGTAATCAACATTTTAGAGGATGCACTTCTACTTAGTTCGATATTAATTTTTTTTATAATTAGATCTATTGTATCTTTCCCTAAAAAACTGATCTTTAGTGTTTCACAAGTCCATTGGGTCTTACCCTAATGTTGTGCACCTTAGCCTACATGTCCAAATCAGGAGCAGTGAACTTCCTTGGCCTAGAGCCTAAAAATTTGTAATTAGTTTTTCATATAGTGAGATAGTTTTTGTGTGAGGTGAAATATGATGATGATAAACTATTGCAAATCCTCAAAGATTCAACCACAAACAATCTTAGTATTACAATGAAACATTCACCATACACCAATTAAGATGCCTAAGATCATGTAAATCAACAAACCAAGCAATAATATCATTCACATTTCAAGTAGGGTTTTGATCTCCATTGTCTCCTATCTTCTTTTATCTTTCTTGATATATATGCTCTCAGATTTTGTGTGTACAAGAGATCAACAAAGAACAGATTGTTGTTGTGAATGTCACTTGATCACAAGAAGGCTTGATTGCATAGAGTACTGATTAGGGTTCATAATGACGAGAGAATCCTCTTATATAGAAGACACCTTATAAAATGGAGGGATAAGATTAAGAGGTGAAAAGATAAATGGTTGGCCAGGATTAAAGTGTAGGTAGAAGAAATAATAAAATATGAAGGGGGTAGGTAGAGGAAAATTAAGAGATAAATAAAATGTGTCATTGAAGGAAAAAGATAATGAATTAATTAAATAAATAAAGATTTATTTAATCAATAGAGGAAGTGAGACCAATTCAATAAATAAAATATTTAGATAATTTAGAGAAGAGATAATTTAAAGAAATAAAAATATTTATTTAAATGAGGAAATGATTAGAAGAAGATAAATGAAATAATTAAATAAATAAAGATTTATTTAATTAATTGAAGAATTATGATAGAATAATTAAATAAATAAAATATTTATTTAATTAAACAAGACAATTTTAGGTGTCTACATTTTGCCCCTATTTGAGACAATGTAACTTGTCCTATTGGCTCAAAGAAGATAAGATAAACTGATACAAAGTTGGTCCAAGATGGGAATGATATGGCCTCTTGAGAGATTGCATGCTTTTTTTTGGAAAATACTGTAGACAATCTCTCGATAAAAAAGAAAGGCTAGAAAGGACTGACATGATAGGGTGATAGGAAAAAGACTGACTTGAGTAGTGGGAGGGTGAACATGACAAACTAGGGTCAGGCAACCTATACATACAAAGCTTAGGGAAAACAACCTCATTTACATCCATAGCACACAAGAGATCAAAGTAGAGCAGTCAACAGTGCAGGAGAGATGGCAGAGAGGATCCACTTATTCGATCGTGTCTGATGGTTTTAGTGACCAAAGGACATGGGTGAGCCTGTAAGTACCTTGACATGACTTAGTACATTTTTTCATTTATGATGCATTTAATTCTTTTGAGAATAGTATTTTCAAAAACATGAAAGCAACATTTTAGGTGAAAATGTGTCTAGGTTTAGTACGAGCACGTCTATGATAGACATGCACGTTTTTGTAGGTTATGCATGTGTTTGTGAATATAATCATGTATGTGTGTGCATATGGATGCATTTGTGATTAAAATGCATGTATGCATCTGAAAAGAGCGTCTAAGTCTAGAAGTGTCACTTATGTTCTAATAAAGAACATATGTGTTGCCAAACCTCGTATAGGTCAGGTTAAACCGACTCTATGTTGCAGAAGCACATTTATGTCTTAAAAAGGAAAAAATTATCAATTCTATTTTAGACATATGTTGTCAATTGGATAAGATGCCGAGAGGATACACTCAATAAGGGCCCTAGGGAAGACAAAACTGAAACACGGATAGAATTGACAACCATGTGATAGACATGCATGACCAATTGGATAAGCTACTGAGAGGATTCACTCAATATGTGCCCTAAAAAAAATAGGTTTCCTAAGGTGAGTATAGGATAAGCCATCAAATTGATAAAATATAGCGACTGTTCTAGCAACATAGAATAGTGCTATGTGACAAACATATACATGAGGATGCAGTGCCATGTGATAAACATAAGCACTAGGATAAAGCCCAATGAGTAGCACCATGTGATAGACATAAGTACCACTAGGCTAGGATAGGATAAGATAAGAAACACTATGTGATGAACATGAGTTCCGTTAGGATTGACACGATTGATTGGATTAGATGTAGGAAGAATTTCCCTAGCTAGAGTCTAGAGAGATTCCCTATGACACAATGGTTATAGATAGATTTGACTGCAAATGATCATGCTGTGATTAATGCCATGGGTCTGAGACACATTATGTACATGCCAGAGATTTAGATAAACACAAGATTATTGACTGCTCTTGTAGAGAGATGTCACTCTGAGACCTACACATTTCATTTGTCAACTAGCGAGATGTTAGTCACATTAAAGGATGTTTACACGATCTTGTAGATATCGATCCATGGAGACATGGTGGTATAGGACCGAGAGGGGGATGCAGATGTATTCAGATGAGTCTTCAAAGACCTAGAGCTAGTACTAGGACCAGGACACATGAGTTGGGATGTCATGTATGCCAATGGATATGCCTTAGTAGCAGTGGGCAGAGGGATCACAAGTGGGTTTCTATGACCTGATAGAGCGACATGGGGACTATCTATAAGGTGGGGGAGATCACTCCAGATCCTACTAACAAAGAGGAGGATATTTGCATGGGGGTCATGCGTATTGGCATATTTATACCATGAGCTACACCAGTTTGTATACCTTGGTGGCTATAGGATAGAGTGTGGGTTCACACTATTACAGGTATGGTCTTATGAGTACATAGCAGTGACGAGCCTGATCCATTTTTTATTTAGGGGACATGGGAAAGCTTATGTTCATATGTACAACATGATTACTTCTCAGCTATAGATTTGGAAGTTAGAGTACTGGTGGCGGGTTATAGATGATATACATAGTGTCACATGGGGGTCATATTTAGACTGCAAGGCCTGGGAGGAGGACAACAGAGAGCTACCATTTTGTTTTTGTAGTAGGTATCTCATTGGTAAAATGCCCTATATTTTGGATCGACATCTTATAGATAGGGTTTCCAAATAGTTTGGCAGGGTACAACATATGCCATGGGGTTCAAGAGAGTTTTCCCCCACTGTCAAAGAGCAGGCTCACTAGGGGCCGATTTTGTCCTATGATGTAGTTGTGACTCAGTTATAGGAGATGGTGCCCATTCCTTGTGACATTTTTCTAGATATTATTGATGTAAGAATCACCGAGGAGTATGCCACATATTTTGCAGCACATTCGGTTCCGTGACTCACAGATCCAGGAGAGCTAATACCACCATTGTATGACAATGAGGATTATAGGGATGGTGGAGGATGATGGAGGAGGTAGATGAGAGGAGGATTGAGGCAGATTGTCTGAGGGAGAGGAGGACAAAGGGATGAAGGGAGAGGAGAGGGAGAGGGGGACAACCACTGCAGGTGCCAACTCAGAGATAGATACAAGTGCAGGGTGGAAAGGGGAAAGTAAAGAGAAAAATAACATAGGTACAGGATGTTCCTAGGTAGGATAGATAGGAGGAGGGGGGAGATGAAAAGGAGAATGAGTTTCTCATGCTTCAAGAGATCATGTAGGGTCTAGCTAATGAGATTGATTATCTCAAGAGGTGAGTCAATTAAGGAAACATTTGGTGGAGATGTAGGGTGAGAAATACTATGCCATCTATAGGTATACAACTTTAGAGGATACACTGAGGGTAGCATGAACCATAGTATCATATGACTCTAGGGAAAGGTTTTCATACCTTGTCTAGGAAAGGGAGGAGATATCATATTGGAGGAACATATACCAGGCTACAATTCCTCCACATCTTTGAGCAAGCAGCTTCAGGAGAACCTCTAGCTCTACGCTGATAGGAAGAGATAGGAAGAGGCCATCTAGTGGGGGTGTCATGGGTTCACCTATACCATGAGAAATAGGATCATCAGGAGGAGATAGGTGAGATACTTCTAGGGCTGGGAATTCAAGAGCCCATACTCCTTTGAGATCATCCAACTCTAAGATAGGATCCTCATCATAGCTCTCTTTGGGACCCCATTTTTGTATCAGTTATTGTATGATTATGTAGACACCTTCGGGTGATTGTGTAGCAATATGAAATTTTTGACATCATTGTATCATGACACTGATATTTTTCATATATATATATGAAATGATTTATTCCTTGCAGCAGTTATATGCATGTTTAGTGTCATAAAATTATGACCTTGCAATTTTTTACCGCATTTAGATCTTCACATTGGTGAACAAATCCATAAGCCTGATTGGAGACCCTAGATTTGCTCAATTCATGAAATCCTGCATTTCCTTGCACCCCACACTACATGTTCCTACTTTCTATCATTGACTAGGATAGGACAGGGGCATGGTGCCCCTATCCCCCCTAGGATAGGGGTGTGGCACCCCTATCTCTGCCCTATTTTGGCCACCGTCCACTTAAACTTTGTATTGAGCTTTGCAATCTTGAAATGGGAAAAGTTTTCCTATGTCGGCGTATGACAAAACATTAATTAAACAACCCTAATTGATGAATATATAAGTCATATTTTCCCTCCCATTTGCATAAGTTTTTCATAAGTCAAATTTCATACATGAGTTCAATAAGCATAAGCACAAGCAAGTAATCAAGTATTCAAGTGTCCAAGCATTCAATTATTCAAGCATCCTTTCAAGCATTGAGCATCTTAAGTCTCCTTTCAAGGCTAGGTGTGCATTCAAGTCAAGGATTCAACCATTGAAGAGGAGGTCTCTTTCGACATTCAATTGCACTCATCCTTTCAAACAACTCTATCTGCATTTTGTTTTAATCCAAGAGCACTGAGAGGGGGCGGGGGTGAATCAGTGTTCTATCAGAATGATCAATTTGAACCTTATTAAAATAGGCATTCACCAACAGGTATATCGGTACATATATAAATGAAAGAAGTAAAGCAACTAATAAGCCAATAACACAAATGAATACCATAACACTGAGAATTATATATGGAAAATTTCAAAGAGGAAAAATCACAGTGGGATTTGTGACCCATAGTATCAATTCACTGGCCATATGAAAAGATATTAAAAAATATGGCGGTTTGCACTTGTAGGAAGGCTTACAACCTAGAGAACACTTCTCATCACAAAAAGAGTCTCACTGGCTACATACAAATCCAGCCTACAATCTAGAGAAATGAGTTACCTGCAATGATAACATCTTCTATACCTGAATACAGTTCTGAGTAAGCTCTGTTTGTTCCCATTCTGAAACCCTAAACCCTTACCAAAACAACCTTTTACATAGATGTTCTCACATACATGACCTCTCTCACATATCTCGCATATCCTTCATTAACATCTCATATCCTAATGTCTTCTATATCAAAAGGATCTAATCAACTGACCTATATACCCTTACAAACTTTCATGTCTTATGTTGGCTTACAAAGATAATTACAAAAGCAATATACATGTCGATTCAATTACATATATACATAAATATCAAAATCAATTGCCAATTTTTGGATCTCCCAAAATGATGTCGGCCTCCTATACCAGTATCTTGATGAAGACATGTCAACCTGCAATGTTGGTACCCAAAGAATTCCTTCCAACCGGTGAAGATACCTACCAGTGCCGGTGTCAGTGATGATGAAGTGTTTGCCAGTAAACAACCAAACCAAGGTATGAAAGTTGGAACATTTTGCCATCAATGACAACATATTGAAACCAACCAAATAAGTGTCATTTGCCAACAATCTCCCCCTTTGGCATTGATGGCAACACTCATATGAAAAATGATAATGGTTTCCATCTGTCAGTTTCTTTCTGAGGCTACTGCCCCTGAGCTCAATATCCATCTATGATCATGATCTAAACAAAATACTCCATACCTCCATATCTCCCAATGTCAAGAATATATTTTTTTCCTAATACCTCCTCCTTTGACATTAATGCCAAAAGAACCAAAAACTGGGACAAAGAATGTCCCAAAATACCTTATCAAAGCTGAATATACTTGAAGATTTACAAATAAGCTTTCTCTAAAAGCTCTAGATAGGTATCCCAACCTAATTTGAGTGTGCCAGAAATAGATACAATTCCATTTATCATATGGGCATAAAACTCTTTATCCTTAATTTTTGTCGGTGTGGGCTTACCAACCATATCAATGAACTCCTTATGTACACTCAATGAGTCCAACCAAGTGTAAGGAAAGCACAGTGTGGAAACACCTTCCTAATGTCAATTAATAGGGAAGAATACAATTTTAAACTTTTATAGGATGTTAAGAATCATATAGACAAACAAATAGAATCAACACAGAGACAAAACACCAAGAATTACGTGGGAAAACCCTTTCAGGAAAAAACCCACCACCAACAGTTGAACACTTTATTTCTAGTAAATGAATTTACAATAAAGTTTCAGCCTGCAACTATAGGTATTCGTTCTCAAATTCTCATGAATTGGACACTACAATCAGCTCACAATAATCAATTACTTTCACCATAGTTATCCCAACCAGTGGGAGTACTTAGACTTAGACAAAGAAGAAACATCCACTGGACCAAAGACATCATAGTGAACATAATCCAGAATGTTAGAAGACTTATGAGAACTGGAATAAAACTGAACACGGTTATGTTTTCCATATATGCAATGTTCGCAGAAATTGAACTCAAAGATACAATCATCTAGACCTTCAACCAGGTTCTAATTCTTCAAAGATTTTAAACCTTTTTCACCTATGTTCCCTAACCTATTATACCAGACCATTGTTTTCTCAACAGGAAGTTTAGCTTCCAATGAATTAGCATTATGCATCATTACAGTTGTCATAACAGACTTTTCAGAGGTTACATTACAACATATAGGTTCAGCATTTCACTTATATAGTATACCAATGTGATCACCCTTTGTGAACACAATGGAACCCCTAGTCATCTTGCAACCACAAGATACAAATGTAACTTTTACTCCAGCATCATTAAGTTTACTTGTAGAGAGAAGGTTTCTTGCCAAACCTGGTATATGAAGAACTCCATTGATCCTCTTTACTCTACCATGTGGGAATTGAATTTTAATTCTACCTCTCCATACAATCTCCAATGTAGAATCACTAGCCAAGTATAACTTTCCACCATCATATGGTTCATACTTCGAGAACCACTCCTTGTGGGAGGTCATGTGAAAAGATGAGCCAGAATCTACTAACCAGGTGTCATCTAAGGTAGGCACTGCCAGGGCTGCTACAAATGCATCTGCATCACTCTGAGAATATTTAGTGTCAGAATACTTCTTCTTCTTCTTCTTCTTCTCCTCCTAACAATCTTTTCAGATATGCCCTTTTTGCCCACAGTTCTAGCACTTCACCTTTGACTTCTTGCCTTGAGATTTTGATCTCTCTTGAGACTTGGACTTGGATGTCTTTCCTTTCTTCTTGTCTTTGGCCTTTGGTTTGTCTTGAATAGAGAGTGCATCTTTTGTCATCTTAGAAGACATCTTTCTCATTTCTTCTAACAAAAGAGTATTAACCACAATATCCATCTTGAACTAGGTCGTAGTACTACTGATAGCCATCACTAAGTGATCCCAAGTGTCAGGCAATGAACACAACAACAACATGCAATTTTCTTCTTCTTAAATTGCCACACCAATAGAATTTAACTATGAAAGAACCATGTTGAATGCATTCAAGTGGTCTACCAATGATGTTCCTACATCCATTTTCAGAGAGTACAACTTCTTCCTCAAGAAAAGTTTATTCACCGAGGACTTGCCTTGATAAATATATCCCAACTTATTCTAGAGAAGATGTGCAGTTTTCTCCTCATGGATGTTTAACAAAATAGAATTAGCAAGACATATCCTAATTAGACCCCTTTCCTTTCGGTTGGCTAATTCCCAATCCTCTTGCTTCATGCCTATAGGTTTCTACCCAAACATAGCAATCCAAAGGTCTCGGCCGAGCAACAAGTCTTCCATCTTGAGTTTCCATAGTTTGAAACTGGAACCATTAAATTTCTCCATGTCTACACACTCTGAGGTGCTCACCATCTTAACCTATAAAACAAACAAGTAGACACTCTGCAAGACTCCCACTAAAACATAATTGACACAAAAAACCAACCCTACCCAACAAGGATAACAAAATGAGCTAAGCTCTGATACCACTTGTAAGGAAAGAATAATGAGAAAATGCCTTCCTAATGCCAATTAATAGGGAAGAATGTAGTTTAAAACTTTTACAGGATGTTAAGAATCATATAGACAAACAAATAGAATCAACACAAAGATAGAACACCAAAAATTACGTGCGAAAACCCTTATGGGAAAAAACCCACCACCAACAGTTGAACACTTGATTTCTAGTAAATGAATTTACAATAAAGTTTCAGCCTGCAACTACTAGTATTCATTCTCAGGTTCTCATGAACTGGACACTACAATCAGCATATGGTAATTAGTTACTTTCACCATAGTTATCCAATGGCTTCATATATCAGATTGTCAATAGTTCATCTGAGCAACTACACCAATAGTTTGAAGTCTAACCATCTGCGTCGGTCTACATTCATGAGAAACACAATATCCAACATGCACTAGGAAGTCAGGTCAGTTCGTATTCATATACACCGACAAGACCATCTTCAATGTCCAAGTGTTTATCTTTTGGACTCCGATTTGAGCTTACACCTGTAGTCAGTCTCTACTCCACTTGCTTGACCTCTAGCTTGCATCTTTGCCAGTCTATCATGGACTCACCATTGGAATGAATCTCTTCTTTGTCACTGGGTTGCAATGGAAAGTCTAATGAGCAATTTCCCATCGCGACCTAGTGACCACCGTTGGATCTTATGTGATCATCATCCGATCATCTATGATCTACTCAACCTTTAACTCACCTTAGCCGCTCTCATGTTAGGTCCCACCACTTGGTCGCCATGTTGCGAGGGATAACATTTCAGACACCTCACAACCTTGGTACAACAATAGCCACTGAGTCCCAAAATTTTACTCCAGCGTTAATCTTCCTTGGTTCTGCCATTGGATCTTCCCAATTTACATGACCCTTATCTCACCTTGGCTTCTCATTTATGCCATGTGTCACTCCCTGATTGTCTCTAGAGTCAATGCCCTGCCACCTTAGCATGACATCACTAACCACCTAGAATGAAGCTCTTCTTTGTTGATGGGTCACTACCTCACCTTCGCCGGACCCACCACAACCTCATTGCTGATCCATGATGGATTCAGGTTGTGCATCTTCCAATCATGGATCAACAACCACTGTTGGATATTTTTGCCTGACTGTCAGATCTACTCAACTTGCTCACCTAATAGCTGATCACAAGAAGAGGGTTCCATCGACCCATCGACAAGAGTCACACCGATAGCTGTTTCATCAGGATAGGTTACTCCGATCAGTCTGAACACAAGTCAAGTTATTCGAGACACATTTCCAACATTGGGGACTCACCAATCCTTCAAGACCTCTAGCTCTCCTAATGATTTTGTTCTTATGCCTCTCAAGAGCTCAAAACTTGGGCTTCCAAAACCAAAATCTGACCATCAATAAATGTAGTCAAATAATTTGTGTCATCAAAAGAATTGACTATACCTATAATCTTTTCCTGAGTTTCCTTATTCCCTTTATCCAAATCAGCTATAAGTAAACTTGTGTTACAACATACTCTCTAAATATTAGTACATTGCCTCAAAGCATTATCAATCAACTTCAACTTATCATTAATCTTCTTCTTCTCTGACTCAATCATTTGACCATTTTTTTCTCTCTTAGCTTGTGTAAACCACTTGGTGATAGTACTAACCCTCATTGATCGCCAGTCCAAATTTGCATCGGTGAGCTTGTTAACCTGATCATTAGAAATCTTCTTCTCTGGACACTGACCAACTTGCAGCAAACCGTTGATGGCCTTGATGGCCTCCTTTGAGATCTTATACAGTCTATCCAACACCATAAATTCTTCATGCACTCTACTCAAAACATATCTAACAATCTCATCTTCAAATTCCAAAATATCCAAAATGTCAGTAAACCCTAGATCCTCAATATGTTGATACTTGGGCTTGTTCTTTCTAGAATCTCCCATTAACTCATTCATATACATGTTATTGATATCACTAGTTCCCAAATCCTCAATTTAATAGTGAATGTAATCTCAGACATCTTCCACATATACTACTCCTTCCGGAACACGGGAAAATGCACTAACCAAATCATCCAAGGTGGCAATATGTGGGCATCAATTGAAAGTCGACCTAGGATGGTCCTTGACCTCAACAATAGTAGGATTTGTAATAAAATTTGGTGTAGAGGATGATCTTGCTTCCATGATGAAAGATAATATTGATAAGTACCTGAGAAATAGTTGTCAGTGACACCCTAAAGAACTCTTCCCATTTCTAGTGAAATCACTCAAGAAGATATCGATCACACTGAATCACCTTAGAATCACTCTAAATCGCTCTGAATGCAAGGTGATAAAAAATGAAGTGGATTCAACCTTTTAACCTCTAAGAGAAACCCTAATCCATCATTGATATGAATGACTTATGGTGAAAGATATCGGATCTCGATCAAACATCTCCATGCCGAATAAACATCTCCAATGTCTGGAACATCTTCCATAACCTCTTTATGGGGCTTAAGAAGTATCTTCATGAATTTTTCCTACCCCTAAGGCATATGCCTCAGTTATTGGATGAGCTTCCTACAAGTGTAGGAGCAACCTCCTCTACCAGTTGAGTAACTAGAGCATTCCCATTTGTTGATTGATCTTTTGAATTCCTGACCCATTTATTGATATGTTCTTGCCAGATTTCATTGACCTTCTCTTTCCCTTTATCATTCAATCCATCATTATTAACCGGTGGATTTCTACTTCTACAAAACTTAGCTATGTGTCCAATCTCATTGCATGCATAGCATGTACCATTGCTCTTTTGAATTGATTTTCTAAAACTCGTATAATTGCTTGACCTGCATTGATTAGCCATATGACCAAATTTTCACATGCATAATATTTCACATTCATTCTGCAATCTTTTGTCTTATGACCATACTTATTGCATTTAGAACATTGAGCGAGAGAAGAATTATAGTTCTGATTTGCTCTATTTCTACATTGCCTAGCCACGTGACCAAATTTATTACAAACAAAGCATCTACCATTAAATTTGTAAGCATTAATCTGCCTTATCAGTGCCTTCTGATTTTGATCTTCATTTGCACTACCAAAGCTCTAACCTTGTTCAAATCCAAGTCCACTGGAATCTCCATTTTGTCTCTAACTTTTCAATAACTCATCAAGTTGTGTTGAACTAACCTTGAGTTTTTATTTATACTCACTTGCAATAGTCAAATCATCTCTCAGAATTATCATTTGTCTTTCAAGTTCTTGTTCATTACTCTAAGATTGCACTAAATCAGTTCTCAACATATCATTTTCTTGAACCAACTGGATGCATTCTTCAGATCTATCTTTAGGGATCTTCCAAGATTTTATTCATTCATCTTTTGGTCATCAATCTCCTTTGACATCCTCATAGTTAGGGCTTGCATTTCATTCCTCATGACCATATTCTCCTGACTCAACTTTTGAAATCTTTCATCAAGGGCATCTTTCTCTTCATTATCCTGATTTTGCAAAAGTTCCTTCCTCCCAACCTGAACAGATGACAACCTCTCTTGTAGGATAAGAATGAATTCCTTAGTAGAATTCAATTTATTTTACAATTTCAAGTTCTTCATCCTTTCAGCATCATAATCTTCAAGTGTTACCTCGAGTTGTTCCTCCAAACTCATATCCATGGATTCTGGATTCAACATCTTCCTCAAGTTGTTAAACTTCCTCTGAGGCACAAATCTCTAATACCAATTGTTGGAATCCAAGAACACTTAGAGGGGGGGTGAATCAGTGTTCTACCAGAATGATCAATTTTAACCTTATTAAAACATGCATTCACCAACTGTTATACCGGTACATATATAAATGAAAGAATTAAAGCAACTAATAAGCCAATCACATAAATTAATACCATAACACAGAGAATTATACATGGAAAACCTCAAATAGGAAAAACCATGGTGGGATTTGTGACCCACAATATCAATCCACTGGCCAGATGAAAACATATTACAAAATATGAGGGCGTGCACTTGTAGGAAGGATTACAGCCTAGAGCACTCTGCTCATCACAAAAGGAGTCTCACTGACTACATACAAATCCAGACTACAATCTAGATAAATGAGTGAACTGTAATGATATCATCTTCTATGCTTGAATACAGTTCTGATTAAGCCTTGTCTATTCTGGTTCTGAAACCCTAAACCCTTACCAGAATAACCTCTTACATAAATGTTCTCACATACATGATCTCTCTCACATATCTTGCATATCCTTCATTGACATCTCATCTCCTAACATCTCCTATACCAAAATGATTTAGTCAACTGACCTATATACCCTTACAAACTTTCATGCCTTATGTTGTCTTACAAAGATAATTACAAAATGAATATACATATTGGCTCAATTACATATATACATAAATATCAAAATCAGTTGTCGATTGTCAGATCTCCTAAAATGATATCGGCCTCCTATACCAGTATCCTCATGAAGACATGTTGACTTGCAATGTCGGTACCCAAATAATTCCTTCCAGTTAGTGAAGATACCTGTCGGTGTCGGTGAAGTGTCTTCTTGTAAACAACCAAACCAAGATATGAAACCCGGAACATGCTACCATTAATGACAACATATTGAAACCAATCAAATGAGTGTCAATTGCCAACACATTTCAATTGCATTCTCCCTTGAGGTGAATTCTATTTCAGTTATTCATTTACATTTACTTGAAAGTATTAGTTTTCATCAGTTTGGTTAACTCCAAAACTAGGGTTTGACCTAAAGAGAAACCCCTAATCCTAACCCCTTTTCTTCTCTTTTCTATTTGTAGGTTGTAGGTGCATAGATGTACTTGTAGATTCAGAATCCATTTACAGAGGCAAAAAAACCTTTTTGTTTCACAAATTTTTTGAAGGACTGTGTGCACTTTCAATGTGGCCGCGACAAATTTCATTCAAATTAGCAAGGCAACTTCATCTTGACATATTATAGTGAGATCCAGGTGCATAGCTTCATCTCATGCTTCCATTTCAAGTTATAATCAGTTCTTTGCCTCTTTTATATTTAGTCTTGAAACACCTAATTCAAACATTTTCCATTCTAAAAGAGGGCTTAATTTGTCTTTTCCACATCATTGACAATTCATATAGCATTCAATCTTCTTCCTTTGAGATTGGATCTAGTGAATTTCTGACCCTCTTTTAAATGTAATGTGCATGAGATGGTTGAAGTGAAATCCACAGTGAAACTTTCATCTCTCTTTCAAGGGAAGAAAAGCTTTTCTCTTGATGTCCCCATCATTCAGTTTTCACCACATTACATTTTGGTGAATCTGACGTCTTACATGCTTTACCTTGAAAATCATTGCATATTTTTCATTTACAATGTTTAATTTTTCTGCAAACTTAGTGGTTAATTTATTCAAAACCCTAGTTTTTAAAATTGAAATTGAACTTTTGTTTTGTAAAAATTGCTTTCTATTGTCTTGGATCTGAAAATTCCATTGTTTGTGAAATTCAATTCCTTCATTGTCTTATTCAATTTGCAAGTCAAATTTACAAAATGAAGTGGTCAATTGTCAAAACCCTATTTTTCAAAAATCGTCTTGAACTTGTGCAAAAATTGAATTTCCATTTAATTTTCAGATTTTTGATTGTTCTTAGATTTGTCTTCAATCCTACAATTCAAATTTTCAATTTCCCCCATTTTGCCCAAAATTCAAATTTCAAAATTAAGTGGTTAGGTCATCAAACCCTAATTTTTAAATTTAATTGGATTTTGTCTATGTTTCAAATCAATTTCATTTACATTCAGATTTGTGACTATTTTTAGACTTCTCTTCTTTCCCAAAATTCAGATTTTCAATTTCCCTCTTTTTTCCAAAATTTTAAATTTAAAAATTAATTGGCTAGGTCCTAAAACCCTATTTTTCAAAATTAATTGGATTTTGTGCAAATTTCAATCATTTTCCCATAATTTTTGTTTTCTAAATATTATTTAAGGTGGCCTTATCCATTGGGTTTGACCTTTTTCAAATTTGCAATTTAATTCCTCAATTTTCTCAAAACCCTAATAAAGTCCAATTTTCACATTCAAACCTTAATTTGGCCTATCTAGAGATCATAAAATCAACCAATTTTTTGGGTTAGTTTTAAAATCATTGTAACTTTCATCCTTGAAAAATTTTGAAAAAGTTGGGAGGACAGTGTGTACTTTCAACACGGTCCCTGACTTTTTTCCAGAAATTTTGAGAGACTGTTATGACTATATTTAATAGTTTAAATCCATAAAATTGGTTAATTTTATCGATATTTTATCCCTATAAAATCAAAAACCCTTTCAAAATTCAATAATTTAGATTTTAAGAAAAAATTTCAAATTAAGTGGTTAATTATAGTCTGCCCTATCTTTCAAATCTTGATTTTTCTCAAATTTGACATTAAGTGGTATCCCATTGGCCCTAATTTTAAATTTTAATCTCCTTTAATTAATTATCATGTTTGAAGCTTGTGTCATTTCATCTTTCAACAAAGTTCAAATTGTCTAATCAATATTTTCTTAATTTTTGCATAATGTCTTGTTAAGATCATAATGTCTTGTTAAGAACAGATCCAGTTAAGGACCACCCAGTTAAGGGATTGACTAAAATACCCTGTTAAAGGAAATACCTTGCTAGGAGCAACCTTAGTAGAGGATTTCAAATCCAAGCTAATGGATCACCTAGTTAGAGGATTTAAAAAACACCAAGTCTGTTAAAGCTTACCCAGTTAAGGGATTTAATTATTGTAATAGTTAGAGAACAACAAGTTCTTTGCTGATCTAGAAATAACACTATCTTGCTTAATCAGATCTGTTTTTGCTCCTATCTTCCTTCACAACATTTTGTAGACACTCCTTCTGGTTCAACAACAATCACACTACCACACTTAGCCAAATTTGACAACATAATTACAAAACAACTCAACAACCTTAAATACAAATACAATAGGTCAGTAACACATCACAAAACCTACAAATCTCATAGAGATTACAAACATATTGGTTCAATAATATCCATTAGATTACATAGCAATCAACTACACATTGTTCTAGACAACTTCAACCACTCCTTGATCACCACACATTGGATCCTGTAGCTCATCATGTGTTTTTCACTCCATGCTATGCATTTTCTCATTCCCAAGATACTGTTATCTTCACATGTCAAATCCACTTTGAAACTCATCATGTGCATCATGCATACATGGCATCTTCATCTCTGATTACCATTCAATCATAGATCATCACAACCGATTCTCCAAGCTTCATCGGTTAGGGTTCTTCTTATCAACTGGTTAGGGTTATCAGTTGATCTCACTACTTTAATAATAATACCAATACCAGTTTCCTTCACTGCTTTACTACCGATTGCTTTGCTGCATCATTACCGGTTGTAATACAACTTAATTACCGATTCCTATTGACATCAATGGCAACACTATACTTCATCATTGCAATCTTTATGCAATTCCAACAATATCCCCCTTTGGCATTAATGGCAATAGAAATATCAATACTATTTGACTATGATGATTGAGAGTAAAGCACATACACAAGTATAGGAATCCTGGTTTACATTTTTCATATACTCTCCTTCAACTACATTTTCATGTCTTCAGCTAGTAACTGGCTATCAATCATATACAGTTGTTTTTTCCTTTGACAACAATGCCAAAGTGAGGGTTAACCATTGCACGCTTCATCGATCTGCAACTCGTTGTTCCCCCTATGGAGTAGCTCAACTCTTCACCAATCCTGCTTCAAGATTTTCAATAGGCTTTGGGGTTGATGGCTTCCCCATACTCTTAATTGACTTCATGTAGGGGCAGAACCCCTAACTTACCTATAAGATACTCAATATAGCCTTAGGAAGAGGTTTAGTAAATATATCCACTAGTTTCTCCCTAGTAGATACATACTCCAGTGACACATCTTTACTTTTCACTTTCTCTCTCAAGAAATGATACTTCAACTCAATATGCTTTGTCCTAGTATGCAACACCTAGTTCTTAGAAATGTTTATCGCACTAATGTTATCACTAAAAATCCTTACCGGTTCTGATAGCTTCAACTTGAAACCTTCTAGAAAGTGTTTCATCTTAAATGCTTGGGTACAATTCATATAATCAGCAACATATTCAACTTCTATAGTTGATTGAGAGATACAACTTTGTTTCTTGTTGCTCCAAGAAATAATGCTTCTTCAGTTGTACTCTTCCTATCATCAACATTGCCTGCCCATTTTGCATGTGTATATACTTTTAATTCAAAATCTCTTGCATATGGATACCATAATCCATAATCAATTGTGCCTTTCAGATATCTGAAAACTCTTTTCGTTTCTACCATGTGTGTCTCCTTTGAGCTTTTCTGAAATTAGGCAACCAATCCTACTGCATGAGCAATATCTGGTCTATTATGGACAACATAATGTAGTTTACCTATCATTGACCTATACTCCTTTTCTTCAACTGATGCAAAATCATCCTCCTTAGACAATTTACAGCCTATAACCATTGGTGTTCCAACTGGTTTACAATCTCCCATTCCAAAAGTCTTCAATACTTCTTTCACATATTTTGACTGTATGATGAAAATACCTTCCTTTGTCTATTGGATTTGTAGACCTATGAAACTTTTTATCTCACCTACCAGTGACATCTCAAACTCATTCTTCATTTCATTAGCAAAGTCATGACACATATCACATTTCCTCCTGTGAGATTTTACCAAGATCAAGAGGGAATGGAAAGCACAAATAAGAGAGAATAAAATATATGATAGAAATAAACTGTATTCTATCAAGATGAAAAATATGATCAACTAGATCATTAAGCATTACATAGAATGAATATGAGCCTGCTTATATAGGCAAGGCTATATGGATATGTGAGCACACAAACATGACGTGTGGCTCAATAAGAAACAAGGGTAGGTAGGAAATAGGTGTGGGTAGGTAGGAGAAACAATATAATATTCCACATGAGGTGGACCACCCACTGAATGTGGAGTGTAACAACAAGATCAACACCATAAAAGGTGGAAATTCTCCTACACACACTATCCTAATGTGGCACAAATACCCAAGTGTCTAATACCCAAACTACTATGAAATGCATTTCCTAAGTAAACTTAAGTAAGGTGTAATAATATCCAAGATGAATAATTATTTACACCAACACCCCCCCTTAAGTGCAACTTAGGGGAATGCACTTAATTCTACAATGCAACTAAGCAATGAAAGATGGGTCCCGGCTACTAGGCCATGTTAGGTACCCATGTACAAATGTAAATGCATGAAAACCAATGCAATGAAATCTCTCACAAAGTGGGGAAAGAGAGAAAAACCCAATGGGAAAAAACCCTCCCCCAAAAGAGAGATGAAAAACTAGATACAAAGAACTCTCATAGAAGTATGTGAAGGACAAAACCCCATGTGAGGAAAAAGTCCCCCCCATATGAGAGAAGAAGAGAAGCTAGGAAGCCTCCCCTTAATGTGGAATCTGCACCAATGATAGAAGCTCGATGTATGAAGAAACTACTCCATGAACATTGAAGAACATTCCTCCCCTTAGGAAGAAACAAAACCAAAGGTGTATCCATGAAGTCTCCCCAATCATGAAGGAAAGATGTATGAAGAAAACTCATTATGAAAGGAATCTTTGAAAATTGCTCAAGTGTCCCCATGTTGATGCTGAAAGATACCCCCTCCAAAGGTGGTAAACTATGTCACACTGTTGAAAAATGCACTCCAAGATCTAGTGGAGATGGATGTCGAACATGTCCCAAAGACTCACATGTCTCCTCAAAAAATAAAGAGACCTCCTCCAACTGTTGTACATAAGTATCCACAATCATGTCAAACTTGAAAGAATGATCATGTAGAGAATGAATAAGAGGGTCAGAGTTTTCCCTCGCAACAATCAAAGAAGGATCACATTCATCAAAGAGAATATGAATGTCATCAATGATGTCTCCCAAATCTACAATGTAGGATTCCATAAACAAACCTACAATGTCTGTCAAGTAATCATCCCATGAAACTGAAGCTAGAAGACAATGAATATCCTGCTGCATTGAATCACATGAAGGAAAAACATTAACACTATCTGCATCATCAGGTGCAATAGGTGATGTGATATCAATATGAGGAGATGAAATACAAGGCTCAAGAATGGGGTCACATGTGAGAATCCCCATGCTCAAGTGTCCAAATTTCTCCTCAAAAACTGAACCATCACAAGAAGTGTGATCATCATGTGTAGAATCATCAAATGTGAAATCATCATCATCAACAAAATCTGAAAAGGAGTATAACCGAGATGCATGATTAACCACCCCAATCGCAATGATAGCTCTAGTCTCCAAGTCTCTAATGAAAATTGACTCAGGTGTGAACTCCACAACTCTCTTAGTTGTGCCATGTGTGATTTGATAGATAGAAAGGAGATTGTTTGTCAAGTGGGGTACACACAACACATCATTGAAGGAGTTATCCCCAATATCAATAGATCCTTTCCCAATCACATCCATGTATGTATGATTGCCCATCAAAATCTGTGGCATGATGCAAGGCTCAAATGTAGAGAACATAGACTGCGAAGATGCCATATGATGAGAAGCCCCTGAATCTAGAAGCCATCTCTCTAAATCATGACTGATAGTAGCACATAGAGCTTTTCCTTTTCTTATCCCAAAAGAGTGAGTCTTCCCACTTGTAGAAGCCATGAATGTTTTCCCTTTTCCTTTTAAATGTGAGGAAGTGGAAGTTGATGAATCATCCTTCTTGTAGACATTAGACAAATCAATGTTATGTTTTTTGATGATATGTGTGAGCTCATCAATCTTCTTAAAATGGCAATGACACTCCTCATGACCAAACTTTTTACAATAGGCACAAGTAGGTCTCTCCCTCTTTGGTGAATTATCCCTCTTGGAAGAGGATGTATCTCCTTGTTGTGGAGAGGATGATGCTTTGTCCTTAGGCTTTGATTTCCATTTTTTCTTGTTTGAGTTGTCCTTTCCTTGATTTCCTTTGTTCCCTTGATTTGCCACTAATGCTTGAGACTTAGAAGCCTTAAGAATGCCCATTCTTATCAACTTAGTTTGTTCCATCATCAACATTTCATTGAAAGCATTAAATGTAGGCATTGTGTAGCTTGAACCTATTATCATCCTATGGGTTTGGAAACTAGAAACAAATGCTGCATATTATTGTGGAAGCTTGCCTATCAAGTTGAATATCAATTGAGTATCCTTCTTATCAATGCCACAATCTTTGAGTTGTGCCCTCAACTCATTTGACTTAGTGACATAATCTTGTATAGTATCAAAGTTCTTGGGATCTAACATGGTGAGATCACTATCAATTTGATATCCCCTAATCTCATCAACTTGACCATACAAGTCTTGAAACTTTTTCCAAGCATCTTTGATTAGAGTACATTTCTCAATATGAAAAATGAGATCCTTTGATACATACTTTCTTAAGGTACCAATTGCCATGATATTTTTAGTGAGCCAATCCAAGTGACCAACTGGATCAACCTTAGGATCAACAGGAGCAACAATAGTTCCATCAATGTAATGAGTGAGTCCTTTTTGCATAAGTTTACTCCATGCATCAATTTTCCAAGTAGCATAATTATGAGGAGTTAAGAGAGGAAACTTAGAAGAACCCATAGCAGCAAAAAAGAAGGAACACAAGAGTACAAAAGAACAAGAGACACCCCCCAAAATAATGATTTTGACACTTTATATGTAGTGCATGTACAATAGGCCACTTGCAAAACAAGGAAAAGTGGACTTCTGATTTCAATTTACAACTTCTCAAAATGAGATCTAAGAGACTTCAACAAATACTACTAGTGATCTAAACTGAGATCCAAGCAAAATGCAAGTACCAAATATGCCAAAAATGGCCAAATAATGAAAGTACAATTTCTACTTAAAATTACTATAAACAAATGGCAGATTATGAAAGTATATGAAAAAATATGCACTTTCAAAAAAAAAGGCACCTAAAAAGGAATCCATATGAGCCCAAATGAAGCCTCCAAAGTTGTAAAAAATGGGATTTCACGATTTCCGAAAAACCTGTATCCAAGAATTAGAAAAATTTTGCACCATTGTACAGATCACAAAATTCTAGCCCAAAACAAAAAAAATTTCTCAAAAAAAGGAGTTCGGATGAGTGAGATATCGCTATTTGAAAATCGCCTGCAAAATTATAATTTCTGGAAAATTTCCATCGCGGCTTCAAACTTCAAATGCCTCTAGATTTGGCCTCTGAAGTCTGATTTGGATGAAACAAAAGGCAAAACTAACTTTCTTGGACCTCCTCAATCCAATGATAACCTCAGATTTGACCCATCAAGCTTCAATAAAAACCTGCAATAGAAAGATCCAAAATGCAAACCCCAAATAGCATCAAATTTCTCTCAATTAGCAAACCAATGACACTCTAATGGCTCTGATACCATGTGAGATTTTATGAAGATCAAGAGGCAATGGAAAGCACAAATAAGAGAGAACAAAATAGATGATAGAAATAAACTGTATTTTATCAAGATGAAAAATATGATCAACTAGATCATTAAGCATTACATACAATGAATATGAGCCTGCTTATATAGGCAAGGCTATATGGATATGTGAGCACACAAACATGACATGTGGCTCAATAAGAAACAAGGGTAGGTAGGAAATAGGTGTGGGTAGGTAGGAGAAACAATATAATATTCCACATGAGGTGGATCACCCACTGAATGTGGAGTGTAACAACAAGATCAACACCATAAAAGGTGGAAATTCTCCTACACACACTATCCCAATGTGGCACAAATACCCAAGTGTCTCATACCCAAACTACTATGAAATGCATTTCCTAAGTAAACTTAAGTAAGGTGTAATAATATCCAAGATGAATAATTATTTACACCAACACCTCCAAAAATGATATCATCCACAAATACCTCACCAGTTTCTTATCTCCTTTTGTCTCGAGATATATGTTACTGTCTTCACTAGTTCTTTGAAAACCTATCTTCACCAAGTGAGAATGCAATCTGTCATACCATGCTCTTGGTGCTTTCTTCAATCCATATAATGCCTTATGTAACTTTCACACCATGTCCTTTTCTATAGTTAAAGCATAACCATCTGGCTATTCAATGTAGACTTCCTCTTCCAATATTCCATTTAGAAATGTTGACTTCACATCCATCTGATATACTTTAAATCCTCTGTATGTTGAAAATGCAAGTAGAGTCCTTAGTCCTTCCAATCTTGCAACTGGTGCAAATGTCTCACCATAATCTTCACCTTCTTCTTGTGCATATCCTTTGCATACTAGTCAGGCTCTATTTCTGACCACTACTCCATCTTCATTCAATTTATTTCTGAATACCCATTTTGTACCTATTACATTTTAGTTCTCTAGTCTGGGTGCCAATGAACATGTATTATTCTTCTCTATCTGGTCAAGTTCTTCTTCCATTACCTTGATCCATTCTTCATCTACAAATGCTTCTTTTGCAGCTCTAGGCTCAATGGTGTAAATCATACAAGATTTATCTCTAAGCTTTGTTATTCTTAGTACACCTACATTCATGCCTCCAATAATCTGATCTAGGCTATGATTAAGTCTACCATACCTTGGAATAACATGATCTTGATTTCCAGGTTCTTCGTCTTCTTCTTCTTCTTCACTTTCTTCTTCTGCTGTTGGACCTCCCTATTTTGGTTGAACTGGGGCTTCTTTGTTTTATTCTCCAACTTCTATCTTCACCAGTTCTAGTTCCAAAAATAGTGTGTAAGGTTCTTCTTCCTCATTCTCTTTACTGGTTTCTCCTAATTTATCAGGAAACTCATCAACTCAAACATTTACACTTTCAATGATCTTCTTAGTCTTGTTGTTGTAACACTTGTAAGATTTTCTCTTGGTGGAGTAACCAAGAAATATGCCATCATCACTCTTAGCATCAAACTTACCAACATAATCACCTCTTTTGATAAAACATCTGCTACCAAAAATCTTAAATTAACTACCATTAGGTGATCTACCATACTAGTACTCATAGGGAGTTTTATCCTTACCTTTTTAACTAGTATTTGGTTCATTAAGTAAATAGTTGTGTTGATAGCTTCTCTCCAGAATGTCTTAGCTACACCTCCTTGAATTATCATAGTCCTAGAAGCTTCAACAAATGACCAGTTATTACTTTCTACAATACCATTCTTCTATGGTGTCCTAGGTGTAGAGAGATGCCTCTTAATTCCATTGTCTTCACAGTATCTAGTGAATTCCTCTAAAGTAAATTCATCATCTTGATTGGTTCTTAAGAACTTTATCTTCTTTCCACTTTCATTTCCAACTAAGGCTCTAAATGCCTTAAACTTGCTAAATTATTTTGTCTTGTCTATCAAGAATGTGATCATCCTTGAGCAATCATCAGTAAATATCATTAAATACCGATCACCTTGAATACTCCTAGTTCTCACTGGTCCACATAGGTCCGTATGAACCAAATCTAGCAAATGTTTTGCTGAAAAAGATTTTCTCTTGAAGGTTGAGGATCTCATTTTCCCTAACTAACATTCCTTACACAAAGCATTCATCGATTTGTCCAACTGTGGAAAACCTCTTATTGATTTGGACTTACTGACTTTTACAATTTTATCAAAATTTACATGACTGAACCTCCACTGCCAAAGCCAACTATCTTATACTTTTGCAATTAAACAATTTTTGACTTTAGAGCTTAAATGAAACAAGTTACCTCTAGTTTGTTTTTCGGTTGCAATCAATTCACCTTTGCTTCCATAAATATTGCAAACTCCATTCTTGAATTCCAGTGGGTAACCTTTGTCATTGAGTTGAGAAACATTCAAAAGATGGCATTTCATTCCTTCAACCTAGTAGACATCATCTGCACTATTTTTACCATTTAGAGAGATGGATCCCTTTCCTTTCACCATGTTGGGTGAGTCATTCCCAAATCTCACAACACCTACATTAAATTCCCTCAAAGTAAGAAACTTACTACGGTCACTGATCATGTGGTGTGAACAACCACTATCTATAATCGAGTCATCTGAACTATCCATGTGAGAGACTAATGCCTTCTAATCTGATGTCTCTTCTTTAATAGCAACAAAGACAATGTCCTCATTTGCATCTTCCTCAGATCCTTCATCTGTAATTCCTCCATCCACTATAATGAGATGATCTCTTTTACCTTTTTCTTTATACTTCTTATACTTCTCTCAAGTTTTTGCTCATTAGCTCCATTTGGACAGTTAGCAGCAATATGTCCAATTTAGTTACATGCAAAACATTTCAATGGTAATTTAGCTCTATATTTACCACTACCTCTGGGTAACCACCTAGCCAACAATTCTTCAGGCTCAATCAGACTATCTTCATCATCTACCTCTCTGCTGGATCTGGACTCATGACTGTAGCTCACTTCTTTGCTTTTTCTTACCGGTGGGATTGAGACTGAGGCTCTAAATGCAGATTCTGATCTCTGAACACTTTGATCAAAACCATTTAATTCAAATGAAGTTAATTTTCCAATGATAGAATCAAGAGTTACCTTTATTTTATCAATAGACTTGAGTTCCTGAATGGTTGCAACTCATATAACGTAGACTGGTAGAAAGGTTAAAAAAACCTTGGTAACCACTGTGGTATCCTCCACTATACCTCCAACACTTTTGATCTCTTCGACTATCTCCTTGATCCTCTGACCATACTGTTGAATATTTTCTCCTTCAACCATCCACATATCATCCAATTTACCTCCCAGACTCTCTTTCTTGGAAATCTTAACATGCTCATCACCATTATATATATCTTCAAATTTCTTTCATACTTCATAGGCAGTCTCCAATCCATGAACATCAACATACTCTGAATCGGACAAGGAACTAATAATGGCCTCCAATGCTTGATTTTTCTCTTGTTGCTCCTTCTTTTGATCATCTGACAAAATCCAACCAGGCAAGTTATATTTGGTAACAACATGTTCCCAATATTGACTTCCTAAGCTCTTCATATAGATCTTTATCCTATCACTCTAGATTCTGTAATTTTCCCTATTGAACTTCAGATCTTCTTTCTTCATCATGTTCTCCTAGATCTTTTCCTCAAGCTATTAGGCTTAAACACAAGAGGACCTGAAAAGCTCTGATACTAATTGATAATATGATCAAGCAATAAGGATCCACTCAATGACTAAGACATGGGGGTGAATCAGTAGATAGAAAATAAACTAAACTTTCCTCAAACTTAATTCCAACTTAGAAACAACTTGCTAAACTAATTGGTTTAGTTATTGTATCAAAAACTGCAACTGCACTATCAAACTTTACCCGTTAACTAAAACATCAATGATACAATGTAATAGATATGAAACTCAAATACCATTTAACCAAAACATTAAACCACTTTATTAAGTAATAGCTCATTTTAGATCATATCAACCATATCAAAACACATCCACAAAATCTTTCACCACTTGACACAATGATTTTTCACGTGGCAACCCATATGGGAAAAACCACGATGGGGATGAATACCCGCAAGTATTTTTAACTCTTTTGGAGTATGCCCTGTTAGGAGCCAAGTCTTGTTAGTAGCTCAAATACAATAATGTCTTGTTAAGAAAAGATACGGTTAAGGACCACCCAATTAAGGGATTGACTACAATACTCTGTTAAAAGCAATACCCTATTAGGAGTAACCTCGGTAGAGGATTTAAAATCCAAGCTAAAGGATCACCTCATTAGATGATTTAAACAACACCAAGCCTATTAAAGCTTACCCGGCTAGGGGATTTAACTGTTGTAATGGTTAGAGAACAACAGATTTTTTGTTGATCTGGAAATAGGACTATCTTTCTTAATCAGATCCTTTTGTGCTCCTATCTACCTTCACAACATTCTACAGACACTCCTTCTGGTTCGACAACAATCACACTACTACACTAAACCAAATTTGCCAACATAATTACAAAATAACTCATCGACCTTAAATACAAATATAATAGGTCGGTAACACATCACAAAACCTAAAAATCTCATAGAGATTACAAACATATTGGTTCAATCATAACCATTGGATTACACAACAATCAACTATAGATTATTCTAGATAGCTTCAACCACTCCTGGATCACCACACATTGGATCTTGTAGCTCATCACATGTTTTTCACTTCACACTATGCATTTGCTCATTCCCAAGATAAATGATTATTTTCACATGCCAAATCCACTTTGAAACTCATCACGCACATCATGCATATGTGGCATCTTCATCTTCGATCACCATTCGATCATAGATCATCACAACCAATTATCCAAGATTAATCGGTTAGGGTTCTTCTTATTAACTAGTTAGGGTTACTAGTTGATCTCACTGCTTTAATAACAATACCAATACTGGTTTCCTTCACTGCTTTACTACTGGTTTCTTTGCTACATCATTACGGTTGCAATACAACTTCATCACTGGTTACTATTGACATCAGTGACAACACTATACTTCATCAATGTAATCTTCATGCAATGCCAACATATTATTTTACATCATTTGGTTAATTCCAAAACTGGGGTTTGACCTGAAGGCAAACCCCTAATCCCAACCCCTTTTCCTATCTTTTTGGTGTGTAGGTTGTAGGTGAGTAGGTGTATTTGCAGATTCAGAGTCCATTTGCAGAGACGGAAAAACCCTTTTCATTTCACAGATTGTTTAGAGGACCATGTGCACTCTCAACACAGTACTGACAACTTTCACTCAAATTCGCAGGGGCAGCTTTATCTCATCATATTACAGTGAGATCCAGGTGCACAACTTCATCCCATGCTTCCATTTCAATTTATAATTATTTTGTTTCCTCTTTTATACTTAGTCTTGAAACAACTAATTCAAACATTTTCCATTCTAAAACAAGGGTTAATTTGTATTTTCCACATCATTGATGATTCTTTTAGCATTCAATCTTCTTCCTTTGAGATTGGTTCTAGTGAATTTCCCCCCCTCTTTTAAATATAATGTGCATGAGGTGGTTGAAGGGAAATTCATAGCGAAACTTTCATTTCTCTTTGGAGGAAAGAAAAGCTTTCCTTGATCTCCCCATCATTCACTTTTCACCATATTACAACATGTATTCCTATTTAATGTTATGTTATATATGCTTTTATGAAGAGATTATGATGCAGTCCATGTATGCTTTCTATATGATTCATGAGATGCAATATATTTGTGTGATGATTCTATGGTATGGGTGCATTTTTTATTATATCTGATTCTTATATTCTCTTATTATGATGATTATGAGATTCCTTATATTGTTGTGTACTTTTATGTTATATTTTAAGATGCATATGAATAAATGAGATGCAAATGTTTATATGAGATACTAATAACTAGTGCACGTGCACATCCAAGATGTGATACTACTATGATTTCTATATGCATGTAATGAGATTGACTAACGTGTGTTGATGTAGATGAAGACTACATGGGATGTAAATATTGTTGGCATGTCATTATATTCAGTCATGGGATACTGGTCTACATAGGACTCAGGAAGGAAGAAATGAAGGAAATCTGAGAGAGATAATGGAAAGTAGAAGATATGGAGGTGAAAGAGCTTCTTGTGCTATTATCATCATTTAGCTTTATTATGGCCAATAGGTTATGACCATCTAGGTATAGGTTTGACCTAGAAAGTCATTGTACCTATTTTCATGGAGATCAGATAGTCACAAACAAGGAATGCCCCATTTTACACTAGACTCACAGTGTCCACATATCCTTGGACAATCTATATTATTACTAAGAGATAATCCACAAACAACAAAAGTAGGCAAATCATACCCCATCATCACCTTTCTAGTCAAAGACATCTTGGAGATAACATCTCTAGTTAGAGACATCTCAGAAAAGCGAAAAGACTTGTCACCTTAAAAGATTTAATATCAAAAGAAAACCAAGACTTGACACCAAAATAAACTATAATCCTTAAGTTATTTGTGTTTCTTTCCACATATGTTAACGTGTTTGATCTGGTCACATTGTTTTTATCATGATAAAGGACAGATTATGCTAAAATCCATGTTGTTGCCATAGTCGCCTGAAAGATTTGATTTGTTGAAAGCCTACTACTACTTGTGTTCTCATCTAAAATCGATTGAATCCATGAAATTAATACTTTATTGTAGAGCAAAATGAAATATTTTGGTGGATCAGTGGTGGAAGTATCTTTTATTGTTGATTGTGTGTGAAAAGGAGGAATAAAAACACAATGAAACTCAATACATATGATACTAATGGTTCCACTTACATCACTAGATTTAGGACTTTACCCTAGTTACATATTGGACATGATTTATTATGGAAGAAAAAAGGCAAGAAGGGTATGGAAAAGGGGGTTATTATGGATGGTGAACTAATCTTAGGTAGATCAATAATAATCCATGATGGGAATGGAAAATATATTGCCAAATGAAAGGATGTGAGTGTATGAAAAGTGAAAGGGTGAGATTGAATCTTGAGGGAGGAAGGACAAAAGTCTCTACGCATGGTGTCGATAACCCCATTTTTCACCATGGTACTTTCCCAAGGCACCACCAAAGTGGTTTTCATCATTGGACGAATTTATTTCTCTTTACTTTTTTGATTTATTTTTCAAAAAATTGTGTCACAAGGTACCTGTTTGCTAGGTTTTCACCAAGTAATGATTTTCTTGTTTTTCTAATTTTTTGTATTTCTGATATTTTTTTTATTTTTTTGATATTTTTTGGTTTTTTTTGTATTTTTGATTGAGATACTCTGAATCTATGTGTAAAAATTGCAAAGGTGCATAGTGTTGATATGATCCTCCTCTAGTGTCATAAAATTGTGACCCTTGTAATTTTCGACCATAATAGGGTCTTCACATTGGCGAATTGAATCCCTAAGCCTGATTGCAGACCCCAGATTTGCTCAATCCTCGGAACTACACTTTTTCTACCCTCTGCACTACCTAAACCTTCTTCCTGTCCTAAGAAAAGGGTAGGATAGGGGTGTGACTCCCCTGTTCCTACTCTATCTTAGGGCCCCCTTCCTTCAAATTTGTATTAGACTTTGTACATTGAGTGGGAAAACCTCCTCGATGTCAGCCTATGACAAAAAAACATCCTATTAACCCTAATTGATGAATATATAAGTTGCATTCATCCTCCCATTTTCATAACAAGAAGTCTTCATACGCTACAAGTTCAAGCAATCAAGAATTCAAGCACCCCTTTCAAGCATTGAGCATCTCAAGTCTCCCTTCAAGGCTAGGTGTTGCATTCAAGTGAAGGATTCAACCATTGAAGAGGAGATCCATTCCAACATTCAATTCCATACAAACAATTCTATCTATATTTCTATTGCAACCTCCATAGAGGTGAATTGCATTTTAGTCTTTCATTTATATTTACTTGCAAGTACTTTATTTCATCATTCGGTTAATTCCAAAATTGGGGTTTGACTTGAAGGAAAACCCCCAATCTCAATTGCTTTTCCTCTCTTTTCTGTGTGTAGGTTGTAGGTGCACAACTATATTTGCAAATTCGGACTCCATTTACAGAGGCAGAAAACATTTTTTGTTTTGCGGATTTTTTCGGAGGACTGTGTGGACTTTCAACATGGTCTTGACAACTTTTTCTCAAATTTATAGGGTAGCTTCATCTCGACATATTATAACTAGATCCAAGTGTACTACTTCATCCCATGTTTCTATCTCAAGTTATAATCAGTTATTTGCTACTTTTACACTTAGTCTCAAAACACATAATTCAACCATTCTTTCCACTTCTTAAAGAGGGGTTAAATTATCATTTTTACATCATTTCATTCAGTATCCAATCTCTTTCTTTACAGATTAGATCTAGTGAATTTTCCCTCATCTTTTAATGTAAGGTGGGAGAAGTGTTTGAAAGGAAATCTGCAATGAAACTTTCATCTCTCCTTAGAGAGAAGAAAAGATTTTCTCTTGATCTCTCCATATTTCACTTTTCACCACTCTACATTTTGGTGAACCCGATGTCTTGCATGCTTTTCTTTAAAAATTATTGCATATTTTTCATTTACAAGTTTAATTTTTCTACAAACATAGTGGTTAATTCATTCGAAACCCTAGTTTTTAAAATTGAAATTGAACTTGTGTTTTGTAAAAATTTCTTGCTATTGTCTTAGAGCTGAAAATTGCTTTGTTTGTCTTAGAGTTGAAAATTGTTGAAAATAACATTGGTCCTAAAATCATTTTGACTGATTTGATGGATAGTAAACAAGGTGTTAAAGAAAAAGTGATTGATTTCATTGGTAGATATAAGAATTTGTGTTCTCAAATTTCTTTTCATGTACCTGATAATGATATTTAGAGATTTTCATCTCTAATTTGCAAAAACAATATTAGGGAAAAGCTTCTTTTGTCTAAGTTTACCTCCTTTTTGCAGTTGTGCGCAACACTCCACAATTATCAAGTGGTTGTGAGTCAAATGGAGAAATCTACTTCTATGGCTCCGAGTGACAAGGGGGAGAGTGTTTAACAACAGTTTGCAAAGTTCAAAGAAACAAAAGGCTTCATCAAATTCAATGATACAATAGACAACAACAATGTCAATGTTACAAAAGGTGTGCCTCCTATTTCTAAATTTTTCAAAAAGAGAAAGACAATTTACTCCTTTGAATGAATCTTTATATAGTATTATGTCTCAGTTGTTCCAAAGAAATGTTATCAAACTTCCTCCTATAAAACTAGTTGATCCTTTCAAGATAGCATCCCCCTATTTTTATAACAACTCATTTTGTCAATTTCATCATCAGTCTGGTCATGATACTGAGAAGTGTTTTGCACTAAAATTTAAGATTCAAGATTTGATTGATAATAATATTATATCCATGGCAGGTGTAAATGATAAGGGAAATAAATTAGTAGCTCCTCCTAATCAAAATCTAAAGATTTTCACTTATCCTTTTCCTTCTCATACCTCTAACATGATTGAGTCTGAATAGACCTCTTTTTATTCTGATGACTTCACCTCTATGGCTCTAAATTTGGTGAATATGGTAGAGAAACAAGAGACACCTAAGGATCCTTCTATTACATTTGACCCTAGTGAGACCATTAGAGCACCTGATGGCCCTTTATACATAGTTGCGAAGGTTAAGGATATACCTTGCCGTGGCGCTCTTCTTGATCCCGCTTGCATGGTTAATGTTATCACTAAGGATTATCATATAATTTTACAATTGCATAAACCAATATATGATGATTCTAATGTTGTTGTGAAGTTATTTGATAGATTCTCTTGTTCTACCATTGCTTCTACCACCCTTCCTATTAAATTTCACACTAAATCTATGGATCTCAACTTTTTAGTCATTCCTTCTTCTAAGAAATTCCATTTGAAGTTGGGCTATCCTTGGCTATCTTCCATGAAGGCTATTGCTTCTCCATCCATAAGTTTTTAAAATTTCCCCACAATGGCAAAATTATAACTGTTAATCATAGCTTATTTTGACCATCTGAAATAAGCCTTGGTGTGCCTATTGATTTCTTTTGGCCTAAGCAATTTCTTTCTCTTCCATTAAGGAGTGGTTCCCTTTTTCAATCTTATCAAAAATGGAAGAAAGTTATGATATTATCTTTAGTCAACCTAGATCCCCAACACTTGACATTCCTCTCATTCTTGAAGATGAATTTCTTCCCCTAATGCATAGAACTAATCTTCCTCCTAAGGAAGATCTTCAACCTATTCCCGTGGATGTCACTATGCCTTCTCCTAAGAAACATAACAACATTCTTCCTAAGGGTAGACTTGTACTTCCTCCTCATGATGGACCCAGTTGCCTTCCTACACCTAACATTCCTCCTTTATATGGTATAGGGCCCGTGTCTCCTCTTGTGCAACCTAAAATACTTCAACCTAAAACTTCAATTATGAAAGAAGAGAATATTCCTCTTTCAACAAATGTTCCACCTTCTTCTTAGCCTTCCACTAAGACTAGTCAAAATTGTTGTGTGAGAGATTGCCGATGAACACGTCATGCTTGAGCTTGTAAATTTGTTCTTCAAAATATTCCATCTCAAATAACTCCCACAATTAACATGGTTCCCTTTTCTCCTAAACTAGAATTTGAACCTAAATCTCCTAATCGTAAATTGCAAAGAAAATGCAATGCTTTTCCTTCTATTCATGTGCAAGCTCCTCTTTCTATAAATCTTGATGAAGAAATAGGTGAAAATGTTATTTAATATGGCAATGCAACTCCTAATACTTCTGATAGTGATTATGAATATGTTGATGTTGACAAGCATTTATTAGCGGAATTTTCAAAAGCCCTAATCCTAGCTCCTAGAGTCAAAAATAGTGACTTACCACATGAGCATAGTCCTTGTTTGGATATTGTGATAGCTCCATCTACTGTACTTGATGTCACTCCTCTGGCATGTTACCCACCTTCCCAAAATAGTGATCAACAAGATTAGGAGGTGGATGTCATGCTAGATTAGCAACATTAGCACTGTAGATCTTCTCCCTCTCTTCTTTCATGCTCTTTTGTGACCATTCTTCTATGTGAATCCCTGTTCTTCTATTGTTCCCTTAATATCTATTTGAGGATGATGGAAAGCATTGAGATCTCTTTTGTTCTCTTTCATGTTGACTCAAAAGACTCTTGTCTTCCCTTTATTCCAATGAAGTTTCCTTTCTTTAGGGAATGACGATTATTATATGATATACATGAGTTATCATATAGCATAATGACCCCAAGGAAAGAAAAACTACCTCGTGTTTTGTGTTCATTATCCCTTGGGTTTATTCCTCGATTGGGGGATAAATCCTTGTGATAACGTGCTCCCTCTGACTCTCTTCTCTCTCTCTTTTCGGTGTATCCTACCTTAAAGAAATCTCTTCCGATAAGGTGTGCATGATCACCTTAATGTGGGGGCATAGACTCCACTCATATTTTCCTTCTTGATACTTGAAGTTACTTAGTGAGCCTAGATTTTCTTTATAATCTTTGGTATCCTTTCTTTTCATGACTCATAGTGAGGGGAACCCTACTACTTGTAGTCATGGTTTTCCCCTTCTCAATCTTCCCTTTTACTTTGTTAATTGAAGTCGTAAGATCCTAAGTCCACTAGGGGCTTGGTGCATCTTGCCTCCATGATGTGGTATAAGTCTTTCAATCTTATTTTCTTGTACTTTACCTACAGTATTGGCGTACGTTTATACTCCCGCTAAAGTAGGGCTAAATGTAGTGTCATACAATTGTGACCCTTACAATTTTTAACCACATTAGGGTCTTCACATTAGCGAATCAAATCTCTAATCCTGATCAGAGACCCAAGACTTTCTCAATCCCTCAAACTGCACTTTTTATGTCATTTGCACTGCCTAAACCTTCTTTTTGTCTTGAGAAAAGGGAAAGATAGGGGTGTGGCGCCCCTATCCCTAACCTATCTTAGGGCCCCCTTCCTTCAAATTTGCATTGGAATTTTCTTTTTGAGCAGGAAAACCTCCCCCATATCAGCCTGTGACAAAAAATCAACCTATTAACCCTAATTGACAAATATATAAGTTGCTTTCACCCTCCCATTTGCATAACAAGAAGTCTTCATAAGCTACAAGTTCAAGAAATCAAGAATTCAAGAGCATTCAAGCATTCAATCACCCCTTTCAAGCATTGAGAATCTCAAGTCTCCTTTCAAGGCTAGGTGTTTCATTCAAGTCAAGGATTCAGCCATTGAAGAGGAGATCCATTGCAACATTGAATTCCGTACAAAAAATTCTATGTACATTTCTATTACAACCTCCCTTGAGGTGAATTACATTTTAGTCTATCATTTACATTTACATGCAAGTATTTTATTTCATCATTTTGTTAATTCCAAAACTAGGGTTTGACCTGAAGGAAAACCCCCAATCCCAATCCATTTTCCTCTCCTTTCTGTGTGTAGGTTGCAAGTGTGCAGCTATATTTGTAGATTTGGATTCCATTTGCAAAGGCAAAAAAACCCTTTTCATTTCACAGATTTTTTGGAGGACCATGTGCACTTTAACACATTCTAGGCAACTTTTCCTCAAATTTGCATGACAACTTCGTCTCGACATATTATAACCAGATCCAGGTGCCCAGCTTCATCCCACACTTCTATCTTGAGTTTTAATAAGTTCTTTGCTACTTTTAGACTTAGTCTCAAAACACATAATTCAACCATTCTTTCCATTTCTAAAAGAGGGGTTAACTTTGTTGGCATTTGCATGAAGATTACATTAATGATATGTTATGTTGTCATTGATGTCAATTGAACCGGTAATGGTATTTATGATATTGTTGATATTGTTGTTATTGATATTATCTTGTAAATGGTAGGAAGAGCTTTGTGGAAGATGTTGTAACCGATATGTAAGTATGTGAGTTGAACTGGTAACTGATGTATAAGGTTAAACCCTTTCTATGCAATGTAACTGGTAAACCATACTAGTTGTTTTTTGTTAAACCCTAACCGATTATGTTTGTTGAAATGGTTATGGTTTATTATTTGACGATGAGTGATAATGATGGTTGCATGTGTGATCATTGTATGAAGATAAGTTCATATTTTTTTGGTGCATTTGTTTTATTGTCTAGGGAATGAGAAAAGTGGATTGCATCTAATGCAAAGCATGTGATGAGTTACAAGTTTGATGAAGTTGTGATCATGGAGCGGTTCAAATTTTCTTGAAGAATGTGTACAGATTACTATGTAAGTTGAATGGTTACACTTGAATTGATTTTTTTGTAATCTCGATGAGAGAATTAGGGTTTTGTTGTGTTACCAGCCTAATTGATTTGTATTTCAGGTTGATGAAGTTATTTTGTAAAAGGTGTTGGCAAGAGTTGGCCAAAATCAGTTGAGTGTGTGGTTGCCTAGCCGGAGAATGGATCTGTAGTTTGTGTAAAGGAAGATTGGAGCTTAAAAGGATCTGATCAAGCAAATGTAGTGCTATTTAGACAGATCAAGAAAAACCTGTTGTCTACTAATAATTACAGCAAAATTGAAATCCCCTAGCAGGGTAAGCTCTAACAAGCTTGGTTACTTCTTAAATCCTCTAACAAGGTAGTCCATTAGCTTGGATTCTCAAATCCTCTACCAACGTTACTCCTAACAGGGTATTTTCTTTTTATGAAGGCATTTGTAAATCCCTTAACCGGGTGCTTCCTAACATGATCAATTCTTAACAGGCCCAGCTCCTAACATGACAAACTTCAGAAGAGTTCAGATACCTATCTTGTGAGTCTCATCTCACTGTGGTTTTTACCTATTTGGGTTTTCCATGTATAAACATTTGTTTCATGTGGTGAATGTTTTGTGGTTATGATCTTATTTGTTGATTTGATTAACTTTTGATAAGGCATGATAACTGGAAGCATTGAGAGATGGAGTGTGTTGATATATGATTAAGCATTTGGATGTTTACAAGATTAAAGTTGTTTGTTGTTAAGTTTCTATAATAGTTAACTGGTTGATGTGGAATAATCTTATGAGTATTGATCTTGACACTGATAAGTTTACTTTGTGTGATTGAGTTTGAGTTTGGGAAGTTTGTATCAGTTTTTCAATTTACTGATTCACCCCCCCTCTCAGTAATCTACTAGATACTTATTCTTTCATCATACCATCAAACTTGTCTTTTTTACATCATTTCATTCAATATCCAATCTCTTTCTTTAGAGATTAGATCTAGTGAATTCCCCCCCCCCCCCCCCCATCTTTTAATATAAAGTGGGAGAAGTGTTTAAAGGGAAATCTGAAATGAAACTTTCATCTCTCCTCGGAGGGAAGAAAATATTTCCTCTTGATCTATCCATCTTTCACTTTTCACTACTCTACACCTCCAAAGGTTCTCCATCTAGTGTTGAGAGTTGATATGCACCTGATCCATATACTATTGTGATGACATAAGGGCAAAGTCAATTTGGTTCAAACTTACCCTTCTTTTCTTTATCTTGCTGATATTTAGGAGTCTCTTTGAGTAGTAAGTAACCCACCTCAAATTACAAGGCTTTACCTTGTTGTTATAACTGTGACTCATACATTGTTGACAAGCCTTGAGATTATTAAAAGAAGTTTGTCTATGCTCATCCAATAATTCCAAATCTTATAAGTGGGAGACATCGTAGTCTTTGTCATTGATGATGTTGCACAAAGAAACACATAAGGATGGTAAATCAACCTTGATAGGAAAGATAGCTTTTGCACCATATAAAAGTGAGTAAGGGGTAGCTCTAGTTGGGGTACAGATACTTGTGCAATAGGCCCATAGTGCAGGGTTCAGTTGGATGTGCCAGCTATGGCCAATGTCATCTACTATCTTCTTGATAATTTTTAGGATAGTTTTTTTAGATGTCTTGGCTTGGCCATTACCTTGGGGGTAATATGAAGTGGATAAATGATGATGGATATGGATTCGATCATAAAGCTCACGAACATCTTGATTCTTGAAAGGATGCCTATTCTTCATGATAATGGAAAGAGGGACACCATATCAAAAAATGATATAATTAAGGATAAATGTTGCAATATTCTTTTTAGTGATGGGTGAGAGGAATGGTTGTAATCCATTTTATGAAATACTCTATTTCTATGATAATGAATTTGTGGCCATTGGAAGGAGGGTAAATATTGCCCATGAGGTCAATTCCCCACTAACAAAAGGGCCATGGAGTGGCAATCGGCTGAAGATCCTATGCTAGTGTGTGAATAGGGTCTCTATGTAGGTTGAGCTCACAATAATGGTGTAACAAATTGATGAGTCTTTTTCCATTGTGATCCAGTAGTATCTGATCCTCATCAATTTATTGGCCAAGTTTGGACCACTAGAATGAGCACCACATATACCTTTGTGAACCTCACATATCAAAATCTGAGCTTGGTCACTTTCCAAACATCTAAGTAGAGTACCATCTAGAATCCAAAGATAAAGGGTATCAAATAAAACAACGTATCAGGAATATTTATGAATGAAGATGTGGCATTGATTGTTGGAAAGGTCAGGTGGAAGGGTATTATTGCAAAGGTAAGTTAAAATGGCTTCGGACTGAGGGGAATCAAGACCAATGAAACATATTATTTCTGTAGAAGTGATCTCATATGAGGGGACCAAAATATTATCCACCAAGAAATAATAGAAAGTCTCATTTTGAGGCATGTCAATCAAAGAAGCAATGGTAGCCATGGCATCTGCAGCTCAATTATTTTCCCTTGAAATTTGTTTAAAGATTATTTGGGTGAAGTATTTCTTGAAATAGTCCACATTTTATTATATGGCATTAACATTTCATCTTTTGTTTAATAGTCATGATTTTCATGACGAATCATGAGTTAAGAGTCCCCAAAAACATGAATTTCCTAGATCTTTCATTGAACTGTGATTCACAAACCCATTGTCAATGCTTCATATTTTGCTTTATTATTTGTGAAAGGGAATGACAATCAATATGACTTAGGAATGGATTCCCCTTTAGGTGTGATGAAGAGGATACTAGCTCTTCCACCATGCTACATGTATGAACCATCAAAATATAATTTACAAGGCTTTGAGTATGCTACTATGAAGATAGATTCATTCAAGAATTTAGGAGAATCTACTAGTTGATCTGCAATGGCTTGTCCTTTAATGGTTTTTCTGTGAACATTCTCAATGTCAAATTCGCTTAGCATCATAACCCATTTATCCAATCTACCAGTGAGTGTTTCCTTGTTGAGAAGATACTTAAGTGGATATATTCTTGCAATGAGATTTGTCTTGTGAGTTAGCATGTAATGACATAATTTTTGGGAAGCAAAAGCCATAACAAAAGATTCCCACTCAATTGGAGTGTAATTAAGAACATACCTGACCAATGTGTGACTAATGTAATATATAGCTCTTTCCTTACCATCATGGTCCTATTGCACCAATAGGGCCCCTAGTGTTGTTTGTGTAGTGAAGAACACAAATAGACACTGAGAGGGGGTGAACTAGTGTATTTTAATAGTTTAACTATGTGTGCAAATACTGAAACTACAAATTAATGAAAAACACACACACACACAATCAAACCACAACATCATATTTATGAGGAAAACCCAAAGTGAGAAAATCCTTGATGAGAAATGTTACTAGAGTCTACTGCTCCAATCTAGCCTCACAATGAATTATAGTTTACAATATTTAGGGCACCAAACCAAGGAGCACCTATTGGCATTCTACATGCTTACGATAATAGTTGATGGTGTCATTGATATCAACCAACTGGCAACCAGCTGGCAATAGGTTTCTACATGCACCGACAGACACCAGCATCGACGGGCACTTACACCGACATTCAGATTACATCAGCAACAATGCATATCGACACTCAAGTCGACATGGGATGAAATTTTGTTTATTGTAATATAATTATCTTTTGTAAGCCAACTTGGTATTGTTGTCACTCAAATTGCATCCGTAATGCACAAGCTAAAAGTTGAAGCAACTTGGTGACACATGGGCTAATTCTCAGGTTTGTGGGTTGCCTATAGTGAGAATTAACCTCCAAATGAATGGCTATTTCCTTGTAAATAACTCTAAATCTTTACCAAGAAAAGGGATAGGAAAAATTAAAATGAAACTACAAAGACTTTGCAAATGCTAAACCAAAGTGAACCATCGATAAGATATCTCAAAATGAAAGAAATACTCTCCTAAAAACACCAATCTATACAAATAAACTTCTGGTTCATAGCACATAAATATTTCATGCAAAGGATTTGAACATCAAGAAACTAAAAGCAAAGAAAACTTTCACAATCAACCAAATGAACCAACTTATCACAATGCACAACCTATGACTTACAAATGAAACAAAAAATTTAAAGGTTATCTAGGCAATAACACAATAAACTATCTCTCAATCATGAATAAGAAAATGAACTCCAAAATATAAGGCCTAAGCTGATAATTTTTATTTAGAATTCTGTCATAAAATTGCATATGAGCTACAAGAAAGAATTCTCTGCTAAAACCAACAAGAGAATGATCAAGAACTAGTGAAGAAAGATAAAAGTTTTTTACTTTATACAAAAACCTTCCAAAAGGTAGAGGAAAGATAACTCCAGAAAGACTGAAGATGAACTCCCACTGAAAAATCTTTTCTAAAAATTGATCCTCATGTAGAAATAAAAGCCACCAAAATAGGCTCCAAAACATGCAAACAGAACTCATGCATACTTGCTCTCAAGCTGGGTAATTCACTTCATATTCTTAGTCAACTAAAGGTTGACCCATGTGGCACTCAAAATCAAGCCTTATCACCTCAAGATCATAAGAAAAACTCATACAGACTTGCTCTCAATCTCAAATTGGACCTCAAACTACCTCATGACTTCTCTCATTTTGCGTTGAGTTCACCTGGATGCTACGAGTTACTAGTCATTTGACTTAACTGCCTACATTAACTGTCAGCACATGACAGATTAAGATTCAACCGCCAGGACTGCTGATGGCTTGTCACTATGTTGTAGGGATTAACATTCAAGCACCTTTTCGTTGTGGTATAGCAATAGCACTCGGATTATCAGGAACCTATTCGATCTTTAAACCTTTTCTTTTTCTTTCAAAATGGGCCCACTTTTGAGTCACTCATTTGCAGAGCCTTGCCACATGTTACAATCTGACTTGTCTATGGCCACCACCTGAGCTCCATCTAAACCATCATGTCAGTAGTCACCAAGTCATAGTGAGTATTCGGCGATCATCTTTTCATTGTGACATAGCGATGGTCATTGGATCTTTCTTGATCACTGTTCCATCTTTTTGACTTGCTTGCAGGTTAATCTCTTTGATCGGGTCTCTCTTATGCCATGGTGTTGCCACGCATTAGCCACTGGTTCTCTCATGAGATCCATATCTCACCACTTGGACATTCCACTGGACTTTTTCTGCCTTGGTTCTTCATCTACTCTCTATATTGTGGCGCATCCTCATTCATTCTTAGCCCACTTGGATGGCCACCTCAATTGCCACATCATCAGTCGCCATGTTGCATGAGATAACCAATGAGCATCTTCATCATGTGATATATCGATGACCATTGATCTATCCTCAAATTTATTGATCTTTAGCACCTTAGCTGCTCACCTTTTCCACTTGTGCTTTGTCGCCAAGTCGCAAGGATAACTGGTGAGATTCTAACCATCACGACATAGTGACAACCATTAGATCTCTTGCATCACCATTGATCTGCCCTCAACTTTCTTGACCTTTAACCCTAACTAATTTTCTCTCTTGTGTCACGTGTCAACATGTGTCACCCCTTGATTGGCTCCAAAGATCCACCTACGCACCACCTATCGGTCAGGCCTGCCATGCATCAATTTCTATCAGATATCATTCTTTCAGCCAAACTAGTCCCTCGGTGAGCTATTTACAAGTCTCATCAAACCTGTAGTTTCATTGATATTATTCTTTCAACCAAATTACTCCCTCAGTGAGACATTTACAAGTCTCATCGAACCTGAAGTTTCATCGATGCCTTTATTTTATCGGCAGGACTGCTTCTACTTTCTTCGATATACCCTATGTCGATGGAACTCAGCCTTCAGCAAAACCTTTTAGAGATTCATCGTGGCCAAGGTCTACTTGATAAGTCACCCATCTGTTGCATGTCACCATTTTTGGCATATGATGAACCGGTGACAAAGTATGTTTTCATTGATGTCAGTATGTGTTAAAGGAGGTACATCGATATGCACCGATATGAAACTTGGAAGCGATACAGGTCAACCGGTATGAAGAGATGTAGTGAACCAGTGTCAAGGTTTCACTAAGTGTGACTAGCAGTTGGTAGTCTCAACTTTAGGGTTTTTGGTTTGGCAATCTAGCTTGTGCGATGCAACTGATGATATTTTGTGATGAGTAAGCTAATAAATAACCATGAGATCGAGATGCCATGTCAGTTTTGTGCACGTGAAGGATTTCCTTGAGGATCTTACATGTGAAGATCAACTACATTTATTGTCTACCTCAGGAATGAACATTCTTCTTAGCAGTATGAGAAGAAAGCGTGATGGGTTACTGATTTCTATGTGTGGTGAAGAATGGATGATGCAGAATGACTTGTGATCTGTTTGAGATTGTTTCATTCTATGAAAAGTGTTTGGACGGTCAGGATTGGACCGCTTGTAATTGTAAACCTAAGATGCTTAGGGTTTAGGGTTTGTGTTACCAACCTAATTCTTGTCTACAAGGTAAATGAGTTTTTATATTTTTGTTGTTGGCAAAAGTTGTGTATGTATCAGAGTGATGAGATACTTGCCAGACCAGTGAGAGAAAACTGCAAAGTGTGATTGCAGAGTAGAGGAACTGAAAAAGATCTGCCTTAGCATATAGTGTTGTTATCAGATCAAAGTTTTACCTATCATCTCATAACCATTTCAACAGAAGGAAAATCCCTTTGCTAGGTAGCTTTAATAGGGTTACTATAAATCTTCTAACTAGGTGACTCAAGTTCATTGAGTTCTTTAAATCCTCTAGCAAGGTAACCTTTAACAAGGTTTCAACCTTTAACAGGGTATATAGCCATCCCTTAACTGGGTGATCTTTAATAGGATCGGTTCCTAGCAGAACCTTATTGTAATTCTTTAACTAGAATAGGCTCCTAACAAAGTGAGCTTCAAAAGAGTTCAAAACAAGCTTGTGGGTATTCATCCCCATCGTGGTTTTTTCCCATTTGGGTTTCCACATGAAAAATCTGTGTGTCATGAGTTGTGAATTTTTCATGTGATGATTAAGCATTCTTTGTTTGAGTGATTATGCATGCAAAGATAATGGTTATGGTATTGCTGATATGCCAAATGCATATGTTTATGGGTGAAGTAGTTATCAAGTATTGAATGTATTTGAAGTCTTCAGTTTTACCGGTTTAAGTTGTCTGAAGTCTTACTGTGTTTAACTGGTATTGCCATGGTTAGGTTTAGGAATGAAGACAACCGATTAGCATTGTTTTAACTTTATAAGTTGCAGAGAAGTTTTTGTATGTACTGATTCACCCCCCCCCCCCCTCAGTAGTAGTTAGGTTATTTGTTGTTCATCATTATTCATCAATTGGTATCAGAGCAACTCTAGGCCCTCGGTGATATAGTCTTAACCACTTGAGATAAAAGATCTTGCTTTGATGATTAAGAGGGAAGGTCCTAAGTTCAATAGAGATAACTTCAAAATATGGAAGGACAGAACGAAGATCTATATCAAAAGTTTGGGTGCTCAACACTAGAGCTATGTTGAGAGTGTCTATGTAATCCCTACTGGCACTTTAACTAATGGTCAAAAAAGAGAGATTTAAGAAAATGGGCAAGTCATGGAAGCCCTTATTAGCATTTTGTCCGATATTCAGTTCATTGATGTACAAGATAAGGACACTCCTAAGGATTTATCCATGCAAGCGAGCTAAGGAAGAGAGCCTTAGAGGAAAATTTGAAGACATGAGGATGGTTGAAGGTGAAACCATTCATCAATATGGCATAAGGATCAAGACTATTGTTGGAGATATCAAGAGCACTAGTGGAACAATTGAAGATGCCACCATTGTCAGTAAAGTTTTGAGATCATTGTTACCAGTCGATGCAATCAGAGTTGCTTCTATTTAGGAGCTAAGGTATATTGACAAAACAAAGGTATCCTTAGACTCTATCATTGCAAAGTTGATGCATATGAGTTGAATAGCTATGATGGAAATGTTTAGAAGACTAAGTCAACCTTTAGAGCATCTATTGCACCAACCAGAAAAGTCAAAGAAGTAAGTACCAGTAATGAATCCATGCAAAGCAAAGGTATGGATGATGAAGATATTTTGATGGAGTTTGAAGCTCTTCTTTCCAAGAGACTTCCAAAAGGCACTAGAAAATACAGAGGTAAGCTTCCTTTAAAATGTTTTTCCTTTAATAAAATAAGACATATAGCTGTTAATTATCCTAACAATGACAATAAGGATAAAATAGAGAGGTTTATAAAGTATAAAGGAGGAAATAGAAGAAATTGTCTTGCTGCAGTTGATGAAGGTGTTACTGATGAAGAATCTGATGATGAAGAGAATGAGGACATAGTGTTTGTAGCTGTAAAGGAAGAAGTGTCTGACAAGAAAGCACTTGTCACTCGCATTGAAAACTCTAATGAGTAGATTATTGATAGTGGTTGTTCTCACCACATGACTAGTGACCGAGGAAAGTTTTTGCCTCTAGAAGAAAATGATGGAGGTGTTGTCAAATTTGGCAACAATGCACCATGCTTGGTACAAGGATCCATCTCACTAAATGGAAAGAGCAGTGCGGATGATGTCTACTGGGTAGAAGGTCTTAAGCATAACCTATTGAGTTTTTCTTAGCTAAATGATAAAGGACTCATTCTGGAGTTCAAAGGTAGAGTCTGCAGTATAATTGGAAAGAGTTGTGAACTTATTGCCACCTATAAGAAGATCAGAGGTAACTTGTTTCAGCTAAATTCCAAGATTAGCCGGTGTCTGATGGCAAAGTTTGATGACAGTTGGATATGGCATAGGAGAATTTTTCATATGAACTTTGATAATATTGTAAAGGCTAGTAAGATCAAGGCAGTAAGAGGATTGTCTTTGCTGAACAAACCGAAGAATGATTTAGGTAGAGAATGTCAACTTGGGAAGATGTCTTCCTCAGCTTTCAAACATAAGTCTTTTTCAGCAGAAAACTTACTTGATCTTGCACATACTGATTTGTGTGGTCCTATGAAAACTAGAAGTATTTAGGGAGATAGGTATTTCATGATTCATACAGATGACTACTCAAGAATGATGTGGGGAAAATTCTTGAAAGACAAGTCTAAGGCATTTAGAAAGTTCAAAGCCTTTAGAGCAAAAGTAGTGAAGGAAAGTGGTCAAAAGATAAAATGCCTAAGAACTGATCAAGGAGGTGAATTCACTTCTGATGAACTCAACAAGTACTATGAAGATAGCGGTATCAAGAGGCAGTTGTCTGCCCCAAGGACACCACAATATAATGGCACAGCAGAAAGGAATAATAGGACTATAGTTGAAGTGGCTAGAATAATGTTGATCCAAGGAAAGGTTGCTCACACTTTTTCAAGAGAAGCAGTGAGCACTACAGTCTATACTATGAACTAGGTACTAATCAAGAAAGGTAAAAATAAAACCCCTTATGAGTATTGGATAGGGAAGACTCCCACTGTGTGTTATTTTAAAGTATTAGGTAGTAAGTGTTATATCAAGAGAGGTGAGCATCTGAGCAAGTTTGATGCTAAATGTGATGAAGGAATATTTCTAGGATATTCCACTAAGAGAAAATCTCTCAAATGCTACAATAATAGAACATACAAAATTGTTGAGAGTACCAATGTTAGGGTTGATGAATCCCTTGAGGAGCCTGAGGAAACCTGTAGTGAGAAAGTGGAAGATGATCTGGGTATAGCCTTTTGGGAACTGGTTAAGAAAGAATTAAGTAAAGACCTCAGTGTTCCTGTACCGGTAGAAGATGTAGTAGGTGAAGAAGAAGAAGTGAAGAAGAAGAATAAAAGCAAGTAGAACCAGCTAGAATCATTCATAGATATGTGAAACTACATCATGATCTGAAGTAGATCATTGGAGATAAAGATGTAGGGATACTCACAACAAGAAAAGTGAAAGAAAACTCTTGCATGATTTCTAAATTGGATCCCAAGAGATCTAGAGAAGCACTTACAGATGAAGACTGGATTAAGGCAATGGAAGAGGAACTAGACTAGATAGAAAAGAATGCAACATGGTCTTTGGTACCTAGACTAGAACACAAGAATGTCTTAGGTACCAAATGGATCTTTAGGAATAAGCTAAATGAAGAGGGAAGAGTTGTGAGGAACAAGGAAAGACTTGTATGCAAGGGATATGCTCAGGAAGAGGGAGAAGAATATGGAGAAAACTTTGCTCCTATGGCTAGACTGTAAGGTGTCCGAATGCTACTTGCATTTGCAAAATTCAAGGGATTTAAGGTATTCCAGATGGATGTGAAGTCCACGTTCATGAATGGAATCCTAGAAGAGGAAGTGTATATTGAGCAACCAGATGGATTTTCCTTATTAGAAGATAGTAACATGGTATGTAGATTACACAAAGCCCTATGTGGATTGAAACAAGCACCAAGGGCATTGTATGAACATCTACACTCTCATCTTGTGAAGATGGGATTTTAGAGAACAAGTGATAGCAACATCTACCTGAAATCTAAAGGTGATCAGATTTTGATTTGTGAAGTATTTGTAGATAACATAATCTTTGGAGGAGATGATGAAATGAGCCATGCATTCGCAGATGAAATGAGGAAAGAGTTTGAGATGTCTCTCATTTAAGAGATAAAGTTCTTCATTGGTCTACGGATTCAGGAAATGAAAGAGGGTATCTTTATTACCCCGTCCAAGTATGTGAAAGAGGTATTGAAGACCTTTGGCATGGATGAGAGAAAACCAGTTGGAACACCGATGGTGACCAACTATAAATTGACTAAAGAAGATGATTCAGCATTGTTGAATGAGGAGTATCGATCAATGATCGGTAAGCTGCACTATGTGGTGCACAATAGACCAGATATTGCTCATGTAGTAGGTATAGTAGCTCATTTTCAAAAAAATCCAAGAGAATCCCACTTGGTAGTAGTCAAGAGGACTCTTAGATACCTGAAAGGGACAATTGACTATGGATTGTGGTATCCATACAATGGTGATTTTAATCTCAATGTATTTACCAATGTAGATTGGGTAGGTAATGTGGATGACCGAAAAAGCATAACCAGTGGAGCATTCTTTCTTAGTGGAAGACTAGTATCATGGATGAGTAAGAAGCAGAGTTGTACTTCTTAGTCTACAGCTAAAGCGGAATATGTGGTAGCATTTATGAACTGCACTCAGGCAATCTGGATGAAACATGTATTGGATGGCTTCAAAGAACCTATATCTGAATCAATGAGTATATTTTGTGACAATACTAGTGCAATCAATATTTCCAAGAATTCGGTATTGCATGCTAGAACTAAGCACATTGAGCTCAAGTGTCATTTCTTGAGAGAGAAGGTTCAAAACAAAGGGGTTGTATTACAATATGTTTCAAGTAAGGAGCAGCTAGCAGACATATTCACTAAGCCCTTACCAAAGACTACATTTACCTATTTGTGAGGTGAATTAGGGGTTTTGCCCCTTCATGAAGTAAACTAAAGATCTGTGCTCCACATCAGTCAGGTATTATAGTGACAAATCTTTCAAGATTGATGTGTTGAAGGATGCTACTCCATAGGGGGAGCAACATAGTGGAGTATGGAAGCTTGTGCCTCCACTTTGGCATTATTGTCAAAGGGGGAGAAGGTATATAATAGGGGAGATGGTATCTAATTAAGATATTTTAGATGCACTACTCTATGATGTTTTTAGTTGCAATGCTACACTAAGTATTGCCATCAATGCCAAAGGGGAAGATTGTTGGCATATGATGAACTGGTGACAAAGTATGTTGTCATTCATGTCAATATGTGTTCAAGGAGGTACACCAATATGCACTGATATGAAGCTTGGAAGTGGTATAGGTCAATCGGTATGAAGAGATGTAGTGAACCAGTGTCAAGGTTTCATTGAGTGTGACTACTAGTTGGTAGTCTCAACTTTAGGGCTTCTGGTTTGGCAATCTAGCTTGTCTGATGCAATCGATGATATTTTGTGATGAGTTAGCTAAGAAATAAGGATGAGATCAAGATGCCATGTCAGTTTTGTGCACATAAAGGATTTCCTTGAGGATCTTGCATGTGAAGACCAACTGTATTTATTGTCTACCTCAGGAATGAACATTCTTCTTAGTGGTATGACAAGAAAGCATGATGGGTTATTAATTTCTATGTGCTGAAGAATGGATGATGTAGAATGACTTGTGATCTGTTTGAGATTGTTTCATTCTATGAAAAGTGTTTGGATGGTCAGGATTGGACTTCTTGTAATTGTAAACCTAAGATTATTAGGGTTTAGGGTTTGTGTTACCAACCTAATTCTTGTCTATAAGGTCAATGAGTTTTGATATTGTTGTTGTTGGCAAAAGTTGTGTATGTATCTAAGTGATGAGATACTTGACATACCAATGAGTGTAAACTATAGAGTGTGATTGTAGAGTAGAGGAACTGAAAAGGATTTTCCTTAGCATATAGTGTTGTTATCAGATCAGAGTTTTACCTATTGTCTTCCATGTAAAAAATCTGTGTCATGAGTTGTGCATGCATAACTAATGGTTATGGTATTTCTGGTATACCACATGCATATGTTTATGGGTTAAGTAGTTATCAAGTATTTAATGTATTTGAAGTGTTCAGTTTTACCAGTTTATGTTGTCTGAAGTCTTACTGTGTTTAACCAGTATTGCCATGGTTAAGTTCAGTAATGAAGACAACCGGTTAGCATTGTTTTAACTTGATAAGTTGCAGAGAAGTTTTTGTATGTACTGATTCACCCCCTCCCCTCTCAATACCAGTTAGGGTATTTGTTGTTCATCATTATTCATCAACCAACCACTGGATCGCCACTTATCTACCACCTATCCTTGGTCCTATACCCTCTAATCTGCCATGTCATTAGTCACCGAGTCACGATGATATCCGGTGAGCATCTAACCATCGCGACATAGCGACAACCATTGGATCACTACGATTTGTGTTTGATTTGCCTGACTTGCTCAAACTTTAGCCTCTTCCCACCAGTCGGTCACAAAATTTGGACACCTTGATCAACCACTTGCCAAAATCCCCTAAGCTTTGACACTATAGTTACATGTGATCTTATATTTAAATGCGATAAACTCCCTCTACATTGCCAATGTGGGATAAATGCTTTTACACATCTCTTGTTATTGTTTGTGTTCTACACCTATGCCTTTGTTTGAAAACTTGTGAGCCTTGTCAAAATGCCATTTTCTCATTTAACAGGGAGGATTTGGCAAGAGTTGTGTTGGTTTTATGCCTGGCAATAATTCATTTACTTGCAAGTTTGATAAGCCAGACCATTTCATCTGCAATGGAGCATAAATATTTATGTGATCTACAACATGTTGAGCTCAACCCTTGTGGGAGCCACATTTTAACCCACATTTTGTCTTACTTTTCCTCTATCTGCACATGAAGCAAACAAGTTAGACAAAAATAGTGCATTTCTAATTTCTTGTTCATGATTTGACCTTTTCAAAATGAATGAATGAAAGGCTTCATTAGGGCACTAAATTTGGCATGTGCAAAATTTGGTAACATTTTTGGAGACCTCTTAGGGGTGTTTTCCTACTAAAAACTATAGACTAGTCATGGCGTATCCATTGGGCTTATGTAGTCATCTGAACCCTCTCTCCAAATGGAACTTCTTGAAATTCAGCTGCTCTGTAGCATGACAGCGAAACAAAAATAGGAAAACTAGGAAAAAACAAGTGGTGCTGCCTAAAACAGAAACCACAAACACTATGCATGAGCACTTATTGAAATTCAGAACAGCAAAAACATAAAACAAAATGTGCATCGACACTTATTAACCTAAATGAAATATCAAAGGAAAGCTTTGAGATGAATCCCATTAATTGGGATTGGAAGGGTTTCACCACTCAACTTTGAAAGCAAAAAATCATTATGTTGCTTTTTCTTAGTAATGATGTATGGGCCATCCCATATGGCATCAAATTTAGTATGCTTTCCGAGATTACACTTTAATTCATCCCACTTCAAAACCAAATCTCCCTAATTGAAAACTCTTAGAGTTGCCTTCTTATCAAAAGTCCTCTTCATCTGAGCTTGATGATTTTCAATAGTCAACAATGCTTCCTTTCTTACCTCCTCCAAATCCATTAGTTATGCCAACCTAACCTACATGGGTTCTTCTTGCAACATTTCTATCTCTCTAATCAGAGTTAGTGTAGGCATTTCAAATGAAATTGGGAGTCTTGCCTCTTTACCATAAAAGAGGACATAGGGAGATATACCTATAGCTCTCTTAGGGGTGATTCTATCAGCCCACAATGCATGTTTTAGCTAAGTGTGCCAAGTTCTCTGATTATCGTCTATTATCCTCTTGATTATCCTAATGAAGTTCTTATTAGTAGACTCAACCTGTCCATTACCCTGAGGGTAATAATTGGATGAAGTAATCAAAAATATGTTGTTCTGGACAGCCCAATCAGTAATCTTAAATCCCACAAAAGCTAAAGCATTGTCTGAAATAATAGAATTAGGGATATCAAACCTTGCTACTAAGTCCTGATTAAAGTTTAGGACTGCACTTTCATTTGCCTCCTTCAAGGGTACAACTTCAGTCCACTTGGTAAAGTAATTAGTGGCTGTCAAGATCCATTTATGCCCAAAACTTGAAGGTGGATTGATGACTCGGATAAAATCAAGACCCCACTTCATGAATGGTTGTTCAATTTGAATAGGTTGTAGGGGTAAAGAGGCCATCTTCTGTTTACCTACAAATACTGCACAATTCTTACATTTTCCTACCCAAGCATATGCATCTTTATGCAAATTAGGCCAAAAATACCCCACCCTCATGATCTTTAATGTTGTAGTCTGTGGTGCAAAGTGACCACCAGCTGGTCCATTATGGAATTCCTCTAATATTATGTCGGTTTGATCTGAATCTATGCATCTTAATAATACATCATTAAAATCTTTTCTAAACAAAATTCCATCCAAAATGATATAAGGGATAGCTTGAAGTCTATAGCATCTTTGTTTATCATTGTTCAGGACTTTAGGACACTCACTAGTCTGAATAAAATGCATCATTTCATGCACCCAACTTGTAGGAGGTGTTGCTACAACAATTGGTTCATTATCTTCATGAACCAGGAAAAAGCTTATTCATTCTCTTGTTCGGTGGTTTTGTTGTGACCAACAAGTTTTTCACATAGTCCCTTACCTCTAATCAGCTTCATTACCTTGACATTGAGATCATACTCCATCACTTTCATAATCCAACCAGCGCTTTTGTCATTAAGATCTCTATTCAACAAAAATTCTTTTATACTAGGATGAGCAACCATTAGGTGAATTTTGTTATTTGAAAGCATGTGTCTAAATTTGTTTAGACTTATAATGATTGCTAATGCATGTTTCTCAACAAAAGAATAATTTTGTTCATACCCTTCTAGGCCTTGGCTGAAGAATTCTATTGGCTGCTCCAATCCCTCATCATTCTGTTGAATCCACATAGCTGAAATAGTAGCAAAAGTACCAAAAGTATATAATATAAAATCCTTTGCAAAGTCTAGATTAATCAAAGTAGGTGTTGATGCTATGGCAGTCTTAATTTGTTCAAAATTATTCTTAGCCACTTTGGACCAACTGAAAGTAACATTTTTCTTAAGCATACTAGTCAATGGCTTCAAAAGAAATGCTATATTGGGGATGATTCTTCTTACAAAATTGATTCTTCCTATAAAGATTTGAAGGCCTTTTTTATGTGCACGTAAAGGAAAAGATAAAATAGCACTTACCCTCTTCAGATATATGGTTGTTCCATGTTTGGAGAAAATATAGCCCAACAACTTACCCTCGTGTACAGCAAAAATGCACTTTTGGGGATTTAAAGACACTCCATATTCTCTACACCTTTCAAAAATCTGCCTTAAGTGAGAAAAGTGCTGTTCCACATGCTTTGAAAAAATGGTTACGTCATCAAGATAAACCAAAACAAATTTATTTATAGGACCTTGGAAGGCCATATCCATTGCCCTCTTAAAGGTTACTCCTACATTAGACAAACCAAAAGGCATTTTCCTATATGCTATTGTTCCCCATTTTGTAGTGAAGGCAGTTTTAAATTGGTCATCCTCTTTTACCAGAATCTGATTATAACCAGAATAACCATCAAGTAGTGAAAATCTATCTAAACTTGAAACTTCTTGTAAGATCTGATCCATTGAGGGCAATGGGTAATGATCTTTTAGAGAAGCTCTGTTAAGATCTCTAAAGTCTACACAAAGTCTAAGTTCACCATTCTTCTTTCTTATGGGAACCAAATTTGAAACCCAAGATGTATGCTTTATAAGAAAGATGATATTACCTTGCATCAACTTATTTAGTTCTATCTTCATGAGATGCTCGAGTTTTGGATTAAGGGACCTTTGCTTTTGTCTCACAAGCTTGGCATCAAGTTCCAACTCTATTGTGTGTTGGGCTAATGCGGGGTTAAATACCTTCAAATCTTCATACTGCCATGCAAACACGTCATTGAACTCTTGACAAAGAAAAACAAATGTTTGTTTCTCTTTAGTTGTACATACCTTTCCAAGGTTTAATAATTTATCACTGAAGATCTCAATACGTTCATAGTGCTCCCCTTTAGCTAGTATGCTACTTTTTTCCTTTCTAACCTAATCATCAGTGTTAAAGATTGACTCAAGGGTTACCAATCCCTTTGGTAGCTTATTAATTTTCAATTGAAGAATCTGATTTTCATATTGCTTTACAAATTTATGCTAATTACTAGCTGCAAATTCAACCTCTTCAATAAGAAAATTAATAATTTGTTCATCTGAATAAAAGACTTGGCAATTGAAATTGTTAACTGGAATTGAAGGCCTAACAACCACTTTGACATATTGTTGTCTTTCAATGTTGCTTACCTAATCTGGTATGTCAAATTGAGCATCCAAGGTAGCCAACTTATCAGCATCCTTATTCTGATTTCTAGGCACTGGCAACAGATTGAAAGAATAAAATTCTTCAATTAAGTCCCATATCCTATGCTTATACATTTTAAGGACATCATTTTTAGTCACATTGACACCTCTTACTTGATTTACCACTAGCTCACTATCCCCAAATACTTGCAAAAATTTTACATTTCTTTTTCTAGCCCATTGCAATCCATGTGCAAGTGACTCATACTTAGTTGTATTATTAGTATAGCTAAAAGAAAATCTAAAGGCTGAAAATTATTTCTTACCTTAAGGAGAGATTAACATAACACCAACTTCAGAACCAACCTTGCTCCTTGAGCCATCAAAATAGAGTTGCCACAATTGATTGTTCTATTGCTCACCCTACTGATTGGACAATGATTGTCATCCTTTTCAAGATTAGGGACAACGACACCTTCTTCATGGATCATGTAGACACCTAGCTCTAATTCTTCCATATGCTTGAATGGATCTTCTTCATCATTCTCTACTGCCCATTCATATAATACTACATCAAGTATCCCTTCTATTGGGGTGTTTGGATCTGGGATATCAGGTTGCTCATTAGATTCCTGTATAGACAAATTTGCATTAACAACACTTGGGATGTATGGTTCTATATGATCATTAGCTAACAATTCTGATTTTATGGTCACTTTGGTATCATATCGTGTCCTAAAAAACATGTGTGACCAATCAGAAGACAAATACCCACCCAACTTGGCTGTGAAATCTCTTGACAAGTATAAAGAAAAGTAAGGTGGAAGATCTATGATGTAGACATCTTGTGGGACTGAGAAGTTTGGGCATGCATGCAATATGAGATCCAAATTTTTAATCACACCTAATGTGTTTATTGCTGTCCCATCTAAGTAGACTACCCCTTTTGAAAGAGGCTCATATGTCAAACCCAGCTTATGAATCATACAATTATGCACTAGGTGCTGACCTATAATTAAAGTTAGATAAAAAGGAGGAGGTTTAACCTTCTGAGTTTGTTGTTTGTCCTTCTTTTCTCGAGGGGCATTGGAGAAGACTACTTTGGGTTGCTCATTAGGAAGCTCTTGTGACAAAGAGATGTTAGACAAGGCATTTTTAAGAAATCCTTTTTCCCTGGAAGAGCTAAAGAATCCCACATTGAGACACTAACATGCATCTTTTTCAATTGATCCAAAATATTAAATGATCTTGTACTAACCTTCTGCTACCCTCTTTTAACAACATCCTCTAGAACTTATGTTGTTGGTAATTGACCTCTTGGCTGATCTTTGTTGACCATTGGTTTCCCTTTTGATAGGATTTGTGTATTTGGAGTGGGTTGAGGTTTAGGGGGTGCTTGTTGGCTTGTAAAAGCCTAATTGATGCCTTTATCAACTTGTTGTCCTATATCAATGGCTCTCTGTTTGGACCGTGTATTGGCTGCAATAGAAGTGTAGGGCTGATTCTGATATTGTGGCCGATTTACTCCACATAATTATTCACCTTGGTAATTGACCAAGCTAACATCTGGGCCTCGTTCAAAATCAAAAACTTGTTGATCATGAGTTCCATGAGTACTATCTTCTGAGACAACAACATTCTTTTGAACCATGAGTTCTTGATGTAGCATACCATTCGAACAAGTGGTCTGATTATGAGGTTGGTTGCAAGGATAACACCAATCATAATCTAATGCCATGTTGTTTTGAGCTAGGATGATATCTTTGGATGTGCTGGTAGTGTTGGGATTGTAAGGTATATTGGATCTTTGGTTATAATCTCTCCTTTGACCCTGAGGGTCATCTTGATAAGGAGGCATGTTCTATTGGTTATTCTAATAAGGGGCTTGATAAGGCTTGGTGTTTTGGTAAACTTGCTTCTCAATATTGGTCATTTTGTTACCAAAGCCTTGGAACATGGTTTTTATTTCATTTTTAAACTCCTAGAACTCTTGATTTGGGAGTGCGACAGTATTTGCTTGGGCTGCAACTTGATAATTCAGTGCTAGTAAAGGTGGGACAACAACTAGAGGAGGCTCTAAAAGAGTTACAATAGGCTGTATTTATAGAAATATGGGCATAGGGGGCCTAGGGGCTATTTTACTAGCCTGAATTAGACAGTTTTCTACTTTAATAGAAATATCAAATGCATTTGGTAGAGTATTTGCACCCATAGACTCAATCATGATTGAAATGTCACTATTAAGGGCCCTAAGATAAGATAGAAATGCATGTGCAAGAGTAGGCCTTACCATAATAGGGATTCTCCTCCAAGTCTTCTGGAAACAAAAATTGAAGTTAGTCATTTGCTCTTGAGGGGATCTCTTTATGGTACTCAGTTGTTCTAATAATGACAAATGGTCAGATTTGTCCTCAAACTATGAATTTAATTTATCACCCAGCTGATCCTAGGTATCAATTGAGTTTATAGGTAGTCCTTTGAACCATTGAAGCACTTTTCCTTTAAATGAGGTAGCCAAGAGTCTGATTTCAACATTTTCTTGTGTGATATGATGTACACCACACAACGAAGCTACATCCCTTATATGTTCGATTGGAGTGGTCTGATCTTCTCCTGTGAAGAAAAATAGGCTTTTCAATGCTACTACAAGAATATCATCATAATGAGTAAGATTCAAAGGGCTGCCTTGATTGAAAGGTACAAAAGGATGAGCTCTTGGCAGAGCCATTGGGATAACAGGTGGATTTACTTGTGCTATCTAGGTAATAGATGGTTGAATTGGAGTAGTTGAAAAAATAAGATTTATGCGAGTGGCAAAATTAGGCTAAGAATTAGGTAGAGGAGAAGAATTAGATAGGAGATTAGAATCTAGATTTTCTTGAAAAAATTCAATTGATGAACTTTCTGGAAACTCAACTGCTAAATTTATTGCTTTCTGTATGTTTTTTGTTGTCCTTGACTTTCTCTATGATGGTGGTAGCTCAATATGCTCAATTGGATCCTCACTCTATCTAGTTTGATACTTTTTCATAAGCTAATATTGCCAAATCTTCATAGAAACCAAGAAAATGAGTTGCCATGTATGAAAATTGTTGCCTCTGAAGGTTGGAATTGCTACTCCTCACACCAAAAGCAGCAAGAGTGAATATTTGTTGAATTGAGATAGCTCAAACATGTCCCATCGGGCATGCCAAAAATTGTTGTCACTCAAATTTCACCCATAATGCATAAGCTAAAAGCTCAAGCAACTTGGGGACACATGGGATAATTCTCAGGCCTGTGGTTTTCCTATAGTGAGAATTAACCTCTAGATGAAGGGCTAGTTACCTGTGAATAACTCTAAATCTTAACCAAGAAAAGGGATAGGAAAACTTAAAATGAAACTAGAAAGACTTTGCAAATGCTAAACCAAAGTGAAGCATCAATAAGATATCTCAAAATGATAGAAATACACTCCTAAAAACACCAATCTGCACAAATAGACTTCTGGTTCATAGCACATAAATATTTCATGCAAAGGATTTGAACTTCAAGAAATTGAAAGAAAAGAAAACTTTCACAATCAACCAAATGAACCAACTTATCATAATGCACAACCTATGACTTACAAATGAGATGAAAAATTTAAAGATTATCTAGGCAATAACATAATAAACTTTCTCTCAATCATGAATAAGAAAATGAACTCCAAAATATAAGGCATTAGCAAATAATTTTTATTCAGAATTCTATCATAAAACATCATATGAGCTACAATAAAGAATTCTCTGTTAAAACTAGCAAGAGAATGATCAAGAACTAGTGAAGAAAGATAAAACTTTTTCATTTTATACAAAAATGTTCCAAAAGATAGAGGAAAGATAACTCTAGAAAGACTATAGATGAACTCCCACTGAAAAATCTTTTCTAAAAATTGATCCTTACATAGAAATAAAAGCCACCAAAATAGGCTCCAAAATATGCAAAAAGAACTCATGAAAACTTTCTCTCAAGTTGGGTAATTCACTTCAAATTCTTAGTCAACTAAAGGTTGACCCGTGTGGTGCTCAAAATCAAGTCTTATCACCTCAAGATCATGAGAAAAACTCATGCATACTTGCTCTCAATCTCAAATCAGACCTCAAACTACTTGATGACTTCTCCTCTCATTTTGCGTTGAGTTCACCATGACGCTACCAGTTACTGGCCATTTGACTTAACCTCTTGCATTAACTGCCAGCACATGACAGATTATCATTCAACCACTAGACTGCTAATGGCTTGTTGCTATGTCATAGAGATTAACATTTAGGAACCTTTTCGTTGTGGTATAGCGATAGCCCTCAGATCATCACGAACCTGTTCGGTCTTTAAACCTCTTCTTTTTCTTTCAAAATGGGCCCACTTTTGAGTCATTCATTTGCAGAGCCTTGCCACATGTTACAATCTGACTTGTCTGTGGCCACAATCTGGGATCCACCTAAACTGCCACATCATCAATCGCCATTCGCATGAGATAACCATCGAGCATCTTCATCATGCGGTATAGCGACGACCGTTGATCTGTTCTCAAACTACTTGATCTTTAGCACCTTAGCCACTCACCTTTTCTGCACGTTCTTTGTTGCCAAGTCACGAGGATAACTAGTGAGCTTCTAATCATCACGACATAGTGATAGCCGTTAGATCTGTCACATCACTGTTGATCTTCCCTCAACTTGATCAACCTTTTACCCTGACTGATTTTCTCTCTTATGCCATGTGTCAACATGTGTCACCCCCTAATTGGCTCCAGAGATCTGCCTGGGTGCCACCTATCTGTTGGGCCTACCACGCATCTTGTTTTGTCGGATATCATTCTTTCGGCCAAACTAGTCACTTAGCGAGCCATTTACAAGTCTCATCAAACCTATAGTTTCATCGATATTATTCTTTCGGCCAAATAACTCCCTCGAGGAGACATTTACAAGTCTCATCGAACCTACAGCTTCATCAATGCCTTTATTTTATTGGCACGACTACTTCTGATTTCTTCGATATAACCTATGTCATTGGAGCTAAGCCTTTGGTGAAACCTTTTAGAGATTCATCATGGCCAAGATCTTCTCTATAAGTCACCCATCAATGCCATGTCACCAGCCATTGGATCGGCACCTGTCTGCCACTTGTCCTTGGTCTTATACCCTCTTCTCTACCACGTCATCAGTCACCAAGTTGCGATGATATCCGACGAGCATCTAACCATTGCGACATATCGACAACCATTGGATCACATGATCTGCATCTGATTTGCCTGACTTGCTCGACCTTTAGCCTCTTCTTGCCAGCCGGTCACAAAATTTGGATGCCTTGAGATGCGCACGCATGTGGGGGGCCCACCACTTCCTTAAGCAACCACTTGCCAAAATCCCATAAGCTTTGACACTATAGTTACATGTGATCTTATATTTAAATGCGATAAAATCCCTCTGCACTGCCAATGTGGGATAAATGCTTTTACACATCTCCTGTTATTGCCTGTGTTCTATGCATGCGCCTTTGTTTGAAAACTTCTAAGCCTTGTCAAAATGCCATTCTATCACATAGCAAAGAGGATTTTGCAAAAGATATGTTGGTTTTACGCCTTGAAATAATGCATTTACCTGAAGGTCTGATAAGCCATGCCATTTCATCTACAATGGAGCATAAATATATCTATGATCTATAGCATGCTGAGCTCAACCCTCGTGGGAGCCACATTTTAACCCATGTGATGTCTTACTTTTCCTTTATCTACACATGAAGCAAACAAGTTAGACAAAAAAAGTGCATTTCTAATTTCTCATTCATGATTTGACCTTTTCAAAATGAATGAATGAAAGGCTTCATTAGGTATATTGTAAAAGACTCATATATGTATGAGATCTTATAAGTCATTTTGATATGGATAGAATATATGTATGGTAGAAGATAATTGTTTTTAGTCGTAGTGAAGGTTTTTGGTTAAGGTATATATCTGAGCTTAAACCGGTACTAAACTTGGCATTAGAAGATGTTGTTTTGAGTAGTACATTGTATTGGATTTAGTAATCCATTTTGTAGTCAGTGAGACTCTTGTTTGAATAGTGAGCTCTAGGCTATTGGCCTCCTTGAATGTGCAAGCCCCTATTGTAAGTAGTATTTATTCATTGGCCAATGAGTAAATCTTGTGGGTCACAAATTACACCAAGGTTTTTTCCACACCAGGTTTCCTTGTTAAAATATCTTGTGTCATGGTGTGTTTCTATTTTGTTTCTACTATTTCTATTTACTGCATTAATTCTTTTTAACCGGTACACTGTTTTGGGTTGCAAAGTTATAAATAAGTGTAAATATTCTGCTAACCAGTTAGACACTGATTCACCCCCCCTCTTAGTGTCTTTGGGACTTTCATAGAATCTAACAATTGGTATCAAAGCCTAGTCCTCTATTTGTAAAAGCCCAACATCTTGAGGAAGATTCTGAAATCGATACAGATGGAGAACTTAAGAAAACAATTGGAAGCAACTCTTGAAGATTTTTTTGTAGAAAAATTGAAGAACATCAAACTTGAATATGATCTGAGGACTGCATAGGAATTCATTAAAGGACTTCAAGAGAACTTTGTTATAGCACAGAAAAAGGGAAAGGAACTTCATGAGAAAATGTAGAATGATGATGAAGAAAACGAGACTCTTAGAGACATTGCAGATAAGTTGAGACAAGAAAATAGTAATATGAAGAATGAAATGCAAGATATGACTATGAGGCTATGTAAGGACATTGAAGACATGAAGAAGAATGAAGAAGACTTGACTAGGAGACTTAATGATGTAGCAAATAAAAATTTGAGACTTAATCATGAGAATGATATGCTAAAGATAGATCTGATTCACATGCAACATGACAAGGAGGAGTTTGCAAGACAAGTTGGAATTCTTGAAAATGAGTTGATCACTGCAAATGAACACAAAGACAAATTCAAGAAAATTTTAGAAAAGCTTGATGAGATGCTAAAAAAATAGAAACCTGATGGAGATACAAATGGACTTGGATTTGAAATTGGAGAAAGTTCTGGTACTGCAAATAATAATGATCATAGTAAATGGAGGATTGAATGAAGAAGAGGGATTTCCCCCATGACTAATTATTGTAGGGATGGCATTTGGAGTTGAATTAGTCATGATGTTTGATGTGAAATTAGGAACACTAGTCATAAGAGTAGTTAAAGGAATAGAAGGATTGACTTGTGTTGAAGGTTGTGAATAACCTAGGGTTTTGACACAACTCTTGATAGGGATGACATTAGAATAAACAATATGAGCAATGCCATGCAATATATCAATCCCATTCTTATCACTTTGAATCATGCATTTAAGGCCTTCATTTAATGGAAGACCTTCACTATTAGGGTATTCTTGGGACATCCATTGTTGAAAGTTATCAAATTGATTATCCAATTTTGAAAGTTGATCTATAGAGACTCTAGTTAAAGCTCCTTCTTCATCATGGGTTTCATCAATGGGATAAATAAGCACATGATTATGATGGGAAGCCTTAATTCTAATGCTTCATCTAACAGGGATATTATAGGTAGGACTAATGATGGTAAAACTCATGCACTAGAGGGAAAATTTGAATTTTGAATTTTGAATTATAGGAACAAAGCTTACAAAATTGAGTAATGCAAAATTTTAGAAAATAATGATTAAACAATTTGAACTTGGCTGGAGGAAGAAAATGACACAATTTCCAAAAAAAAATAATAATAATAATAAATCAAAGGAAATTGGAATTTTAAAATTAGGGCTAAGGGGACACTACTTAATTTGAAAATTAACAAAAACAAAATTTCTAAAATCAGGGCAAATTATAATTAACCTCTTAATTTAAAAAAAAAATCGTGAAATTTAAAATGTTGAATTTTGGATGTATTTTCGATTCTAGATGGATCAAAAATCGACAAAATTAGCCTATCTTCTATCTTTAGGTATTTAAATATAGTCATAACAGTTTCCCCAAATTTTGGGAAAAAAATCGAGGACCATGGCGAAAATGCATATGGTCTGCCCAACTTTTTTTGAATTTTTTTAGGGATGAATATTATGATGATTTTAAAGATAACCCCAAAAAATTAGCAAATTTTACGATTTCTAGATAGGCAAAATTAAGGTTCAAATGTGAAAATAGGACCCTATTAGGGTTTTGAAGAAAAAGAGGAATTGAATTGCAACTTTGGAAAAGGTCAAACCTAATGGATAGGGACACCTTGGAAAACGTTTAGAAATCTAAATTTGAATGAAATTGATTGAAATTTGCACAAAATGCAATTGAATTTGAAAATTCGGTTTTATGATCTAACCACTTAATTTTTAAAATTTGAGTTTTGGAAAAAGGACAAAAATTGAAAATTTGAATTGTAGGAACGAAGACAAGTTTGAAAACAATCACAAATCTGAAAATTGAATGGAAATTAAATTTTTACACAAGTTCAAGATGATTTTTGAAAATTAGGGTTTTAACAATTAACCACTTAATTTTGTAAATTTGATTTGCAAATTGAACAAGACAATGAGGAAATTGAATTTGACAAACAAAGCAATTTTTCAGATCTAAGATAACAACAAGCAATTTTTACAAATCACAAGTTCAATTCCAATTTGAAAAACTAGGGTTTTTAATAAATTAACCACTAAGTTTGCAGAAAAATTAAACTTGCAAATGAAAAATATGCAATTTTTTTAAAAGGAAAGCATGCAAGATGTCGGGTTCACCAAAATGTAATGTTGGGTGAAAAATGTGTGAGTGAAAGACCTAGAGGAAAGCTTTTCTTCCCTCCGAGGAGAGATGGAAGTTTCACTACAGATTTCCCTTCAAATACTTTTCACACATTACATTGGAAGAGGGGGAAAAATTTACTAGATTCAACCTCTAAAGAAGGAGATTGAATTCTAAGTGAAATGATATGAGAATGATAAGTTAACCCCCTCTTCTTGGAAAGGAAAGGATTGATTGAACTATGTATTAAGACTAAGTGTAAAAGTGACAAACATCTTATTAAAACTCGAGATAAGAGCATGGGATTGACCTATGGACCTGGATCTACAAATGATACGTCAAGATGAGGCTACCTGTCAATTTGAGAAAAAGTTGCTTGGGTTGTGGCGAAAGTTTACACGGTCCTCTGAAAATCCACAAAATGAAAAAGGGTTTTTCCACTTCTATAAATGAAGTCCAAATCCGTAAATAGAGTTGTGCACCTGGAACCTACACACATAAAAGAGAGGAAAAGGGGTTGGGATTGGGGGTTTGCCTTAAGGGAAAACCCCAGTTTTGGAATTAACCAAATGATGAAAGAAAGTTCTTACAAGTAAATGTAAATGAAATACTATAATATAAATCACCTCAAGGGAGGTTGTGATATAAATCTTGATAGAATTCCTTGTATGAAGTGAAATATTGGAATGGATCTCCTCTTCAATGGTTGAATCCTTTACTTGAATGCAACACCTAGCCTTGAAGGGAGACTTGAGATGCTCAATTCTTGAAAGGGATGCTTGAATGCTTGACTGCTAACACATACTTAATCTGCATGTTAAGTTCATCTTTATTCTTTTCCAACTCCTTCCTTAAATTTACAAAATCTTCTTCCAATTTTTGATACTCCTTTACCTTCTTTTCTAAATCTAATTTTGTTACTTCATACATCCTTCTTGCTTGTTCCAACTAGATTCTCAAATTATAAATATTTTTCTTTGACTCTTTTGGTTCCCAAATCAACAAATTCTTAGACCATAAGGATTTACTTAACTCCCATTTGAACATACTACAACTTTTATATTCTATTTAGAACATCATAACATAATGACCAATATTTTCATTCATAGACATATTGTAGCATTGAAAACATAATTTAACTCTTTCTTTGAAAGAGACCCACATTCAACTACACATTCCTACTAGAGGAAGACGAACTCATATATCATTAATATAAAAGCTCATACAAGACATGGACAAAAAATATGAGGCAATCATAAAATGATTTTCATTTCATTGATCATCAAAATAAGAGTTTACATTTTAGGTGTATAATTTTAGAAAGGAAATGTTCATCCTTCTTTGTATTTATTTTGGCCTATGTACATAATATTTAGCTAAAAAGTTCTCAGAATTCAAGTATCCTCCTCTTCACAATCATCTTGGATTCCCTTTTATAACACTAAGGGAGCAAAACAAGCTTCAGGACAATTTTGACATCTATCTAAGCCCTAACTACTACATTTTACTAAAAATGCCACGAAGTAGCTCAAAATTTATTCTTGGGTATTATATCTTTAGATATCATTAATTTCAGCAACCCACAAAGATATGATATGGAGCCTGGAGCCGCACTCCTGATGAAGTCTGTCAGTTGGATTATCTCCACTCGCACTACCTGCATTAATGATCAAGATCTCAAAACTAAATTTGATATACTTCGATTGGTAGGAAGTGGTTGGGAATTTATATCAGTTTGCCAAAAATATCAATCTACAAGGTGAAAAATAAATACAATCTCACCTACTCTTCCTCTTTGGGTTGTTCTTCCTCTAAAGAAATATTTTTTATGTCAAATATCTACATCACTTGCTGGCCAAACAAAAGATTGCAAACTCTGTAGCTTATTTATTGCTTCTTTCACCCTTGAAGAAGGCATAGTTATAGTTTCCAATAGAAAATTATGATCAAGAGAATCCACATCAATAATTTTATCAATGATCAAGCGGTAGGCATTCTCTTGATTTGGTTCATCTGCCAGTGTGTCCAGAACCTTATTAAATGTAGTTGCAAAATCCTTTCCCCACTTGGAAAGATCTTTTATTTTTCCTTCATCTATTAGAATTGGAGGAATGCCCCACTTTTGTAGGCATCTGAATGATTTGATCTTCTCTATCAGAGCCTTCTTTTCTTCCTCTATGTGGAAGATTTCTTTAATCAATAAATTGAAATTCTTCCATGTGGTCCACACATGTTGGGGTGCCTTAGGGTTTTTTTTAATTGCTAAAATAATTATTTTCAATTGTTGACCCTTAAGGAACCACGTAGTCCTAATTGGTTGAAAAAAATAAAGAATCTTGTTAATTTGATCACATAACTATGATACAAAATAATAAGAGGCACGGACCTCATCTAGGCAACCTAGGAACTTATTTGAAATATGCAAAATTATGGATTTTCTTATGTCCAAAATTTTATTTTCAACCTCTTCTCTTATCTTTTGTAACTCATCTTTCATTTTCTCCAGCTCTTCGAGCTTATGACTCACTGCAGATGTTGAATCTCTCACTGCTACGTCATTCTTTAACTTAGAATTTTCAATAAAAAGCCTCCTATGATCAACATCTAATGCTATATGTAAAGCTTTAAGCTTTTCATGTTGCTTCTCATGTTCTTCTACAACTAATTTAGCAAAATGTGCAACATGCATCGATATATTAGCTACCTCTATTGCAGTGGTATCAACAAGAGTCCTAACTACTGTATCTCATATTTTTTCTCTATTCCTTTCAAAACAACAACCTTGTTTGTAGTAGGATCTTTGGACCATAGAGTGAAGGTAATTATATTGGGAATTGACACTTGTCTGTTGATTTTTGGTGGTTTTCGGTGACTGATTTTTGGTTTAGGGTTGTCATTTATGGCTACTCTTCATGGAGATTCATTCTAGTGATCATAATTTTTCTTATCCAGAAGTAGGTGTTGATTGGTAGCATGTTAACCAGTATTTCATGTAGAACAAAGAATGTTTGTGTTTGGAAGCTTTCTAGTAATTACGGTGTATTGAATCATGTTTTTGTTGATTGAGCCAACTTAGATACATCATCTTGTTATCACTTTGGTGATCCACCTTTATCTTTTTGGATCTAATCAAGACACCATGTATCTACATGTTACATCTTTAGGCCAACATGTAACCTATTTTTTGGTTACCGATATATAAATTTGGTGGTGTGGTTAGTGATTCCTGATTCTAACAATTGGTATCAAAGCTTAGTTCCTCTAAAGAAGCCTAACTAATTGAGGAAGGTCTGAGAGATTGATTTCATGGATTTTGGTTTTCAGAGACAACTAAGTGTGGCACTTGAGGATCTTGATACAGCTAGAAATGAGATCTATACCTTGAAAAAGAACCCAAATGCTTCTGATGATTTCATTAATGACTTGAAAGATCAAGAAAATGTCTCTAGAGAGAAGAGGAAGGAATTGATGGACAATTTGAATAATAAAGAAGATCGGATCATTGAATACTAGGATAAAGATGAAGAAGTTAACAAGTTTTAGAGAGAGAATGTTGCCTTCAAGAATGAGATGCAATCCATTGTGATGAGGTTGAATAAGGAAATTGAGGACTGGAAGAAGAATGAAGAAAATATGGCACAATTATTGAAGGAAAGAGTTGATGAATGCTTAAGGCTTACATACGAGAATGATCAATTGAAGCTTGAGTTGATAGAATCAATAAATAATGGTCAAGAACTTGGAAGGTAGGTTGGTATTTTAAGGGATGAACTTTGTACTACCAATGAATACAAAGACAAATTAAAAGTTATTTGAGAAAGGCTTGATGAGATGATGGAATGTTAGAGGCATGGAAATGACATGCGATGTCTAGGATTTGAGAAAGGTGAATCCTCTGGATATGGACAAGGCAACACAAAACCTGATCAAAAGAAAAGTAAGAATCCTCTGGTAAGACAACCTAATGCTCATAAATTCAATGGTAGATTCTTTACTTGCAATAAGTTTGGTCATATGAAAAATCAATGCAAAACTAGGATGAATAATATAATGAACAACATTAACAATGCTCCTACCTTTACCGGTCAGTGTTTCACATGCAACAGTTCTTGTCACAAGTCAAATGTGTGTAGAGAAGTAATGAATTATGTTCAGAACAAAAGATGTTATGCTTGTGGAATGTTTGGACACATCTCTAATTAGTTCAAGACAATACCAAATCAGATGAACTTTAGACATATGTAAAATAATGTTGTTTGCTAAGCATGCAACAAAATCGGTCACATTTAAAAGTACCACATAAGCAAGAATATTGCTCTAGTGGATAAGAACAAATTAGATGAGAAAGGAAAAGAAAAAGTAGAAGAGATCAAGGAGAAGCATGAGAAGATGTTGCTGAAAGCTAAAAGACTATCTATGATGGAACTGGATAAGAAATTGAAAGTTGAAGCACTTTTGGCTGTACATCCAATAAATTCTAAGGAAGAGATAGATGAGCTTATATCTGAAGCAAACCGGTCAGTATTGTTTAGTGGACACCAGAAAGTAAGCCTGATGGATGGAAGGGTTAAGGAAATTATAGATGAGACTACAGATAAATGGGATATTTTTTTCATTGAGAAGGAAAAGGAAGAGGAAAGAAATAGACCGAAAGTGGAAAAGACATTCAAGGTATATAAAAAATATAAGGGAAAAGGTAAAGTGGGTGGTGTACCTGCTATAAAAGTAACATATAACATCCCTCCACCAGCTCAGGACATCCTTCCATTAACTTCAACATCACTAGTACACACAACTAATCCACTGAATATGGCTATAGAAGGTATAACTCATGATGATACTAACCTGGAGTTAGAAATACTCTTTACAATGAATGTGGATACATAGGACATAAACATTGTTGTGGATAAAGAGACTACAGAGGTTAAGGCATATGATATTAAGGATAGAAATATCTTTAAGATACCGGTACACACTGTTGACACTCAAGAAACTAGGATATTGACACAAGTTGAGCAAATGGAGATTGAAAAACCAACAAAGGACAAGACAGAGCAACCAAAATCAGAGAAACCAGTAGTTGTATAGACTGAGAAACAATCTGAGGTAGAGGTTCATGTTGATTTTGGTAAACTAGCAGTTGCAGAGATTCTTAATTAGACTGAGAAACCTACAAAGGTAGAAGTACAAACACATACATATCCACCAGAAGAAAATGTAAGTAAAGTGGAAGCATCTAATGGGAATAAAGAGGAAATAGTGAAGGTAGTTGGACAAACATCTGTTGAGAAGAAAACCATAGTAGAACCGAGCACATCTATAGGTGAATTTAGACCTATGAACATAACAGAGGTTCTATTGGATTCCATCAAAAGGATAACTGATTTCAATGCCTTAGCATTTAAGGCAATTGATAACTCATTACCCATTCTGAAGATGATTGCACCTACACATCAAGTAGATCACATTAATGATTCTATAGGTAAATTGGACACATTGTCCAAATTCATTATTGATAATGTTATAACTATAGATAAGGTGAATGAGGATATCATTAATGAGAGAGTTGACAAAGAGAAAAATACATTCTTTGAGAACACTAAAGAATTGTACTGATCACTTGGACACACTTTTACTGGTACTCAATTCTATAATTTTGGAGTATAAGGAGTTGTATAGAGAAGCATGTAAACCACACTATTTGATAGAGGACATTGATGAAGAAATTAAAAAGACACAGAAAGAAATTGATGATATTGTAGATAACATGATAGGTTCATCTAGACTTATATTAGTTTTTGAGTAGGAAATGATAGTTTCTGAGGAGAAGTTGGAGAAACTTGAGAAAGAGAAGGCAAGAATAAGGTCCAATGCCCAAGAACTAAAGGATAAAATTGGTCTGAGGTTGGATAGTCTAATTACTTAGATAGTTGAATTATCTAAGGCAACAGTTCAAGGTGAACTATCACTAGAGAAACAAATGCACTATCTTACCGATATGATCCAGTAGACTGAAGCAACTCTAACTAATAGCAATAAGTTTATGCAGAGTTTGAATTTGGTTTTGGCAGACATCTTTCAGATTGTAACCAACTGGTTACAAACCTTGAGGGAGCATTTTTGTACTGTTTTGATTATTTATGACATCCATTGTCATTGATGTCAAAGGGGGAGTAGTGGAGAGAAAAATGCATGTATAGAGGAGATCACTTGCTCAGGGGGAGCACATCTTTTTGGATATTAGTTTTGGGATAATTTTGGATTTTTCTCATGAGTGTTGCCATCAATGGCAAAGGGGGAGATTGTTGGCATTCTAGACTCTTATGAGAGTAGTTGATGTTGTTATTGATGGCAACCAACTGGAAACCAAGTGGAAATAGGTTTCTAAATGCATCGATAGACACCGGCACCGGTAGACGCTTACATCAACATTCAGATTACATCAGCAACAATACATATTGGCACTCAAGCTGACATGAGATTAACTTTTGTTTATTGTAATATAATTATCTTTTATAAGATGATCTGGTATATTGTAAGAGATTCATGTATGTATGAGATCTTATAAGTCATTTTGATATGGATAGAATATATGTATGGTAGAAGATAATTGTTTTTAGTGGCAGTGAAGATTTTTGGTTAAGGTATCTATCTGAGCTTAAACTGATACTGAACCTGGCATTAGAAGATGTTGTTTTGAGTAGTACATTGTATTAGATTTAATAGTCCATTTTGTGATCAGTGAGACTCTTGTTTGAGCAGTGATCTCTAGGCTGTTGGCCTCCTTACATGTGCAGGCCCCTATTGTAAGTAGTATTTATAAATTGGCTAGTGAGTTAATATTGTGGGTCACAAATCCCACTGAGGTTTTTCCCACACCGGGTTTCCTTGTTAAAATATATTGTGTTATGGTGTGTTTCTATGTTGTCTCAGCTATTTCTATTTACTGCATTAATTCTTGTTTACCGGTACATTATTTTGGGTTGCAAAGTTATAAATAAGTTTAAATATTCTGCTAACCAGTTAGACACTGATTCACCACCCCCCTCTCAGTGTCTTTGGGACTGTCATAGAATCTAATAGCACCAACACCTAATTTTATGAGCTCCTGGTCAAACAATCACCTACCCCAGCTTTGAGCACCCACTTAAATATTTAAAATAATTATCAATGTTTATAATGCAGAGATAAAACCTTGTTACGAATGTGTTTTGTAACACTTACAAATTTCTCATTTCTTAAGAATGAGTTTGTCTACCTACTCAAATTCTTCCTCTATTTCCTCTACATATTTTGTCTAGTTGTCTTCTTCTCTTTGGTATAGCTTCACCATGCAGAATACTTTGTTCCTTTTTGTTTGTACTTTTGTAGATTTCTCTACTTTCTTTCAACAACAACAATACACTATCTAGACACCACACATATAGTCAACTAGCTGAGATATCTTTATTTCCACCTCTATCTCTATCTTAACAACCACACCTACCAATGTCAAATCTCATCATATCTCCTATTGGATTCAATCAACTCTGTAGACCACTAATATTTACTCTGTTGAAAAACGTGAATATTTTATTCAACTTGGTTGTCCTGGAGATTTTCACTTGTGGAGATTTTATTCTCTGTCCTGAATATGATCTCAGATTTGTTGCATGTACTAAATGCATCCTATCTTTATTTAGATCATTATTTAGATCATTCTCTATACTTAAATTACTAATTTTAGTAATCTTTGTCTGTCAAAAACTACCCGGAATCCTTCCTTGAGCCACACAACTTGCCTGCAACTCGGTCACCATTAATGCATTCTCCATCATTTATCAACCTACCCTAAAAGGACCAACAACTAGCTCCATTCATCACCAACTTCTACATATCTAATTTATTCTTCACCCAGATCCCTCAAGTATGGTTTGTTAAGCTTCCATGTAAAACACTGTGTCTATCGGCATGCACAAGTGTCATAAAAAATCTTCTTAATTGTCATCTAGGTCACTTGGCCAACCTCAGTCAAATGCCACATGGACTATCATGCCTATCAAGCTACCAATGTGCAAACTAAATTACCTCTAATAGTCATAATGACATTAAACATTATCACTATAGGATGGTGGAATGCTCACCATTTTTCCTTCTAACTTGCCTTGCATCATCATTCACATGCCCATTTTACCCATGTGGGCTGACGGGATGCATTATTTTTCAATTAATCTTGCCCTGCAAGAGTTTTATCCTATGTTCTTTGATATCACAGGATAGAGGGGTATATATTTCTCTTCACCTTTGTTAGCCTGCACAACACTTGGTATGACCTCTTAACCCATGAAGGATAAGAGACATCATTATTCTCTTTGTTCTCATTTAGCCCATAGGGTCCTCTTTTCATCCCTTTGCAAGCTATAGGATAGCGGGATCCTTCTCCTCCTTCACTATCTTATCCCACTTGGCCATCATCTCATCCTACTTAGCACTATGGGATAGAAAGATACATATCTCACTTCTCCTTGTGTTTCTCTACATGACCATCACTTCTCACAATTTGATGGTGTGGGATAGCAGGGAGCCTCTATCCGTCCATAAATTTCTAATCCTGGAGGACTAATTTTATTTTGTCATCAATGGTGTAGGATAGTGAGGGGGAACCTAGTATTCCTTTGTCATTGTTATCCCACACACTCACAAACCTCTTATCAACTAGACTGTGGGATAGCAGGGGGTCTTCAACCTCTATTAAACTTTTATCCCACACAACGAGTGTAACTTAATTTTCAACATTGCGAGGTAGTTGCGGATGGCCTTCTCTTCACTCAAGTGTTATCCTACATAGTCTCTTTGCTTGATTTGAATACACTGTGGGAACCATCGACACATGTGAACCAAAAAACTACTACCATATGGAAATCATGAATCACCACCCCCAACTCAAGACTTGGTCAAATACTGAAGACTTCCATGTTAGTACACCAAAGAGGCCCTACTTATACACCTCACCAACTTGTAACACTGGGCCTCTACCGACACATGGAGAAATTGAGTTTGGTCGAGGACCCTAGAGCATAACATGATGTGTTATGTGCAATTTCATGTATGACAACAAAACCTATGTGTTATGCGCTTCACATGTCTTCTCCTATCTTCGTGTTATGTACAACTGCTACGTGCTTCTCTACAAGCTCTTGACATCCCTTGATATCAATGACAATAATGCCAACAATCTTCCCCTTTGGCATTGATGTCGACACACTTGCAGACCACTCTCAGACCATTTCTCTCCCTTTGACAACAATGGCAAAGGGTGAAATGACCAACTTCTCTAACACCAACTGTTAACTGTGCATGTTCTCCCCCTTTAATTTTCTATAGTAATGAATGGAAATTTCAATTTTTATCATGACACATCTACTACTTGTGTACTAGGTGAAATGTTATTACAATATAAAAAGTAGTGCCAATACTGCTTATAAAAATTCAGATCTCCCCCTAAGACTGTACATGAGGTTCAAGGTAGAAAGTGTAGAAATAATATGCTCCCCCTAAACCATAGACTACACCAAAACACTTAAGTGTTGTAGGAAAGTGGAAGAACAACATATTCAAATTTTACCTCTTTCTTTGCAACCTTTTCCTTGAGAAAATGATATTTGGTTGCAATGTGCTTTCTCCTAGAATGCATGACAAGGTTCTATGATATATTGATTGCACTTGAGTTGCCACACATGATGGGAATAGGATCCGAAAATGTCCTTAAGAGTGTTTTATTCATAGGACTTGAGAACAACATGTAGCAGTTGCAATATATTTTTCTTTAGTAGTTAATAATGAGATGGATTCATGTTTCTTACTCTACCATGATACTAACCTATCTCCAAGGAAGAAATCTCCACAACTAGTGCTCCTCCTGTCATCTACACATCCTACCTAATCTGCATCATTATAGACTTGCAAGATGAAATCTTCTTTCTGTGGGTATAGCAAGCCATAAGTAAGAGTCCCTTGTAGATACTACAATATCCTCCTAATAAAATTGTCTTGTGATTTATTAAGAGCTGCTTCAAATCTTACCACCATACACATAGCTTGAACTATATCAAGTTGTTGGTCTCCAAAAACACACCTAGGTTCACCTACAATCTATCTATGAAATAGCCAATCTAGATCAATGTAAAGCTTTAGGGCTTGGACAACATAACATAGGATCCTAATGATCCTCCTACACTTCAAGTTCTGCAAGACCTAGGGGGAACACCCTTTGATGCACAAAGTACAACCAATTAAAAACAAATGTCATCAATAAAAGAAGATAAATCTCAAAGGGCTCAACAACAAGGATGTTACTGTAGATGGGCTAGATCTACATTGACATCTCAACAAGATTGGAGCATGAGATAGATGGAACAAACTAAAACTACAGACATAAAAATAAAAGTATTTTTGATATTTTAAAATCTCTGAGAATCCCCAGAATCTGCAATACTAGTGCCTTATCCAAGGGCATGGAGCCATATATCAAACTAAAAATTAAAATATCTATTGCAAATCCAATTTATTTAAGAAAGATATCCTTGTATTAATGCCTGATATTAATACATTCTAAACTCAAATAGAGGATCATACATATCCAGACATTATCCTGAATCCAAAATTATTTCTCATAGAATTTAAACTCTTCCTTGAAAAGTACCTAAGAACAACCATTACACTCCCACTTTGACAGGACAAACCCAAACTCCCTTGAAGACTGGATCAACTGAAAACAAGAGAAGGCCTAGAGATAATTCAATAAACTATATATATGCCTTACATATATGTGACCTGGAATAGAAAAGATTTACAGCAAGAAGATACTCTTTTACTTGAAAAGGAACATTCACGATACAAATATGGGAAAAAATCAGAATTGGAAGCCAAGATTATGGAGTCTTGCTCACAAAAATATGGAACCCCTAAAAAATGAGAAGACTCTCAAATAAGAATTAAGGGAGGAAAAAATCACATTTCATTCTTTGACAATAGCAACTAGCCTATCTTTCAGCATTAACTATTTTGCACAACTTGGCCTACAAAACATCCAATCTCTGTGACTGAAAAATCCAATCTGAGATCATGAGGTAACTTCCCCAAAAATACTTTTTGTGGGTTACACTTGACTATAGAATCAAATTCCTTGAATCGACAGCTTTCCAATGATATAAACCACTTATATATCAGGCAAAAATTAAATTCCTCAGCCATCAATCTTTCTGTAGGTCGATCGTTTAATTTTTTGTGTGTTCACCACAGTCAAAAATTATATTTAAATCTTTGAATTTTTCTGTGCAGATCTCTGCCATGCATAACTGCCATGTGGCATCTTCTAGTTCATTCTAGGGCCCATATCCTACTACCTCAGCACTGCTCAGGCTCACTGCCAAAATGAAACTCTTTGTTTCTTCCTCGGCTTTCTTGTTCTTTATTTTCTTTGGACTACCCTTCTTTCTTTATCAGGCCCCACCACTTAGTCTCCAACTTGCAGCTTTTAACCATCAAACAACTTACTGTTACGACTTAGCGACAACTATTGATCTACCCTAACTTGTCTAGCTTTTACCTCACCTGAGTGGCTCCCATTATGACTTTCTCTTCTAGTGGGCCTGACACATATCACATCTTGACTTGTCCTTGGATCCATTTAACTACCACCTTGGACTTGCCACTGGACATGGGCCTACTCTGATTTTTCTTATACTCCTGCTACATGGCACGTCCAGATTCACCTTGAGCCCACCTGGACTACCACCTAGTCAGTCGCTATGTCGCATGTGATAACCATCAAGCACTTTCACATGGTGATATAGCGATGGTTGTAGATCTTTCCTCAAGTTTCTTGATCCTTAATGCTTGGGCCTCTTTCCTTTTAGCGCACGTGCTTTGTCACCAAGTCACATGGGATATTTGGTGATCACTTTCACATCGTGACATGGTGACAACCATTGGATCATCTTTCCTAGCCGTTGATCTCTTTAACCTACTTGGCCTTTAGCTTCTTTGAATGGCTCTCATCTATGCCACGGTGTCACCACTTGGCATCTCTGGATTCACTCTAAGATCTTCCTGACTCCATGTGTCTAGTTAGGCTTGCTACTTGTCAACCTCTGGTCCACCACCTGACCCTCCTAGAAGCAGCCAATTCATCACCACCGGACCCACCACCTCCTTTGGCTTGTTCAGCATTAGCCTTTCGGCCAAAATTCCTCTTTGGCTAGCCACTTTTTGGTCTCATCAAAACCTCAGTTTCATCGATGCCTTCACTTTTCGATGAAACTAGTTGAAATTTCTTTGATGTGCCTTTGTTGATGGATCTGAGCATTTGGTGAACTACTTTCACATCTTATCAAAACCTTACTTTCAATGAAACCATCTATGTCAATGAAATTGATGCCTTTGGTGAGTCCTCCTTGAGATCTATCAAAACCAAGGTTTGCTCGATATACACCTTGATGATATGCCACCTATTTTCCACATGGCACCCTTTGATTGGCTTCAGAGTTCACAACTAGGCACCACCTGTCGCAAGGGTATTCATTCCGGGCCCTCCACTTTGACACCTTAGCACAACCTTCACTAACCACTGGAATGAACCGTTTGTCTTAACCACTTGCATTAACTGCCAGGCAGGGTTCACTACATGTTCACCACTTGTCTACCACCTGTCTACCATGTCATCACTGTTGGATCTTCCACCTCAGAGCCACCTGGCCTACTAGTTCATTAGTCACCAAGTCATGACCATTAACAGTTGATCACCTTTGCATGGCGGTATAGTGATGACTGTGGATCTGCATTCAACCTGCTCACTGTTTAACTTGCCCTTTTATTGCAAAATAAGGCTATTATGAGATGCGCATGCATGCGGGGGCCCATCACTTTTAAGCTTCCACTTGCCAAAAAGCTCATAAGCTTTGACACTTAGGATATATGTGGCCTTACACATAAATACTAAAATTCTCCTCCCTGCAGCCAACATGGGATAAAATTTCTGTCTTAGCCCTTTCCATCGGTTCATCGGGATAGTCTAAAAACCTAACTTTTGATGGCCAATAACAACTTTCTGCACTCTGCACCTTTCCCACAGGTCCCACCACTTACTTACCATGTCACGACGAATAACCATCAAGCACTTTTGGGTTGCAGTACAGCGACAACCACAAGATCTAAAGAAACCTTCTCAATTTTTAGGAAACCCGATAGATACATAAGAAAAGACATAGGACATAGGCATAATTAAAAAATTATCAGAACCCGCCTAGGCCTAGACTTAAAAGGGCGCCCCTCTTGACAATGCACAGACCCTTCTGCATAAGTTGAAAAATAACAAGCAAAGACTTTTAGTGAAAGAAAGGGACATTTTGAACCTTGAACCTTGAACCGATCGCAGATGGTTCAAAATAGACATAGTGCATTTCCACTTGCTTATTAAAAAATATTACAAAGCCACGACACAAGAAGGAGAAGCGGTTGAACCTTGAACCTTGAACCAAAAAGGTTCAAGGGTTCAAGTTCAAGGCAAATTACAACAATGTGCTACAAAGGTTTAATTTTTCTAAATGTTTCTATGAAAGAGTAAAAATCCTAAACCCTCAGAACCACAAACTCATAGGCAAAGGTGAAATTCTAAATTTTGAAAGACTCTAACAACTAAAAGCAAGATTTTGAATATATTTGAAACAATGATAACATATTTATCAAGTGCCATTAGAAAGTGCAGAGCAAAATTTTTAAATGGGTCGCACAAAATCTCAAAATTTTTATAGGTCCCAACAGTGGCTCTGACTGGGGATGGTTGATTGCAAGATCAACACAAGAATTAAAAATCTTTGGCAGAGAATACCACCCAAAAATAGGACACTTCTTCTTCTTTTAAGTTCTTCAATGAGCTTCACTCTTTAAAACAGGGGTTCCTCATCCTACCCAAATAGCAGGGCTCCTTATTAAAAACCACACAACTGAAAGCAAAGTGACCGTGCAATAGAACTTATTTACATATGGCCCTAGGCCATCATAATTGGAATCAATGCTTACCCCCGTCAAACACATGATTCTCATTTACATGAATCAAGGGTAAGCTAAAAGTTTCATTTACATTTTCCTGATCACAAACTCTGTAGCTTCTCATCAGCTCATCACATAAAAGATAATCAACATGTTGTTAATCATTCAATATTTGAAAAATAGATCCCACTTCAAAAATTTTGGTCCCAGAGACAACTAAGAGTTGTGGGGGGTGAATTAGTTGTCAAATAAATTCAAACCAGAAACAACTTAACCAACCTTAATGATTAATACTGGTAAACCAAACTTTATGCCAGTAGATAGTTTATTAGTTAATTGTAGTACTAGTAAATATTAATTCATGAAACAAAAAGACAATATCATCCACAACACATAACACCAATATTTGTACATGGAAACCTTGTAAGGGGAAAAACCACTGTGGGAAACCCTACCCACAATTAGATGATACTACTACAGATAGTATGTGTATATAAATGGGGTCTACACATGTAGAAAGGCCAAGCACCTAGAGCACACTGCTCAAACACAAATAGGAGTCACACTGACTACAATTGGATGGTTAAATCCAATAATGATGTACTGCTCAAAATAGCATCTTCATATGCTGGATTCAGTACCAGTTCAGTTCTGATATGCCTTCATACAACCTTCCTTCACCTTCAAATGATGTCTGTGTGTAAAGCTCTTCTTATTCTCACATATATCAAATTATTATCCTTCTAACATTCGCATATCGATCTTACAAATAAGATCTTACATATATACCATAACCTACGACCAATTTTCATAGGTCGGCTCTAAAAGATGTTACAATAAAACATTTTATAAGTAGATCAATGATAGATGCAATAACTGATACAACATGTTGGATTGATGCATTTACAACAATAATAAATCATCTCCAAAGTGTGTCATGCTGATCTGGAATAGATAAGCCTGTCGGTGCTTGTTTTGGACCTATTTGCTAGTAACAACAAATATGCAAATCCAAATATACCAATGAACAAATCTCCAAGACAAAATGTCCAAACAATGTCTTCAACATAACCAAATGTTTTCCATGTTATTCCAAGTGCCGGTGAACAATATATCCTATTGGTGTCCCAGATACCAGTGACTATGCATGTCACTTGCTTGCTGGTGAACATTGCCAATTCTCCAAAGTGCCAGAGTTGATAAGTGTTAATAGGTGTTGACATCAATGTCAAAACCATATCAACATATCCAAAATACACATAACACATAACACATAACTGTCATATTGTGTACAATTATTTCCCAGCTGAAAATAAAAGTAACCCTGCTCCATCTGATCACTGGGAACATCAGGCACATGCTAAGTGCTAGTTTGCATAAATGGAAAACACTCTTCTATAATACACGCTTCCAAACTAGAGAGGAACATTTCCTCATAAAATGACTACAACTTAGCATGCTGATTACACCTTATATCAACCTTTTGCACACATGAAAATACATCATCTGTCAATGGTTCATTTACCAATTACAAATCTAGAAAAATTACCTCATATTTGTTTTTCCTTTTGACACCAAGATCCACACAATGCATATCAAATTCTGATTTCATATCAACATATGAATCCACATTATCACATTTATCAACCTTATATGCATTTTCATCTTGTCCATTATTCAAATCAAATGTAGGGAAAGAAATATCATATGTATCATACCTCACACCGCCAAGAAAATCATTAGTATCAAAACATATACTAATTGGGTATGAGAGATTGGGGACATTTCTGGATGTATACCTCTTAAGATCAACAGCTGAGAGTTATGAGATTTGTTCACTACTTAGTGAACCTTCTCCTTCATTTTCATTTTCCTTGGCTTCATCTTCTGTGTTGTGAACATTTTCCCAATCTGATGCATGCATTAAATCTACAGTGCTCATGTCTTCATGCACATTTGTTTTATCATTACAACAACTTGCATCTGCATCATGACCTTTATCAGGCTGATCATAAAATGTTGCTATATGTTGCAACATTGTTTCATAACCTTGGTTGCAAACACTTTGTGGATTGAACTTAACAAGGTGATCTATATTATTCAAATCTGAAACCTCAACAAGCTCAAGATTATTTGATTAGTAACTTGTACTTTCACAATTATCTTCTTTCTCTAAACACACATCTCCACTGTCATGCTGAGAATAAGAGTCACCTTTAGCATTATAGGAGGTATATCCACTCATAGATTCATCTCCATCACTATACTCAAAACTATGTGTATTTTTCAGATTTATTCATTTCGATCTCATCTATCCATTCTTTAATACTGGCAATACTTTCCTCCCTCAAAGTTGAAGACCAACTAACTAAGTCAGGCTCATCAAGCTCTAAAAATAATTCAATCCAAATGGACTCATAGGGTCTAACATTAACTAGAAGCTCATTTAATGTAGCAATAAATCTTCCATAAAAAATATATGATGATTCTACCTTCCTCTTTCCTACTTTCATTTTTAAAAAGAAGGTGCACCTATCTTGGATCTTTTGAAGACAAAATTCAATCTCCCTATCAATGTCTTTCAAATTTGACAAAGAAATTTCATATCCAGGAACCACATCTATATCCATCAAATTTAAAACATCTATTGAACCATTACCATGACAATGGATCTTACCATTTTACTTTCTTTTCAAAACACATGCAATCATAATTTTTACAACCACATACTTCTCTCATCACTGACTGAAACTTTTAAAAACAAGAAGTATGTAACCTTAGAACCAATACTCCTTTTCCTAGTGACTTGCTTCACCTTCTAAGGAACAAAAGTTATCTCATGAATGGGAAATACTTGGGCATATTTGCTACTGCTGTTCACTTCACTTCTAATTGAAAATTTGAAGAACTCTTCCAAATCCTAGGTTCATTCTTAAAGAGTCACCACCTCCCTAAAGAGGAATACAAATTTCAACCACTGATCTTCACTCTGAAACAACTTCATATTTTTGGGTCTCACACAATAGAGTCACAATAATTTTTTTTTAATTTCTCAGCAACAAAACCTTCCAGGATATATACCTTCAAATCTGAAAAAACAACTTTTAGACTTGTGAACTTCTAATACTCTTCCCCAAATGACTTTGGCTTGACTCATGGATTTGACTTGACAAAATTTTTACATCATTGTCCCCAGCAGAGTCACCATTTTTTTGTGCTAACTCAGATGGGCCAAGTCACTTTCAATCTGATTCAATAGTCTATACTAGAGCTCTTTAGATTACTCCCTAGTAGAGTCACCATTTTGTTGGTCTCAAAAAAGACACCCAAGTTCACCTGCAATATATCTATGAAATAGACAATCTCAATCAATGAAAAGCTTTAGGGCTTGGACAACATAACATAGGATCCTAATGATCCTCCTACACTTCAGGTTCTACAAGACCTAGGGAGGACACCCTTTGATTCACAAAGTACAACTAGTTCAAATGTATGGCATCAATAAAAGAAGATAAATCTCACAGGGCTCAACAACAAGGAGGTTACTACAAATGGGCTAGATCTACATTTACATCTCAACAAGATTGGAGCATGAGATAGATGGAACAAAATAAAACTAGAAACATAAAACTAAAAGGATATTTGATATTTTAAAATCTCTAAGAATCCCCAAAATCTGCAAGACCAATGCCTTATCCAAGGGCGTGGATTCATACATCAAACTGAAAATGAAAACCTCTACTGCAAATCCAATTTATTTAAGATAGATATCACTATATTAATGTCTAACATTAATACATTCTAAACTCAAACAAAGGATCATACAAATCCAGACATTATTCTGAATCCAAAATGATTGCTCATAGAATTTAAACTCTTCCTTGAAAAGTACCTAAGAACAACCATTACACTCCCACTTTGAGAGGACAAACCCAAACTCCCTTAAAGACTGGATTTATTGAAAACAAGAGAATGCCTAGAGAAAATCCAATAAATTTTATATATGCCTTACATATATGTCACGTGCAACATAAAACATTTATAACAAGAAGATACTCTTTTACTGGAAAAGGAACATTCACTGTACAAATTTGGAAAAAACTCAGAATTGGAGGCCAAGATTATGGAGTCTTGCTCACAAAAATATGGAACCCCTACAAAATGAGAAGACTCTTGAATAAGAAGGAAGGGAGGACAAAATCAGATTTAATTCTCTGATAATAGAAACTACCCTATCTTTCAGCATTAACGGTTTCACACAACTTGGCATGCAGAACATCCAATCTCTTTGACTAAAAAATCCAATCTAAGATCCTAGGGTAACTTCCCTAAAACTACTTGTCATGGGTTACATGTGACTGCAAAATAAGATTCCTTGGATTGAGATCTTTCCAACGATATATAACACTTATATATCAGGCAAAAATTAAATCCCTCAACCATTAATCTTTCTGCAAGTCGGTCGTTTAATTTTCTGCCTATTCACCATAGTTAGAAATTATATTTAAATCTGTGAATTTTGCCGTGTAAGTCTCCGCCATGCATTTCTATGATGTGGCATCTTCTAGTTCATTCCGGGGCCCATATCTTGCCACCTCAACACTACCTACGCTCAACGCTAGAATGAAACTCTTTGTTTCTTCCTCGGCTTGCTTGTTCTTTATTTCCTCCAGACTGCCCTTCTTTCTTTATCGAGCCCCACCGCTTAGTTGCTAAGTCATAGCTTTTAGCCATTGAGCAACTTTTCATTGTGAATTGGCTACAACAATTGATCTACCTCAAATCACCATTGATATGCCCTAACTTGTCCAGCTTTTACCTCGCCTGAGCGGGTCCCATTATCACTTTCTCTTCTAGCGGGGCCGACATGTGTCACAGCCTGACTTTCCCTTGGATCCATTTACCCACCACCTTGGACTTGCCACTAGACTTGGGCCTGCCCTACTTTTCTTATACTCCCAGTATTGGGCACTTTAACATGGTGGTATAGCGATGGCCATAGATCTTTCCTCAAGTTGTTTGATCCTTAATGCCTAGGTTGCTTTCCTTTTAGCACATGTGGTTTATCGCCAAGTCGCAAGGGATATCTGGTGATCACCTTCGCATTGCAACATGGTGACAACCATTGGATCATCTCACCCGGTAGTTGATCTCCTTAACGTGTTCGGCCTTTAGCTTCTTTGAATTTCTCTCACCTATGCTATAGTGTCACCACTTGGCATCTTTGGATTCTCTTTGAGATCTTCCTGGACTCCACCTATCCAGTCAGGCATGCCACTTGTCAACCTCTAGTTCACCACTTGACCCACCTGAATGTGGCCAAGTCATTGCCACCAAACCCACCACCTTCTTTGGCTTGTTTGGCATCAGCCTTTCAGCCAAACTTCTTCTTTGGCTAGCCACTTTTTTGTCTCATCGAAACTTCAGTTTCATTGATGCCTTCACTTTTCGATGAAACCAGTTGAAATTTATTTGATGTTCCTTTGTTGATGGATCCAAGCATTTGGTGAACTATTTTCATGTCTTATCAAAACCTTAGTTTCATCGACACCATCTATGTCAATTAAATTGATGCCTTCGGTGAGTCCTCCCTAAGATCTATCGAAACAAAGGTCTACTCAATATACACCTTGATGATATACCACCTATTTGCTACATGGCACCTTTTGATTGGCTTCAGAGTTCACAACTAGGGGCCACCTATCGCGAGGGTATTCATTTTGGGCCCTCCACTTTGACACCTTAGCACAACCTTCATTAACTGTAGGAATGAACCATCTACCTTAACCACTTGCATTAACTATCGGCCATGGTTTACCACCTATTTGCCACTTGTTTGCCACCTATTCTATCATGTTATCACTATTGGATCTTCAACCTCATCAACTGCATGTCACCACATGGGACATCATGACTTGCTCAGTGCTTACCTTCGCGCCATCTAGCCTACAAGCTCATCAGTCACCAAGGCGTGGACATTAA